>NC_092130.1:42612199-42912199 GCF_043159975.1 Macaca nemestrina
TTTAGCTCCTTGCCACCTTGGCAGTATTGATCTGTGTGAGAGACTGAGAAGCTGAGGCAGAGAGGGGGAGAGAAGTAGGACAGTGACAAGCTCATGGAGGCAAGGGGCAGTTTGAAGTGCGAGGAAACGGGACTGGGGGGCCGGGTGATCATGATAATAAATACATGCGAGGAGCAGGAGCATTTTGGGGAGGTTATAGAGAAGCTGGGACTTAGAGAGCACTGAGATCGGCAGTCGGGCTTTATAGGTTCAGACTTAATCTCAGGGCTGTCCCTGGTCCCTACAGTCACTTCTGGGATGATGCAGAAGCAAAGTTCCCTAAGGTCACAGAATTATTGAATATTAAAGTCCCACATAACCTCAGAGGCCATCAAGTACATATAGCCCCTCAATTTCAGTTTAAAGGGAATTTAAAGTGATTTTGTCCAGTTGATTTAAAACAGCTTTGATTTTCATGGCAGCCTTTAATATCACTTTCTTTTGCAAGTTGCTTTCCTGTTAAAAATTCTATCTGTAGAAGACCCCGTGTATGTGTGTTTGTCTGTGTGTGTTTATGTGGATGTGATGTCGATGGTGGACCTCTTTTGTCAGACAATAGAGTGAAAGATTGTGATTTTAATTACCTTTTTAGCTGCAAATCAGGAACAAAATTAGCCAATCTATAGATATTTATGAAGTATCCATTCAATGTATTCCTTTGTTTCTGATGGCCAGACAGATATTTTATTTTATTTATTTATTGAGACAGGTTCTCACTCTGTTGCCCAGACTTGAATGCAGTGTCACTCACTGCGGCCTCAACCTCCCAGACTCAAGCCATCCTCCCCACCTCAGCCTCCTGGATAGCTGAGACTACAGGCGTGCGCCACAACACCTGGCTAATTTTTTTTTTGTAGAGACAGGGTTTTGCCCTGTTGCTGAGGCTGGTCTCCATCTCCTAGGCTCAAGTGATCTGCCTGCCTCAGCCTACCAACCTGCTGGGATTACAGGAGTGTAGACAGCACATTTTAGGCACATAATTTGGATAACCATTTGCTTTCTTTTTTTTTTTGAGATGGAGTCTCGCTTTGTCGCCTAGGCTGGAGTGCAGTGGCACCATCTCGGCTCACTGCAAGTTCCGCCTCCTGGGTTCAAGCAATTCTCCTGCCTCAGCCTCCCGAGTAGCTGGTATTACAGGCATGTGCCACCATGCCTGGCTAATTTTTTTATATTTTTAGTAGAGACGGGGTTTCACCATATTGGCCAGGCTGGTCTGGAACTCCTGACCTTGTGATCTGCCTGCCTTGGCCTCCCAAAGTGCTGGGGTTACAGGTGTGAGGCCCTTCGCCCCAGCCAATCTTTTGCTTTCTAAGTGCTCACATATTCAGTAGGGAAAGAAATAATAATAACAGTTTCTCAAGTACAATGGAAAACCACTTGATTGTTTTACAGTGATTCTCAAAATTTAACATGTATATGCATCATTCCAAAATCTTGCTAGAATGCAGATTCTGGGCCGGGCGCGGTGGCTCAAGCCTGTAATCCCAGCACTTTGGGAGGCCGAGACGGGCGGATCACGAGGTCAGGAGATCGAGACCATCCTGGCTAACATGGTGAAACCCCGTCTCTACTAAAAAAATACAAAAAAAAAAAAAACTAGCCGGGCGTGTTGGTGGGCGCCTGTAGTCCCAGCTACTCGGGAGGCTGAGGCAGGAGAATGGCGTAAACCCGGGAGGCGGAGTTTGCAGTGAGCTGAGATCCGGCCACTGCACTCCAGCCTGGGCGACAGAGCGAGACTCCGTCTCAAAAAAAAAAAAAAAAAAAGAATGCAGATTCTGATTTAGTATGTCTGGGATTTCTTACAGACACCTAGGTAAAATGGATGCTGTTGGTCCACAGACCACACTTTGGCAAATAGCTGAATAAAGTCTTAGCATTGGTTAAAATGTAAGGCATGCATAGGGAATAGCAAGTCAGTTTGACAGGGAAGATCAGATCTCAAAGAGCCTTGAATGCCAAGGTAAGGATTTAGGTGATATTCTATGTAAAAGAATCATTGTAGTTTCCTATACTGGGTAGAAAGTGACATGATAGAACCTGTACTTAAGGGAGATTTATCTGTCATCATGTATAGGACAGATGTGGTGGAAGCTTTATATTAGGTATTTAGTACCTAATACTAATTCCTGGCCCTTAATGCCAAATGAGAAAAAAATTGCAGGAAGGAGAGAGGAGGGGGGACTGGCAATAGAGAAGCTACCTGCTTTATAGACTGTCCCTGGGTGAGGATAAGGAGTTCTTTGGATCACAAATATCTTTAGTCTGCCCAAATTCCAAGAGATCCCTGCAAATCCCTTGCTTATTTAAGGATGCAGTCATAAAATATGGTAAATTTCTCTGCTAGATCCAATTTATCAAAAATGTATTGAGTGCCAAATACAGTCCTCTGCTATTTCAGGCATCTGTGTATTTCCTAGAGTATTTAATGAAGGATCCTTGTAATGTTAATGGTGAATGAAGGAATTCATTCTGCTTAATTCTCCTATTTCAGCTTAAGATGCAACAATATATCCTTGATAAGACTATTTAAAAAGCAAGGACATGATAAACACAAAATATAGGATAGTGGTTACAATTGGGGGAAAGTAAGGGGAAGAGATAAGGGAAGAGTAAATAGATGATGTGAGTTATTGTTATTGTTCTAGTTTTTGGGTTTGAGTAATTGATTCACTGGATTTGTTATATTATAAAAATAAATAAGGAAATGAACCAGTAAATAAAGTAGAAGAGTACCATGTATGTTAATAATACAAAATATGATTAATTAAGCACCTGAAGTCAATTTTTTTTTTTTTTTTTTTTGAGACAGAGTCTCGCTCTGTCACCCTGGCCGGATCTCAGCTCACTGCAAGCTCTGTCTCCCGGGTTTACGCCATTCTCCTGCCTCAGCCTCCAGAGTAGCTGGGACTACACTGCCACCTCGCCTGGCTAGTTTTTTGTATTTTTTTAGTAGAGACGGGGTTTCACTGTGTTAGCCAGGATGGTCTTGATCTCCTGACCTCGTGATCCGCCCGTCTCGGCCTCCCAAAGTGCTGGGATTACAGGCTTGAGCCACCGCGCCCGGCCTGAAGTCTATTTTTTTAAATCTACATGAACACACACTCAAAAGTAATATCGGAGTGTCCGTCCTGTCTACAGGGTCTGCCAAAAGTGGGAGAATGAAATTAAAGTCGCTGCATCAGCCTATACTACTATGGAGGGCTTTTCTGTTTAGTATAATTTCACAATGCAGATAGTTCAAATAGTTATCCCATCCAGTCTGATGCTTGGTGAGATCAGGTAAGGCAGTAGCCCCAACAAAATATACTAACATTCTACTGTCTAAGTTTTTGTTCCATTCAGTAGTTTACATAGGGCTTTCACATATCAAAATATGCTTGCCTGCCATTTTACTCAGTGTTACATTCTTGCCTTCTTGAATCTGGGGCCAGAGGTCTTGGAAGAATGTCTTGTGGGAATTTGGTGTGAATGTCTTGGAGGAGTTTGGTGTGCTCAGAGTATTGTACTTATAATTGCCTGACATTAAATCTTTTCTAATCATTGACATGATACCAAGGTATGAAGAAATACATCCTGGGAGGTCAAATTCACTTTCAAAATAAAAGTTCCTTCTTTGTTTTCTGTCCTAGTGAGTGAGTGGAGTTCTGGCTCATTTTACAGAATATACAGGAATTATTCATGTCAGAAACTTAGGATATAGCAAAATACAGTCAGTGCTAAAACAACTCTGAGTATAATTTAATTCTTTTGATGCATAAGGCATTTTTAGGGACTTGGGTGATCCACACAAATGAATCTTCCTGAAAATTGAAATAAACCTATTATTGCAAAAATATTTAAAAAATAAAAGTAGTAAATGCTTAAGGACAAAAATTCTAAAAATTCAGAGCAGTGAAGGTACAAAGTGAAAGGTAAAACTGACCCTTCCAAATCCCCAATTTCTACTATTAACAGTTTCTTGTATACCTATACAGAAAATTTATCTGCATATTCAGCTCTGTATATACTTTTTTTTTCACAAATGGGATCATACTATAGTGGAATTACAGGGGATAAAAGGATATTCATTTTATATTTTAATAGTTACAGCTAAATTGCCCTTTTGTTAAATGGTACATTCTCAGTGGTTATTTGAGAATAACTTCCTCAGTGCTTCTAAAATGTATCCCATTGTTTTTTAAACTTGCTTTATTTTTACTCATAAGTGAGGCTGTGCATCTTTTGTATGTGTATTGGTTACTTCTGCTTTCCCTTCTTGTAAAATGCCTGTTGAGAACTGAATATTTTCCCCTCTGGTAAAATGCCTCCAAATTGAACACAGAACATTAACGATGTGTTTTTACAGCTACATTTTTATAATTAGACTCCATTAAAGGTGAATGTTCAAGAAATAATAGTTTAAAATCTTGAGATTCTTTTTCGTTTTTTAAAATATAATACATTGTCATACCAATGTCTAATACCAAGATGATGACATTTGGTGATTTAATGAACATTTGTACTTTACCCAGTCTTTAGTCTAATTTGAGCCTCATGCAAGTTTGGAAGATTCCTGAAGTGGAAAGCCCCAACAATAAAAAGGGGGTTTGTGATAGTTGACTTCCCAGTCACTCCCAGCTCCATCCAAACAGTGCGTACTTTCCTCCCACTTTGCTGATAAATAACCTTGGAAATAAATTTATACCCATGGGTATAATTCTATGAGTTTAGTGCTCATGCCTCTTTTTGTTATCTATACAGTTTCTATCATACTATGGCTACTTAGGAAGTGTCTAAGAAAAACAACAGTTATGCTGGTATTTGATTTGTCAGTTGTGGCTGGGGGCATCAGTGGGACATAGAGCAGAATTCTTGCTGAGGAATATGATCCTCACTTGATTCTAATTTTATCTTTGTGGTGAAGCTTTGAAATATGAGGACAGCTGATGTTGAATAAATCTGTCCTCACAAGCTGTATGAGATTGAAGTAAAATTAAATATTTGGGGTTAAATCCAAATGTAAAGATGTGGAAACGGCTGATTAATCTTTTGGTATTTCACTTTCTGCATCTTGGTAAAAAGGAACTGTTCGTTGTGATAAACACAAAATAGCAACAGTCCAGTTTGAGGCTTATGATAAGCTAAATGTGTGCCCTAACTTAAGGTCTAACATTTTATAAAAGACGAAGTAGAGTTCTTACTTTTCACCCCAACCTCCACCCTGCTGATAAAATGATAGGCTATACATACTTGATTTTGTTAGCGACTTCTCTTTCTTTGTTTTTCTCCCTGAATAAAAGGTTTCTACTAATGAAATAGTGAGGCCCACACTTGCACTTGGGTTGGGGTAATAATCCTGTGTGGTCTTTGTAAGTGTGCAAATGATGAGACCCCAAACTCCTAGTAGATTCTTACCTAGGTGACTAAATGTATTGCTAATTGCTAAGGAATAAATAAATGTGTGTGCTCCAAGAATAGATTGCTGGCTTTTCTTCAGCTGACTGGATTACTAAGGTAGAAAAGCACTAAAAATAAATCAGGGCACAAATTCTCCTGCCAGGAATTGAGCATTGAGATAACTTGTCTGCCTGGTGGTGTTGACATCATCTGTTCTCCTAATGCACTGCATAAATAGGAGCCAGAATGAGAAATAGATTTGGCCATGAACTATTGTCAGTAAAAGTCCTTAACCCTTGTCCTGATATACCTGTTGCTGCTTGTTGCCAGGTTTAAGTTAATTAGTCCATCCAACTCCTCTAGGAGATAGCTAAGTACAGCAAGGTGAGAACTCAAAACCAAACTCAGGGTCAATCTCAGGGGAAATCATTTGATCTCTTTTAGCTTCAAATATATTTTTGCTAGTTCTCTTCTGTCAGTTGGGTTTCAGTGTTTCCCCCAAGGGATCAGGTTTTAACAGAGTTGGAAATGTGGGAAGACATCTCAGGAAATCAGTTCTCTAGGACCTGAAGATTGCACAGTGATCCAAGTTCCCTGACGTGGAGTTAAGGATTCTTATCACTGAATTCCTTTTCTGTTATTACTTCAAATGTCCTGAGCAGAAAGCCTTAGACAGTTAGAATTAACCTATGGATCTCATGTGAACTAAAATGGGAGGAAATTCATGCAAATCCCTACCTTCTTTATATCTGAACCTACTTTCTTTTAGTTTTATAGCAAGTTGCATTTAACTGGAATAATACTGTCTCACACTGATTAAGTCCTTGATGCTCACAAAATGCTTTCACACATTTATCTTGTGATCACGGCAAGCCTGTAAGGAAGGCAGATGTTCTTAACCTCTTATTAACTGCTGGACTCAGAAAAGCCAGCAGATTGAGACTGGCAGCAGTTGGTGTTAAGATCCCTGGGAGCTCTGGGATTTCATAGTCCACATAGTCAGCAGTGAATGGTCGGATCCATTTCTCTGGGGAAAGTTTGGGAAGTTTGTTCTGTCTGTTTAAGTAAAGTTTGTTTATTTAAATATTTGTACAAAATATGCATTCTCATTATAGAAAATTTGGAAATATGGAAGAAAAAAATCAACCACAGACTGAGCACACAAAAACAAATTCCTTGGGTTTCCTGTTTTTTGACTGAATCTGTGAGATGGAAGGAGAGATCAGTAGGTATTCAATAATGTTTATTCTGTCTCCACCCCTTTCCTTGTGTTCAGCATAATGCACACAACAGACATTTAAGTTCAGTCTCCTCTTCTAGGAATCCTTCATAGGTAGGTACTGACTAAGTCTTCAGAGCTGAGCTCTAAAAGGTGAGTCAGAATCTTTCCATAATCCCTGGTAGAGATCAGCTGTTAACTGTTCTCCTTTTGTTACCATTCTCTTTTTTTCCACACAACACTCTTCCTTTCCTCTGGCTACATCAGTATGTTTTCTCTTTGTCTTTCTCTGCTGTTTATCATTTTCAGGCTTAAAGTCAGCAGCAGATTCTGCCTGGCCTCCCCAGGGCAGAGTCAAGGGCCCCAATAGCAATGAAGAGAATGAAAGGACAAATATGGAAATTTCTGCTTTTTCTAATCTCCCACTCACCCAGCTTGGCACTGGTTTCTCAGAAGTACACTGACCAAAAAGAGGAGTGTTGGGCAGTCCAGGAACTTTTCTTTTCTTTTTTTTTTTTTGAGACGGAGTTTTGCTCTTGTCGCCCAGGCGGGAGTGCAATGGCGTGATCTTGGCTCACTGCAACCTCCGCCTCCCGGGTTCAAGTGATTCTCCTGCCTCAGCCTCCGGAGTAGCTGAGATTACAGGCGCACACCGCGTGCCCAGCTAATTTTGTATTTTTTAGTAGAGATGGGAGTTCGCTATGTTGGCCGTGCTGGTCTTGAACTCCTGACCTCAGGTGATGCGCCCGAAGTGCTGGGATTACAGGCGTGAGCCATCGTGCCTGGCCCAGTGCAGGAACTTTAACAGCTCCAGATGTTCGGAGCCTGGAAATACTGAGCTCCAGTCTATCTTTGAATCCTCTACTGCATTTTGCTTAGTTCTTGAATAATAGATATTAGTTTTTATTGATGAATCTGTGTGTGAGTGAGTGAATGTGTTTGGTCCTGATACTGGAAATAGGAAGCCACTATACTGGTTTCCTATAAGTTAAAATCATCAGGATTGTATTCTCTGTCCTGTCCCCAAGGAATTAAGAATATTTGATTTTTCTCATCTCTAGGATCAATATGATGTGAGAAAACCCAGCTAACCAGCAGCCTTCGTTTCAAAGATACTCACAGCCTCCACGTTGTCTTGTTTGGTTTTCTGCTCCTGTTGCCCCAGAGAAAGAGCCTCTCAAAGCTGGGTTTGAAGAGGGTCCCTGCTCTCTGGCAAGAAGGAGCATAAATTGGAATGACAGCTGTGTGCAAGGAGGCTAGCGTATAAATCGGAAAGGATGGGGAAGAGTCTTCCTATTCTACTGTAGTTGATGCAGTTCCAGCTTTCAATTTATCATACTTGGGAAGTGCTCATCTTCCCAACAGGACAGAAAATATGTGACCCTGAATTAACCACTAATAATTGTACATCAAATCTAAATGGGAATGAGGAGATAAAAGGCAGGGTAGAGCCAAAGTCTCATGGTAAGCAAAGCATTTTTAGCTGGAATGTAAAGAATGTTGGTATTGGCGTTTAAAGGAAATTCAAGCTGCCCTTCCCTTCAGTCCAGATAGCTCACAGTTGTTTGAGTCACAATTACAATTTTACTGATTTCGGAAATCTAATATTAATCTTAGCATTGGCTTTAGTGGAGAATCTATCCAATGTTGTAGATCTTTATGGAGAAGTATTTTAAATTGTGAAATGACTTTTTTTTTTTCTTAGACACGTAAGACTTTTATACACTGTTGGTGGATGTGCTTTTGATTGTGCTGTATTTAAAATACAATAAAAACAATTTAGGTCCAGCATAGAAGCTGAAGAATATCTCTTATCCAAAATGCTTGTTTCAGGTTTGAGATCTTTTTTTTTCCTTCAGATTTTGGAATATTTGCCAATTAAATGCTCCTTTGAGCGTCATGTCAGTGCTGAAAAACTTTTGGATTTTGGAATATTGAGGATTTTGAATTTTTGGATTAGGAATGCTCAGCCTGTGTAGAGAAACTTCCTCTTACCATGCATAAGCTGAAAAAATTTTTTGACAAGAATATACTTCCACTCTCTATTATGAATTATAGAATTAAATAGCAGGCTTTGATTGAGGGTCTATTGTACTGCCCAGTACGGAGCAGCTGGAGAGTAACAAATCAAACAAAAGGAAGAAAAAGAAAAAATCCTACTACATTAATAGTAATTTAAGTGTATAGAACATGGTGTAAACATTTCAAAAGCCATTCAACTCAGTATTTTTTGAGCCTCTCATATAGACTACCTACTTTATTTTGTTTTGTTTTGTAGCCCCAGACGACTTCTTTCTAGTTTCAGCCAATTGTTTAAAAACTAAATAATGCTTGTTGTATATGACAGAAGCTGGGAGAACTCAGTATTATACCATTTCCAGTAGTAGTGCAAAAAAAGGCAAATTGTTTGAGGATGATTCATTAGAAACATGGCCTCCTTCATCAAAGGATGGCATGTTCTGTCATTAGAGAAGTAATTTATGTGATGTGATCATGAGTGCTGTTGACTTAGAGGGCTTGTAACCTGTAGGAATCTGTGACTCAGCATCTGGCCCCTGGAAGCAGGTTCTTAGCAGACTGTCAAAGCTCAAGGTGAGCTTCAGGTCATCCAACTCCTCAGGTTTTTTTTTTTTTTTTTTTTTTTTTTTTAAACAAATGAGGACCTGAAGTCCAGAGAAGAGAGGCCATTTGCCATGGTAGTGTGTTATTGCCAGAGGAATATCAGGAGAGATTGTGAAATTTGAAAAAAAAAAAAATTATCAAATGTCCTTCAGAATGCTAGGTGTTGACTAGTAAACACTTCTAGGTTATCTGATTCTATAGTGCTCTGCACCTTTCGTTGCCTTTGAACTATTTTAAATCCTTTAAAATTATAGAAAACTGAGGGTAATACAAATTACTCTTGTCTGTAGAAATGCAAATGAACTTTGTCTTGTGAAGGTGCAATTGTTACCACTCCTCAAACACATGAAGCTGGGTTTGCATTTACTAACACACTCATTTCAGCATTTCTGGCTGCCTCTTGTGCCAGTTTTTAACGTTTTACTGGATCTGTCTTTAATGAGTTAAATGAAACCTTTAATGTGTTTATTTTATATTTGTATGGCAGTCATAATTTTGACTTAAACATTATCTTTTAACAGGAAGAAACTAAGATTTTAGTAAGCGTTCCCTGTTCTTTTTGTTAAATAAACAAGTCAACAAATGTAGTGTAAATGTCCAATCGGCTTTTATTAGCAATTCATAAATTGGAGCAACATCTCATTCTATAAAATAGAATAGATGCTTTGCAGGGCATGTCAGAACAATTGGTTTATGAAGGTGGAAACAAGGAAACAAAAATTGAAAAAGCATATTGGTTAACATCAAGTTACTTCAAGTTACTTTTCTTATAAGGGTTAATCAGAGGGGACTTCCCTATCATGCCAACTCTGGTTAACTGCGCCTCTTTTGATTGGTTACTGGGATTCTCCTGTTTTCAAGAAAAATTGATCTTTTGGGGTTTTACCTGCTTCCTTAATGTTTCAGTTTGACTTTGTGATACTTAGCATGAGTGACTTCATTTTAGTTTGGTCTTTTGGGGCCTAGTACAGGAGCTTAGTCCAAAACAGTGACCTCCTATAAATTTTATTTAACACTTCATTCACTGTGAATAGGTAGAAGCACCATTTACATGGGTTTCTGAAATGGCTAGACAATCAGTTATAATTTTTTCTCACATTTTCATATGTTTATTGATCATATGAGTAGCATCTTAAAAAATATTTTATCGAGGGTGAATTTCATGTAACATAAAATTAACCATTTTAAAGTGAATGATTCAGTGGCATTTAGTACATGCATAATATATTGCAAGCACACTTCCATCTAGTTCCGAAACATTCCCATTACTTCCGAATAAAACCTCTTATCCATTAAGAAGTTTCTCCCCATGCCTCTTCCCTATATCCCCTAGCAACCACCAATCTGTATTCCGTTTCTTTGGAATTTCCTATTCTAGATATTTTATATAAATGTTATCATACAATATGTGACATTTTGTGCCTGGCTGCTTTCACTTATAATAATGGTTTGGAGGTCTATCCATGTTATAGATCAGTGCTTCATTTTTTGGGGGGTGAATAAAATTCCATTGTATGTCTATACCACAATTTGTTTATCCATTCTTCCACTGATGGACATCTGGGCTGTTCCTACCTTTTGGTTATTATAAATAGTGCTGGCATGAACATGCATGTACATGTACTTGTTTGAGGGCCTATTTACTGATTTGGGGTGTATAACCTAGGAATGGAATTGCAGCATCATAGGGTAATTCTGTTTAATTTTTTGAGGAACTGCCACACTGTTTCCACAGAGGTTGAACTATTTTACATTCCTGTCAGCAATGTATGAAGGTTCCAGTTTTTCCACATCCTTGCCAACCCTTGTTATTTTCCATTTTGAAAATTATGTCCATCTAGTGAGTGTGAAGTGGTACTGCATTGTGGTTTTATTTGCATTTCATTAACGACTAATGATGTTTAGCATCTTTTCATGAGCTTATTAATCATAGAATTTTGAACATTGCATCATATTTTGGATATACTTGGGAATATTTTGAATATATCAGGGAGGCTGGCTTTCAAAAAGAAATATTTGTGTTTCCCACATAATACAAGTAATCATTCCCTGATTTGTGTTTCTTAATTTAAGATTTTATATATTAACTTTTATTAAAGTGATTCCTATAAAACAATTATCTTTTTTGGAGACAAACTGGAGAGGATTATCTTTATTCTTATATGACACTCTTTATACAGTATTTTCATAGACCATTCCTGAATCTTCTGCAGTATCAAGCAACTGCTATTAAAGAACTCAGAAAAATGTTGCTATGGTGATACTATTTGTCCTTGTGAAACACAGCTATGTGAGCTGTTTTATGCTTAAAATCTTGCTTGGAGCTCTTTGTAAGATTTGTTGATTTTCTTTTTTAATGGAGATATATAGTACATTCTATTTTATTTTATTTAATTGATTTATTTTTTGAGACAGGGTCTCATTCTCTCACCCAGGCTAAAGTGCAATGGTGCGATCATGGCTCATTGAAGCCTCAACCTCCCATGCTCAAGCAATCCTCCCACCTCTGCCTCCTGAGTAGCTAGGACTAGAGGTACACACCACCATGCCCAGTTAATTTGTATATATTTTTTTGTAGAGACAGGGTCTCACTATGTTACCTATGCTGGTCTTGAACTCCTGGCTTAACCCATCCTCTTGCCCTGGCCTCCCAAAGTGCTGGGATTACAGGCATGAACCACTGCGCCCTAGCCCAACATATGGTACATTTTAAAATAAATATAACAACAGCCACCATAACTAACATTTATTAAACATTTATTTGGTACCAGACTCTCTACTAGGTGTTTTACATAGATTATCTCCTTTAATCCCAGAAGCATGTCAGCCCCTAAGGATAAATAGTATTTTTTCTGTGTCCCTTGTGGTATCCCGAGCATCTAAAAGAGTCCTGCCACAGAGCAAGTGTTCAATAAATGGTATTCGATGACTAAACAACCCTTTGAGGGTTGTTTTAGGTAGTTATTGTGATTATCTTCATTTCACAAATGAGGAAGCTGAGGCTAAGAAATGTAAAACAATTTTCCCAAGGTCTTACAGATAGGCAGTAGTGGAATCCAGATCAGAACTTAGGCAGTCTGCTCCAGAGTCTGTATCATATTGGCTTTAAGCCATAGATTTCAGAACAGCACTTTTACTTCTTCCTTGCAGTTACTACAGGGTGTCCAGCTATTTTGTGAAACAAAGAAGAAACAAATTCATTTTAGTTCAACAAATATTTATGGCCAATAGATAATGTGTGCTCAAATACTTGTTGGGTATAATGTTGAGAACTGGTAGTTAAGAGAACAAGATTATGTTATGGGGTCTGACACTAGCTGGATGATCTCGTACAAATAATATGCTCTCTCTATGATTTGGACTGCTTAGTTATAAAATGGAAAAGTTGGACTAGATTATCTCAATGTGCTTCAGCAATAAAATATGGTAACATGAAGAAATAACACTGATAAGGCTCAGTGAACTTGCTTGCTGGGGTAGGGGTAGTAGGGGTATCTTGGTTTATATATTTTAATTTTTAATCTCTAGGGAATGAAAAAAAGAGGAGAGGCAACAAAGTGGTCATTATATGATGGCAGTTGTAGAATATATCATCTAGAAGAGAAAAAAAGCAATTATCTCAGTAACAAGGAAGCCTCAGTTCATCCTTAATTTCAAGAAATAAGATTTACTTCTATCCTGGCCCTTTCCTTTGAGAAGTATTATACCCTAAAATTACATAATATTTTATAGTTTTTCAATGCTTTCCTCTCATTTGTACCTACAACTATGCTGAGAGGTAGTTTGGGGAGGTTAGTGTTGGGAAAAGCCAAGGGCTTAGCTAAGGTTCCACAATTATCTAGTGATTCTCAGTCTTAGTTTTTTGGTGCCCAGCCTGTCTTGTCTCCAAATTTGAAGAAAATATAAATTATTATTTTTAATGTTTTGATTTTTCTTTTAAATTCACTTGGTTAGAGAATATATATACCTAACAACAGTTTTCCCTTAGGTTTCCAGAAGAGGATATTGCCTAATAAAACATAATAATAGGGTAGAAAAACTTCCAAAACAATGCATTAACTTTTTTTTTTTTTTTCGAGACAGGGTCTCATTATGCTGCCCAGGCTGGAGTGCAGTAGCAGTGGCTATTCATGGGTATAATCACAGCATACTACAGCCTTGAACTCCTGGACTTAAGCAGTCCTCCTGCCTCCATGTCCTGAGTACTGGGACTACAGGCATGTGCCACCATGCCTGGCTCCTGTGTTAACTTTTTTAGAAAAAAAGATCTTAGGGATGAAACATACTTTTTTTTTTTTTGAGAAGGAGTCTCACTTTGTCTCCCAGGCTGGAGTGCCGTGGCGGGATCTCGGCTCGCTGCAAGCTCCGCCTCCCGGGTTCACGCCATTCTCCTGCCTCAGCCTCCCGAGTAGCTGGGACTACAGGCGCCCGCCACCACGCACGGCTAATTTTTTGTATTTTTAGTAGAGACGGGGTTTCACCGTGTTAGACAGGATGGTCTCGATCTCCTGACCTCGTGATCCGCCCACCTCGGCCTCCCAAAGTGCTGGGATTACAGGCGTGAGCCACCGCGCCCGGCCGGATGAAACATACTTTTTAAGCCTCACTTGTTTTATACTTTAAATTGGGTTGAATGATTATATTTCTTACTCTTCCAAGTTTAACCAATAAATGCACATGTCTGATTTACACAAAGTGCTATGCTGAGTGCCTCAGAAATTAAAAGATGACCTTGCCTTCAATCCGCAAAAATTATGAAACATACAACTGACCACTGCATATGACAGAACATTATGAGTGCTAAAGCTAAAGATAAAGTGTTATAGGAAATCAAGATGAAGAGAGTCCTTTCAGCAATAGTGGTTGAGAAAAGTTTCATGGAAGAGGAACCAAGTCTTGAAGGATGTAGATATTAAGAGTGAAAGAGTGACAGCAAGAGTGAAGTGAGAGAAGGAGAGTAAGAGAAAGATATTAATGGGTGGAGGGAATGAGTATGAGTACAGGCTCAGAAGGAAAAAATATTCAGGGTGTATTTGGGAAAGTTGTGAACAAGTTGTACTCCCTGAAAAATTGTTAGAAAGATCCTTCCAACAATTGGTTCATTGTATTGCCTATCATTGTTCTTTTTCCACTCCTACTCCAACCCAAATAAAACAAAAGAATAGACCATTAATTCCTTCATTTAACTAGCATTTATTGGGTACCTGCTCTGTCCCAGGTGCTTTGCTAGGGAGCGTAAGCTATAAAGGTCAACTAGCTTTGCCCTCAAAGGGCTCACAGTCTGGTGAGGAAGACCAACTCTTGGTTAGAAAAGGAGTTACATACAAAGTGCCCATTTTATTTGAAATGGGGCCACCTTGAAAAGAATGAGCTTGGCTGCATTGGGCTGATCGCCTGAACTCTGTTTTTAGCCCTTGGAGCAACTTCAGGATGTGTGGCATTCCAGGAGAACAGCTGCATACTATATTCTGAAAATGACTAAAGTAGCACCTCTGTTTTTTCCAGACCCGCAGCAATGACTCTCACTTGGAAGGAGAGCCAAACCCTAACCTGTCTCGTACTATTGGGCATGTTGTTCCACAGACTTTTAGAGGGGAAGTTTCAGATTTTCTTACCTTTGTCCCAAAGAAGGGAGATATGGAGGAAGGAAGGGCTAAACTATAGAGGCCTCTCATTTTTTAAAATAAAGTATAGAATTCTTTATTGGTATTTCTTAGTGCAGCAAGAGATAATAACGATAGATATTATTTATTAAGTGCTTTGTGCCAGGCACTGTGATGAGAGCGCTAACATAGAGCATCCAGTTTAACCCACCAGCAGTCCTACAAATTAGCTACTATTTTCATCACCTTTTACACCTTTTACACCTTTTTCATCACCTAAGTCCTACAAATTAGCTACTATTTACATCACCTTCAGCTTCAGGAAACTGAAGCTTAACAAGATTAAGTAACTTTCCCATGTCACATAACTAATGAGTGGATATGGTGGAAAGTGTAATTAATATTAGAATGTGTTTTATGTTTCATTATTTATAGAGGAAACTGAGGCCTAGAGAGAAGTGATTAGTCCATAGGTACAGAGAAAAATGATGTCAAAGCCAGCTTTAGAACCCATATCTCAATTTTATGACTCTTTAAATTTTTAAACCTTATTTATAATAGAAAATTTCAAATATATGTGTATCTATATGTCTGTATATAACCTAGTTCCTATAATTACGTATTCATGATCAATCTTATTTCCTCTGTACCCCTACTGTCTTGCCCCCTACCATATTATTTTGAAGCAAATAGCAAAATATTTTGTCTATAATATAATCAAAATATTTCTCTAAGAGATGGTTTTTGTGAAAAATATAATAACATAATCATACCTAAAAATTAGTAATAACTCCTAAATACCATCAATGATCTAGTCTGCGTTCAGATTTCCAGTTGTCTCCTAAATGTCACAGTTTTTTCTTGCAGTTTGCTTGCTTGAACCAGGATCCAAATAAGGTTCACACATTACAATAGATATATCTTTTAGTCTCTTTCAGTCTATAGCTTTCCCTCCAACATTTTTATATTCTTGTGATTGTTGAAAAAACCAGTTGTTTGTCCTGTAGAGTTTCCTGCAGTTTTGATTTTGTTGATTGTATCCCTGTGGTGTAGTTTAAGATGTTCTTCTCTTCTGTCTTCTGAATTTCCTATAAATTGATTATTGGATCTAGAGGCTTGATCAGATTCAGGTTTGATATTTTATTTTGAAAGACTACTTCATAGGTGATGTTGGGTTGTGTTTATCAGGAGGCACAAAGTGTCTGGTTATCTCTTCTTTTTGTGATTTTATAATAGCAATCATTGATTATTATTATTATTATTATTTGAAATAGGGTCTCTTTCGCTCAGGCTGGAGGGCAGTGGCACAATCTTGGCTCACCTGCAACCTCCGCCTCCTAGGTTTAAGTGATTGTCCTGCCTCAGCCTCCCACATAGCGTGATTATAGGAACACACCACCATGCCTGTCTGATTTTTGTATTTTTAGTAGAGATGGGGTTTCACCATGTTGGCCAGGCTGGTCTTGAACTCCTGACCTCAAGTGATCCACCCACCTTGGCTTCCCAAAGTGCTAGGATTACAGGCATGAGCCACTGTTCCTGGCCTAGCAATCATTGATTTTTAATGCCTAGATATATTAATTTATTAGAGATTCCAAGGCCTTCCATTTACTGCCATGATGAAATATCAAGAATATAATTTACCCTTTCAACTTAACTAAAAAACCCAACATGATATATGAAACAATGGTTTTCAGACATTGGACAATAGGCATAATAGAACTGTGATTCTTGAAGAAAGATAAGTAATGTCTGGCATCCAGTGAAAAATTACTGGACGTGCAAAGAAATGGGATAATATAACCCACAACAGATAACATTTAATTAATAGAAACAGAATTCAGAAATGACACATATCATAAAATTAGGAGACAAGGATATTAAAAAGCTGTGATAAAAATGCTTTACATGTTCAAGAAGTAGAGGAAAACACGAGCATAACAAGGAGGGAAATGGAAGATATACGAAAAACACCCAAGTCAAATTTCTAGAGATGAAAAATACAATGTTTGAAATGAGAAGTACATTGGATGAGATTAACAGCAGACTAGACACAGCTGAATAAAAAATTAGTACATTTGAAGGCATAACAATAGGAAGTACTCAAAGCACAGAGAAAAAAGATGAAAAAAAATGAACAGGGTATCAGTGAGCTGTGGAACAATATCACATGGTCTAATATACATGTAACTCCAATTGGAGAAGGGCAGGGACACCAGAAAAGTATTTGAAGAAATAATGGCTGGGAAATTTTCAGGTGCCCGAACAGAACCTGGAGACCTCTTTTTTTTTATTGTAATGAAAGACAGGATTGCTTCTCTGTCGATAAAGAGAACAGTTTCATCATGAGCAGGCGGAAAGCTATAATATAAACTAACCCTTTTAGACTACATAGTGACCTTCTGTGTTACGTGTGTGTTTCTTTCTCCTTAGGACCGTCTGGAAAATTTGTGATACTCGTCTTTTTATTTTACTTTTTTATCTATCCTCGAATCTCTTATTCACTCTTAAAGTGATTCCCTTCCCTCACCACCATACCACCAGGTGCCCCTGGCTAACCTAAGGAAGTCCTGTACCTGTTTCCTGAGCTGCTTGCCTGGGCTCCAGGGTCCTTTCATTCATCCATGCATCCACCTCCAGCTTTTCCTAATGAAATTTTGACTCACTTTGGTCCTGCCTGTCATCTCATCTTAAAGGCTAATTCTTGATAATTAATTCTGGAGATTTCTGATGGGTTAATGTATAACACTAATTGGTTAACATTCACATTTAAAAGGCCATCCAGAGGTTTGCTTTAATTCCTATTTATTTAAGGCCTAGCTCAAATACAATCTTATTTATTTAACGATCACTTCTCTAGTGGTACCGTGGGTCATATACTGTGCTAGAATGAGTAAGACCTAACTCTTGCCCTCTGGAGCCTCACATTCCTGAAAGACAGACCTACAAACAAATACAAGTTTATGTAAATACAGTAAAGGAGGTATGAACAAAGGTTCTGAGCACTCAGTGGGGGAATTGTTTGCAAGACCTAGGGCACTCAAGAAGAAAGACTTTTGTAATGGGCCTGCAGGAGAAATAGGAGTGGAACAGTCTGAGAATGTGAAGAGAATACTGGGCAAAGAAAACATCATCAAAGACACAGAGATAATGAAAAATGTCAATTGCTATTTGCTACGTCTTTCCTATGGTTCATGCACAAAGCTTTGCATACATTCTCTCAATTGACTCTCACAAATACCTTTTTAAATAACTGTCTTTATGATATGTACTTTACAGATCTGCAAACTGAGGCTTTGTGGGGGGAAATTCCAAAAGTTACCCAAGGTTGTCTAATATTGCAGAAGTAGGATTGGAACCAAGATCTGTCTGATTGCAAAACATATACTCTTAATCCTTAACTTACTAAAGAAAACTCGTGTTCAGAATATGGTAGGGTGAGGGCAAGGTAGTAGTAGGAGAGAAGGCAGGGAAGGTTTGTAGAGGGCAGACTTCCGAAGGGTTTTATATGTTATACATCCATGAAATAGCTTTTTTTAAAATTCACTTTTGTCCCCTAACTCCCAAACCAGAAGGAATCTTATTTTTTTTTTTTCTTAACCCCCAAGCACTTAATGTTTATATCTCACATCCATTTATAACTTTTTTTCCCCCCATTTCCCCATTTGCCATTAGGCAACACAGTTTTAATCAAAGGAATTATTTCTTTTTTGAAAAATTGTATAAACCAGGCATGGTGATGTATGCCTGTACTTCCACCCACTCTGGAGATTGAGGTGGGAGGATCACTTGAGCCCAGGAGTTTGAGGCTGCAGTGAGCTATTATTGAGCCACTGCACTCCAGCCTGGGTGAACAGAGTGAGACTCTATCTCTTAAAAAAGATAACAAAAGAAAAAAATAATAAAAATTATATATATTTAAATTATACAACTTGATTTGATATACATATTGTGAAATAATCACCACAATCAGGGTAATTAACCAATCCATCATAGTTACCTTTTGTGTGTGTGTGAGAATACCTTTTGTGTGAGAATACTTAGGATCAACAACAAATTTTAAGTATATAGTGTAACATTGTTACTAATAGTCACCATGCCATACATTAACTCTCCAGAATTTATTCATCTTGCATAACTGAAACTTTCTACCTTTTGACCAACATGTTCTCATATCCTCTTTCCCTCAGTCCGTGGTAAATTCTATGAATTAACTATTTTAGATTCCACATATAAGTGACATCATACAGTATTTATTGTCAGGCCTCTAAGCCCAAGCTAAGCCATCATATCCCTTGTGACCTGCACATATACATCCAGATGGCCTGAAGCAACTGAAGATCCACAAAAGAAGTGAAAATAGCCTTAAATGATGACATTCCACCACTGTGATTTGTTTCTGCCCCACCCTAACTGATCAATGTACTTTGTAATCTCCCCCACCCTTAAGAAGGTTCTTTGTAATTCTCCCCACCCTTGAGAATGTACTTTGAGATCCACCCCCTGCCCGCAAAACATTGCTCCTAACTCCACTGCCTATCCCAAAACCTATAAGAACTAATGATAATCCCAGTACCCTTTGCTGACTCTTTTTTCGGACTCAGCCCGCCTGCACCCAGGTGAAATAAACAGCCTGTTGCTCACACAAAGCCTATTTGGTGGTCTCTTCACATGGATGCAAGTGAAATTTTAGTGCCGTGTCTTGGATCTGGGGACCTCCCTTGGGAGATCAATCCCCTGTCCTCCTGCTCTTTGCTCCGTGAGAAAGATCCACCTACATATCTGGTCCTCAGACCGACCAGCCCAAGGAACATCTCACTAATTTTAAATCCAGTAAGTGGCCTTTTTTTACTCTCTTCTCCAACCTCTCTCACTATCCCTCAACCTGTTTCTCTTTTCAGTCTTGGCGCCACACTTCAATCTCTCCCTTAATTTCAGTTCCTTTCCTTTTCTGGTAGAGACAAAGGAGACGCGTTTTATCCGTGGACCCAAAATTCTGGCGCTGGTCACGGACTTGGGAAGACAGTCTTCCTTTGGTGTTTAATCATGCGGGGATGCCTGCCTGATTATTCACGCACATTTCAGAGGTGTCTGACCACGCGGGGATGCCTGCCTTGGTCCTTCACCCTTAGCGGCAAGTACGGATTTTCTGGGGGGCAAAACCCCCCCAACCCCTTCTCTCTGTGTCTCTACCCCTTCCCTGCTTTTCTGGGGGGGCAAGAACCCCCCCCGACCCCTTCTCTCCAGGTCTCTATCCCTTCTCCGCTTTTCTGGGGGGCAAGAACCCCCTGACCCCTTCTTTCTGTGTCTCTAGCCCTTCTCCGCTTTTCTGGAGGGCAAGAACCCCCTAAGCTCTTCTCTCTCTGTCTCTACTCTCTCTTTTCTCTGGGCTTGCCTCCTTCACTATGGGCAACCTTCCGTTCCTCCCTCTTCTCCCTCAGCCTGTGTTCTCAAAAACTTAAAACCTCTTCAACTCACACCTGACCTAAAACCTGAATGCCTTATTTTCTTCTGCAACTCTGCTTGGCCCCAATACAAACTTGACAATTGGCTCTAAATGGCCAGAAAACAGCACTTTCGGTTCCTCTATCCTACAAGACCTACATAATTTTTGTAGTAAAATGGGCAAATGGTCTGAGGTGCATTACATCCAGGCATTTTTCACACTTCATTCCCTCCCTAGTCTCTGTTCCCAATGCGATTCCTCCCAAATCCTCCTCCTTTCCCTCCTGCCTGTCCCTTCAGTCCCAACCCCAAGCGTCTCTGAGTCTTTTGAATCTTCCTTTTCTATGGACCCATCTGACCTCTCCCCTCCTCCCCAGGTTGCTCCTCGCCAGGCTGAGCTAGGTCCCAATTTTTCCTCAGCCTCTGCTCCCCTACCCTATAATCCTTTTATCACCTCCCCTCCTCACACCCGGTCCAGCTTACAGTTTCATTCCGTGACTAGCCCTCCCCCACCTACCCAGCTATTTCCTCTTAAGAAGGTGGCTGGAGCTAAAGGCATAGTCAAGGTTAATGCTCCTTTTTCTTTGTCCAACATCTCCCAAATCAGTTAGTGTTTAGGCTCTTTTTCATCAAATATAAAAACCCAGCCCAGTTCATAGCCCATTTGGCAGCAACCCTGAGATGCTTTACAGCCCTAGACCCTGAAAGATCACAAAGCTGTCTTATCCTCAATTTGCATTTTATTACCCAATCTGCTCCCGACATTAAATAAAGCTCCAAAAATTGAATTCTGGCCCTCAAACCCCACAACAGGACTTAATTAACCTCGCCTTCAAGGTGTACACTAATAGAATAGAGGCAGTCAAGTAGCAATGTATTTCTGAGTTGCAATTCCTTGCCTCCACTGTGAGACAGAACTCAGCCACATCTCCAGCACACAAGAACTCCAAATGCCTGAACTGCAGCTGCCAGGGGTTCCTCCAGAACCTCCTCCCCCAGGAGCTTGCTACAGGTGCCGGAAATTTGGCCACTGGGCCAAGGAATGCCTACAGCCCGGGATTCCTCCTAAGCCGTGTCCCATCTGTGCAGGACCCCACTAAAAATTGGACTGTTCAACTCACCTGGCAACCACTCCCAGAGCCCCTGGAACTCCGGCCCAAGGCTCTCTGACTGACTCCTTCCCAGATCTTCTTGGCTTAGCAGCTGAAGACTGACGCTGCCCGATCATCTTGGAAGCCTCTTGGACCATCACAGATGCTTTGGGTAACTCTTACAGTGGAAGGTAAGTCCGTCCCCTTCTTAATCAATACAGAGGCTACCCACTCCACATTACCTTCTTTTCAAGGGCCTGTTTCCTTTGCCTCCATAACTGTTGTGGGTGTTGATGGCCAGGCTTCTAAACCCCTTAAAACTCCCCAAGTCTGGTGGCAACTTGGACAATACTCTTCTAAGCACTCCTTTTTAGTTATCCCCACCTGCCCAGTTCCCTTATTAGGTCCAGGCATTTTAACTAAATTATTTGCTTCCCTGACTATTCCTGGGCTACAACCACACCTCATTGCCACCTTTTTCCCCAGTTGAAAGCCTCCTTCACATCCTCCCTTTGTATCTCCCCACCTTAAACCACCAGTATAGGACGCCTCTACTCCCTCCTTGGCGACCGATCATGCACCCCTTACTATCCCATTAAAACCTAATCACCCTTACCCCGCTCAACGCCAATATCCCATCCCGCAGCACGCTTTAAAAGGATTAAAGCCTGTTATCACTCGCCTGTTACAACATGGCCTTTTAAAGCCTATAAAGTCTCCTTACAGTTCCCCCATCTTACCTGTCCAAAAACTGGACAAGCCTTACAGGTTAGTTCAGGATCTGCACCTTATCAACCAAATTGTCTTGCCTATCCACCCCGTGGTGCCAAACGCATATTCTCTCCTATCCCTAGTACCTCCCTCCATAACCCATTATTCTGTTCTGGATCTCAAACATGCTTTCTTTACTATTCCTTTGTACCCTTCATCCCGGCCTCTCTTTGCTTTCACTTGGATTGACCCTGACACCCATCAGGCTGAGCAAATTACCTGGGCTGTACTACCGCAAGGCTTCGTGGACAGCCCCCATTACTTCAGTCAAGCCCAAATTTCTTCCTCATCTGTTACCTGTCTCGGCATAATTCTTCATGAAAACACACGTGCTCTCCCTGCCGATTGTGTCCAGCTAATCTCCCAAACCTGAACCCCTTCTACAAAACAACTACTCCTTTCCTTCCTAGGTGTGGTTAGGTACTTCCACCTTTGGAACCTGACTAAACCATTATGTAAACTCACAAACACAAACCTAGCTGACCCCATAGATCCTAAATCCTTTTGCCACTCCTCTTTCTGCTCCTTAAAAACAGCCCTAGAGGCTGCCCCCACACTGGCTTTCCCTAAAAAGGAAAAGCCAGTGTGTTTCATTACACACAGCCAAAGTACAGGGCTGTGCAGTCAAAATTCTTACACAAGAGCCGGGACTACGTCCTGTAGCCTTTCTGTCCAAACAACTTAACCTTACTGTTTTAGGCTAGCCCCCCACATTATTCCTGATACCACACCTGAGCCTCATGACTGTATCTCTCTAATCCACCTGGCATTCGCTCAATTTCCCTGTATTTCCTTCTTTCCTGTTCCTCACCCTGATCATACTTGGTTTATTGATGGCAGTTCCACCAGGCCTAACTGCCACACACCAGCAAAGGCAGTCTATGCTATAGTATCTTCCACATCTATCATTGAGGCTACCACTCTGCCGCCCTCCACTACCTCTCAGCAAGCTGAACTCATTGCCTCGGGCCCTCACTCTTGCAAAGGGACTACGCATCAATAAAATTAAATATTTATACTGACTCTAAATATGCCTTCCATATCCTGCACCACCATGCTGTTATATGGGCAGAAAGAGGTTTTCTCACCATGCAAGGGTCCTCCATCATTAATGCCTCTTTAATAAAAACTATTCTCAAGGCCGCTTTACTTCCAAAGGAAGCTGGAGTCATTCACTGCAAGGGCCATTAAAAGGCATCAGATCCCACTGCTCAAGGCAACACTTATGCTGATAAGGTAGCTAAAAAAGCAGCTAGCTTCCAGCTTCTATCCCTCATGGCAGTTTTTCTCCTTCTCATCTGGTCACTCCCATTTACTCCCCCACTGAAACTTCCACCTATCAATCTCTTCCCACACAAGGCAAATGGTTCTTAGACCAAGAAAAATATCTCCTTCCAGCCTCACAGGCCCATTCTATTCTGTCGTCATTTCATAATCTCTTCCATGTAGGTTACAAGCTGCTAGCCTGCCTCTTAGAACCTCTCATTTCCTTTCCATTGTGGAAATCTGTCCTCAAGGAAATCACTTCTCAGTTGTTCCATCTGCTATTCTACTACTACTCAGGAATTGTTCAGGCCCCCTCCCTTCCCACACATCAAGCTTGGGGATTTGCCCCTGCCCAGGACTGACAAATTGACTTTACTCACATGCCCTGAGTCAGGAAACTAAAATACCTCTTGGTCTGGGTAGACACTTTCACTGGATAGGTAGAGACCTTTCCCACAGGGTCTGAGAAGGCCACTGTGGCCATTTCTTCCCTTTTGTCAGATGTAATTCCTCGGTTTGGCCTTCCCACCTCTATGCAGTCTGATAACGGACTGGCCTTTATTAGTCAAATCACCCAAGCAGTTTCTCAGGCTCTTGGTATTTAGTGACTCCTGGATGTAAATCGCCACCCTTAAGTCTCTCTTGAAGTGGATCTTCAGTGGCAAGGTACCCTCCAATACTTTCACCCTGATGAAGTCCTATTCTTTACTTTTATACTCACTCTTATTCTGGTTCCCGTTCTTATGCCACCCTCTACCTCTCCCCAGCTATCTGCACCACACTATCAATCTCACTCTCTCCTAGCCATTTCTAATCCTTCTTTAACAAACAGTTGCTGGCTTTGCATTTCTCTTTCCTCCAAAATTGCCGAGGCCTCGACTTACTCACTGCTAAAAAAAGAGGACTCTGTATATTTTTAAATGGAGAGTGTTGTTCTTACCTTAATCAATCTGGCCTGGTATATGACAACATAAACTCAAGGATGGAGCCCAAAAACTCACCAACCAAGCAAACAATAATGTTGAACCCCCTTGGACACTCTCTAATTGGATGTCCTGGGTACTCCCAATTCTTAGTCCTTTAATACCTATTTTTCTCCTTCTTTTATTTGAATCTTGTGTCTTTCATTTAGTTTCTCAATTCATACAAAACCTCATCAAGGCCATCACCAATAATTCTATACAACAAATGCTCCTTCTAACAACCCCACAATATCACCCCTTACCACAAAGTCTTTTTTCAGCTTAATGTCTCCCACTCTAGGTTCGCATGTCACCCCTGATCCTGCTTGAAGCAGCCCTGAGAAACATCACCCATTATCTCTCCATACCACCCCTAAAAATTTTTGCTGCCCTAACACTTTACCATTATTATTTTTTTTATTAATATAAGAAGACAGGAATGTCAGGCCTCTAAGCCGAAGCTAAGCCATCATATCCCTTGTGACCTGCATGTATACATCCAGATGGCCTGAAGCAACTGAAGATCCACAAAAGAAGTGAAAATAGCCTTAAATGATGACATTCCACCATTGTGATTTGTTTCTGCCCCACCCTAACTGATCAATGTATTTTGTAATCTCCCCCACCCTTAAGAAGGTTCTTTGTAATTCTCCCCACCCTTGAGAATGTACTTTGAGATCCACCCCCTGCCCGCAAAACATTGCTCCTAACTCCACTGCCTATCCCAAAACCTATAAGAACTAATGATAATCCCAGTACCCTTTGCTGACTCTCTTTTCGGACTCAGCCCGCCTGTACCCAGGTGAAATAAACAGCCTTGTTGCTCACACAAAGCCTGTTTGGTGGTCTCTTCACACAGACGCGAATGAAATTTATCTTTCTATGTTTGGCCTATTTCATAATGTTCTCCAGGTTCATTCATATTGTCACAAATGGCAGGATTTTATTCTTTTTAAAGGCTGAATAATATTCCATTGTACATGTATACCACATATTCTTTATCCATTCATCTGTCAATGGACATGCAAGTCATATCCATATCTTGGTCCTTGTGAATAATGCTGCAGTGAACACAGGAATGCAGGTATCTCTTCAAGATCCTGATTTCACAAAGGAATTATTTCTTATTTGTCACCTTTATCCCATACAATACTCCACTCATTTAGTGAATGTGCTCTACTCACAAGGAAGGAAGGAAGGAGGGAGGGAGGGAAAGAGGGAGAGAGGCAGTGAGGGAGGGAGGGAGAGAGGGAGATCTGTGGGTTGTAGAAAGTTTAGGCACTTGGGCTTTGCATTTCTTTTATTTATTTATTTTTGAGACAGGGTCTCACTGTTGCCCAGGCTGAGTGCAATGGTGCGATCACAGCTCACTGCATCCTTGACCTACTGGGCTCAAGTGATCCTCCCCACTCTTAGCCTCCCCCATAGCTGGGACTACAGATGCATGTCACCCACCTGGCTAATTTTCTCTATTTTGTAGAAATGGAATCTCACTCTTTGGCCCAGGCAGGTCTTGAACTCTTAACTCAAGCAATCCTTCCACCTCGGCCTCCCAAAATGCTAGGATTACAGGTGTGAGCCACAGTGCCCAGCTGCAATTCTTTAAGAAGTTGTGGTTGCCTTGGGGAAATTGGAAACTCTCAGATTCTTAGGCTATCCCTATGTACTAGTTGGTAAGTCATAACTCCAGCATTGCCTACTGGGTTTCAGTGTGCATGACATCCATATGGGACAAGCCACCTGAGCTTTCTGCCAAAACTTACAGGAAAATCTGGGCTGAGCCACAAATATTATGAGCTCTAACCCAGGGACATAGCAGCTCTCCCTGTAGTTTTTGCTGATTTCTAGATGTTGTGGCTCCCTTGTCTGGGATCCGTTTGGTGTTTAGCACTTAGCCATAAATCAGCCTTGTGTCCTATGGGTAGGCTAGGGCTGGAAAGTAGAGGGAGGGAGAGCAGCTGGAGAGACCTAGAGATGTTAACTGAGAATGTGCAAACTGAGAAGGAAGACAGGAACCGAGGCTATCTACGTACCTTTTTCTAGAGACAAGTCGACTATGTAGACCTTTTTCTAAGCGGCCTGGTTGTGGCCTGTGGCCAATTAGTTGTGTCTGCAGAAGAAATTGAGCCTTTTCTCTTCTTAAGCCTCCTTCCTTCAAATTCCTAGACCTGGAGCATACCTAAACCTCAGTTTTACCCGTTTCCCTACACAGCAGAGAATGAATCACCTGATTTAGAATCAGGGAATGTGGGTTCAGGTACTGTCAGCTACTCACTGTGTGACCTTAGGCAAGTCACGTAGTCTCTCTGAGCTTTGGCTTTTCCAACAGAGTTGGAGTTAGCCTCCAGTCCTGCCACCCCGCCCCCTCTGCCCCCTCCCCCCGCACACCTCCCCCTTCCCCTCCCATAGTTGTTGGAAGAATGAAATGAGATAATAGGGTTAAAAGTGTTTTGTGAATGGTCAAGCTCTGTGCAGTTAATTGTAAGGGAGGAGGAGGAGGTTGTGGTTTCTTGAGGGGGATTTGGGTTGCATGACCCTATTGAGTAAGCCCTTCTTTCTGTGATGCCTAAAGTGCCACCAGGTGGCAGCAGGATCCTATCTTTGCTCGTCTTTAGTGGAGGATAAATCTTGGAGAAGATAGGAAAGGCCTTTGGATGCTGCTTTGCTCTATCCTGCAAAGGTTATGTGGATTTATTTCTTTACTACTGTCTACATTTCTCACTCCACCAAATCCCTCTGGTTAATAATAAATACTTCCCCAAAGGACTCCCCCATCTCTTTTTTTTTTGAGACGAAGTCTCGCTCTGTCGCCCAGGCTGGAGTGCAGTGGCACAGTAGTGAGATCTTGGCTCACTGCAAGCTCTGCCTCCCAGGTTCACGCCATTGTCTTGCCTCAGCCTCCCGAGTAGCTGGGACTACAGGCGCCTGCCAACACGCCCGGCTAATTTTTTGTATTTTTAGTAGAGACGGGGTTTCACCATGTTAGCCAGGATGGTCTCGATCTCCTGACCTCTTAATCTGCCTGCCTCAGCCTCCCCAAGTGCTGGGATTACAGCCGTGAACCACCACACCCAGTCAGGAGCCCCATTTTTTAAACTAGAATCTCAGGACACTTTCTCCACTTTTGAAGAGGCACAAAGAAGGGACATAATTTGTGCAATATTAAACAATTAGTTCATTTGAGAAATAAGACTTCAGTTTAGGTTTCTTCCTACGGGTGCAGTCCTTTTGAAAATGTATTTTCAAGATGTTTTGAGAGGCTTGAAGCGGCTTTGTTTCTTTCAGTGGAGGGGATTTTGAGGGCCTTCTGAGACAGAGGGAAATAGGAAACCTGTCTGTAGCATTCATCTGAAAATCTTTTGAAGTGTTGCCTTGATTAAGAAACTGATTGGGGTACCTTATTAGTAACCACCAAGTATCTGAAAGGCATGTACGCTAGATGGAGTGCAACAGACACCTCAGGAGAGAGAATCCATGGTACATTGTGTTAAGGGTTGCATTTCAGAATATGGAGTTTTGCATCAGACTTGCCTTCCTGATTATATTCTCCTCAGAGGCAAATGTTCAAACGAGACTATTGTCAGTACATACTGGCTTATGGCAAAGGAAGGTGAGAATGAGGGAAGCCAGCCTTAACTATTTGGTGTTGATAATCCACATAAGGTGGCAGAGTAACAGAAATAAAAGCATATGGACTTGAGAGTCCAACAGATGCTGGTTCAAAGCCTGCCCCAGTTACTTACTTTTACAGGTAATTTTCATAGGTTCCAGTTTTCTTATAAAATGGTAGTAATAAGACCTACCTTGTTAGCTGTGTAAGCTTTGACAAGCTATTTAGCCTCTGTGTAACTCAGTTATGTCTGTATAATGAGGGTAATAATCAAATGAAAAGTCCTACTTCATGACTATGCATGACATATAATAAGCACTTGGTAAACATTAGCTGTTATTTTTGGTGTTATTATTATCATCACCATAGAGGGTTGTTAAGAGGATTAAATGAGACAGTGTAGGTAAAGGTTTTAAAGAGAGTAGACACTCAATAAAGTGGTATTTATTTATATGTAACTAATAACCACAGTGATGTAGATAGTATTCACCATAAATGAACCTGCTTATGATGTAAGTACGAGAGTATTATTTTGTCTTTTGTTTTATGTTCATTCTTACTCCATTATTTGAGGATATTCTTGGCTTTTTAAAATAGGATCTATCTTTTTTTTTGTAATCTAAAGGCAATAATAATGATTAACATTTATTGACCCCTTTTTATATGCCAGACCGTGTGCTTTATGTATATTGTCTTAGGAAAATTTAGTAACTTGTTTAAGTCCATACATCTACCAAATGATAGAACTGGGAGTTGAACCCAGACAGTGTGATTCTAGAGTCTGTTTTCTTTTATACTATCCTGCCTACTTAACAAAACATTTGGACTAAGAGGATCCCATATTTTAGCAATAGAATTGTATCTTGCAGCTGAAAGATATTTAAGAATTAATCATAAAATTTGTAATACATATGAGGTGTAATAACAATGTTCATTACCAATGATCTGGCAGATCCACTTTTGGATATCTAACCTCAGGAAATAATCCAAAATACAGTCACAGTTTTATGGATAAAGGTGTTCATCACAGTGTTATTTATATTATAATTTGGAAAAGTTTTAAGGTATTCTAAACATCTGACCAAGGAATGGTTAGTAAAAGATGGTATATCTACTTGATGAATTATTATGGAGGTCTTAATAATTGTAAATGGTGATACAGTTTACAACTTTGTAAGAAAACAGATACTGTATGTATGTGAAGTCATGAGAAGATAAGTAATAGATGTTTTATTTTTCTTTCTTGTATGTTAATCTTTTATTTCCTTATTCCAGCAAGATGAATAGATCAAAGGGATTCTCAGTCCTTTTATACATTAGGAGTTGGGGAATTTGGATAATTTTTGTTTTTTTGAGACAGAGTCTCGCTCTGTTGCCCAGGCTGGAGTGCAATGGCGCGATCTCAGCTCACTGCAAGCTCCACCTCCCGGGTTCACGCCATTCTCCTGCCTCAGCCTCCCGAGTAGCTGGGACTAGAGGCACCCGCCACTGCGCCCGGCTAAGTTTTTGTATTTTTAGTAGAGACGGGGTTTCACCGTAGTCTCGATCTCCTGACCTCATGATCCGCCCGCCTTGGCCTCCCAGAGTGCTGGGATTACGGATGTGAGCCACCGCACCGGGCCCGAATTTGGGTAATTTTTAAAGGTTGAATCTTCTGTCACCAATAAGAAGTCTCAAGGAATCTTTTCTTTACTCAGCAAGTAGATTTGGCCTGTTAGTGTACACTTAGGGAGAGTCAAAAGATACAAAGTCCTGAATCTTCTAGTGAGATGCTCACAGTTTTGTTAGCAACAAGTTTGTGGCCAGGAAGCAGAGTGGTATATGTAGAATTAGAGAAGGGCTGGGCAACAGGAATAGACTTTGTATACATGCACTGAGGGGACCCAAGGACTGGAGGGACAGTGTGGCAGAGCTGAAACACAGAGGGGTTAAGTGGCATGCTTAGGGCAGCACAGTGAGACCATGGGAAGAGTTGGGATGAGAGTCCTTGGACTCCTGGCTTCCAGAGACATTGATAGTCCCCATCTCTCCAACGCCAGAGGCAGTTTTGTTGTAGTTCTAAATGTATGAGTAAGTGGATGCTCCTCGTGGCCTCTCAGAAGGATGCGTAAGCATGTGAACTGTTTCCCACTAGTTGTTCTATAGAAGAATTGAGGAACCTTCACATAATACCGTAGATCAAGTTTCCACTCAGTTATTGACTTAGAAATCATATCTCAGACTCATTCCACGAAGCTAGAAGCCCAGCATTTTCATTAGGCTCTAAAATCAGATTTAACATCTGCTAGTGAAAGCTCCTGGCTGAAGCTCTTCCGGGAACAACTCGGAAATCCTGGTTTCATACGTCTCTCAATTCCTTTTAATCAGAGACAGGGTATTTTTTGAAGCCATATGGGTGAGGAGGGGCTTTATCTGAAAATGTCCATGAAATGTTCCAAGGTTATGGCAGGCGTGATTAGCTTATATATGTCTTTCTAAGAGTCCGTGAGGTGAATGCTGAAGTTCCTCATCAGTTTGGGAAGGCTGAAAGCCTGTTTATTCTGTGTAATAAGATGATTGCATGCCATTTGGATACCCATTCCTCTGGAAGATCCTCACCTGAAGAGACTGGCTTAATGGTATGGTAGATAGCAGACAGAACTGTTGCTCAAGGCCAGTCAGGGATGCTGGATTTGAGCTATAGGTTTGCAAATTTATCAATCTGTCTAGTCTTTCTCAGTGACCATATACGTACCTCCTGGATTTTTTGGAGAAGCTAGGGAATTAGATTCTTATGAAAAGGCATAGTCCTACTCTGCCTCTTTCTAAATACCTAACCATGTTGTAATTGTCTGGATTAGTGACATTGCCCCCTCAGGAAGTGCATTCATCAAGAGCAGGGATCCAATCTTAACTGTTCTCTTTATCCGCAGTGTCAGGCAGATAACTTGGCGGGTACTCAGTAAATGATAGTTGAACAATGAATGAAAGAGGATGGAATTTGAAGCTGGACAGATCAGAATTCACCACTGTGTGACTTCAGGCAACTTGCTTAATTAACAGTTTTAAAATTTGTAGATTGGAATAGCATTACTTATTTACAAGAGTGTTTTTAGGATTAAGTTAATGAATGGAGGGACCTGTTAAGTGATGTTCCTTTGGATTCTGATACAGTAACAGTAACGAAGGTTGGAGCATAGAATCACAGAATTACAAAGCAACTAAGAGAAAACTAGCCTCATTTCTGCCTGGCTAAGTCCTAATCCTTTGGATATCAGTTTAAAAATTATTTCTTCCAAGAAGTTTTTCTTATCTACTTCCTGTCCCCATTGTCCCCTGAGTAGGTTAATTCCTCCTAAGTACCTTCATAATGTTATAGTTTCTCTGTTACAGCACTTGTCACAGTTCTTTTTTTTTTTTTCTGAGATGGAGTTTCACTTGCCACCCAGGCTGGAGTGCAATGGCGCGATCTCAGCTCACCACAATCTTTGCCTCCTGGGTTCAAGTGATTCTCCTGCCTCAACCTCCCAAGTAGCTGGGATTACAGGTGGCCACTGCCACACCTGGCTATTTTTTTTTTTTTTTTTTGTATTTTTAGTAAAGATGGGGTTTCACTATGTTGACCAGGCTGGTCTTGAACTCTTGACCTCAGGTAATCCGCCTGCCTCAGCCTCCCAAAGCGCTGGGATTACAGGCGTGAGCCACCACGCCCGGCCTTATCACAGTACTTTTAAAGTATTATCTCTGTTAGACTGTAAACTCCATGAGGGCAGGGATTATGTCAGTCTTGCTCACTATTGTATTTAAGCACATAGTAGACATTTATTAAATATTTATTGATTGAATGAAGCAGGGGCTTAGGAAGGATAGGTAATTTGCCCACAGCACAAGCTAGATTCCACGTCTCTTGACTCCTTGCAGCACAACTGCTTCATGGACAGGCATTTTGGATTCTCAGGTTTTTAAAAAAAGTTTTTGTTTTTTTCTCCTTCATTAAGAAAAATTATATAAGCATTGTATGTTCTTAGTAGAATATTTAGGAAATACAGTTAAGCAAAGAGACAAAAAGAAAGAGAGAAGGACTTTAGAAGGCACGGTGCAGATTTTTTTTTTTTTGAGATGGTGTTTGCTCCCGTTGCCCAGGCTGGAGTGCAATGGCGTGATCTCGGCTCACTGCAACCTCAGCCTCCCGAATTCAAGCAATTCTCCTGCCTCAGCCTCCCAAGTAGCTGAGATTACAGGTGCCCACCAGCATGCCTGACTAATTTTTTTGTATTTTTAGTAGAGACGGGATTTTGCCATGTTGGCCAGGCTGGTCTCAAACTCCTGACCTCAGGTGACCCGCCTGCCTCGGCCTCCCAAAGTGCTGGGATTACAGACATGAGCCACAGAGCCTGGCCACGATGCAAAGATATTAAGAAAATCTTAAAGCTAGTGAATAAAAGCCACATTGTCTTAGAAGGAATGAAAAAAAAAAAAGAGTTGTTTCCCAACTGAAATTATGGAAGACAATAGGATAACACCTTTAAAATAATGGAATAAATAACTGTCAATCTGTAATTCTATATCTGGTGAAAATATTCTTTAAAGGTAAAATTTAAAAAACATACATTCATTTTTAGACAAAGAAGTTGCTTGTTTACCCCTACTAGGCAATGAGATAAGAATAATAAATAAAAGGTTATATGTATAGGAAAGGAATATAAAATTGTCATTATTCACACACAAGGCCGAGCACAGTGGCTCACACCTGTAATCCCAGCACTTTGGGAGTCCGAGGTGGGCAGATCACTTGAGCCCAGGAATTTGAGACCAGCCTGGGCAACATGGTGAAACCCCATTTCTGCAAAAATTCAAAAATTAGCTGGGCATGGTGGCACACATTTGTAGTCCCAGCTACTCTGGAGGCTGAGGTGGGAGGATCACCAGAGTCCTGGAAGGTTGAGGCTTTAGTGAACTGTGATTGCACCACTGCACTCCAGCCTGGGTGACAAAGTGAGACCCTGTCTCAAAAAAAAAAAAAAAAAAAAAAAAAACCAAAAAAAACGACAAACAACCCAACATGATTATGTCCACAGAAAATTCAAAAGAAGCTACAGGTGAATCATTAGAATTAGTAAATGAATTTAGCAAGAGCTCAGAATACAAGTCAGCATAAAAATTGCTGGTATTTTAATATACCAGCAACAAATAATTAGAAAATCAATAGTACTGATTGAGTTTTACCTTAAAAAAAAAAAAAAAAAAAAAAAAGGCAGCAAGCTGGAACAAGTAGGAAAGAAATAAAGACATAAAGACACATTATCCAAAGGTCTTATCACATCACCTGGGGATAAACACTGTTAATGCTCTGGGATACTTTCTTTCAGACATTTTCCTGAGTGTTATGCACATGTGCGTGCGTGTGCACACACACATAAATTAAAATATTTGTCTTTGTTGTTGAGAAATGTCATAGAAAATAGGAAGGGTTTATAACTAGAATTATTAGGAAACCAGGCTATCTAGTGACAGTGTCCAGAAGAAAGGGACACTGCTGCTATGGAAAAGCAGAAAGCATCTTTGGAGACTCCAGGATGTAGAAAATGGCCTCCAAATCAATAACTCAATAGCTTTTACTTTTAGGCTGTATGTTCCCTTAATAGAGAAGGATTTGGCTCACTGACAAGGATAAAGTTCTGCCCTGCATTGGCCTTTTAGAGAGAATCTGGTTCTTCTAATAGAATCATAATGGGGCCTGCTCTCCTGGAGGCTGGTTGCCCTGGAAGGCCTTTTGTTTCTAAAAGCTGTTCCAAGAACCTGTCAAGGCAATTAATTAAAAGTTAATAGAGCATTTTCTTCGAGTCCTAGGACTTGTTCAGCTATCTTGTTGGCACAACTCTTATTGGCAAATGACATTTGAGCTATAAAAGTCCACCTTGCCCTTGAGCTTCCTTGTGACCAATGTGTGTTTTTATTTGTCCTCCTGCCAGTGTAGGTATCCTGAGCTCTTATATTTCAGATGGAAATTTAGCTTTCTGCTTCTTCAGATACTAAATCTAGAGGGTATAGTCCTCATTTACTATTCAGATCCACACACCAATTTCAAGCAAAGATTTGTCATCCCAGATGTTATTCTACACCTACAGTTTACAAGTATCTGTTGAGTTCCCCTACTTTGTGTCAGATGCTGTACTTGGCACTGGAGCTACTACAGTAAATAAGGTACAAGTCCTGCCTTTGAGGAATGCATGTTCCTTGAAGGCACACATGTAAACAGGTCTTCCTGGTACTGCATGGTAGGTATACATAGCGTGTGGGAGCAGTGACTAGGGGATCCTAATAGCCCTGGGGAATTAAGAGAATGTTGTTGAGAAATGTTTAAGTGGAATCTTCAAGTCTCAGAATTTCATGACTTATTGACGGTACTATAATCCCTGTGTAATTAGGATTATTTCTTTATGTTCTCATTCGATAATTAATGGAACATAGGTTTGAAAACATTCCGGCATTTAATAAGTAAGTAATGACTGTCTGACTTGTTTTTCGTTTTCTTTTTTTAAAGATAGGGTCTTGCTCTGTTGCCCAGGCTGGAGTGCAGTGGCATGATCATAGCTCACTGTAATCCCGAACTCCTGGGCTTAATCCTCCTGCCTCAGCCTCCTGCCTCAGTCTCCTGGTTAGCTAGGTGCATGCCATCATGCCCAGCTAATTTTTAAATTGTTTTTGTAGAGACAGGGTCTTGCTCTGTTGTCCAGGCTGATCTCAAACTCCTGGTTCAAGGGATCCTCCTGCCTTGGCCTCCCAAAGTGCTGAGATTACAGGTGTGAGCCACTGTGCCTGGCCCTAACTTGGTTTTTAAAGAAGTAACTTTCGAGATCTATATGTATTAAATTCTTTTTCCATGCCTAGCACTGGTCTTTGAAAGTTCACAGTCTAGCTGAGAACAGGGTTATTTACCTAAAATAGAGAATAGCAGGAAACAGTCAATGACCAGATGCAACAGATATGCTTCTGTCACTAACATCACACATCTTTTCTTTCTTTCTTTTTTTTTTTTTTTGAGGTGGAGTCTCGCTCTGTCACCCAGGCTGGAGTGCAGTGGCGCGATCTCGGCTCACTGCACGCTCCGCCTCCCAGGTTCAAGCGATTCTCCTGCCTCAGCCTCCCATATAGCTGGGACTACAGGCGCCCACCACCACGTCCGGCTAATTTTTTGGATTTTTAGTAGAGACGGGGTTTCACCATGTTAGCCAGGATGGTCTCGATCTCCTGACCTCATGATCCGCCCACCTCGGCCTCCCAAAATGCTGGGATTACAGGCGTGAGCCACTGTGTCCGGCCCCATCACACATCTTTTCATTCCTCAGGGGAAACACTATCCCAGCCTAACAAGGAGCTTGATTTGGGCGCAGAAACAGGAGAGAGAGACCTGTCTTGCCTCCCTTATCCAACTGGAAATATTCGTCTTCTTCTTTCTTCAATTTATTGCATGATCACATTTATTGCGTGGGTGACTTCAGGAAGGATTTTAGGGATTCCTGGAAATAATCAATCTTGAAATACTCCCCTCTTCTCCTTTCATCTAGGATGCTTCCTCTTCTCTCAGTATATTCTCACTTATGGGTATAAAGGTAAGTTGAGTCCTCCTTTGATATTAACTCTGCCTTCAGTTACCCTTAACTTTCCTTTAGTCAGCTTTCAACCTAGCCTGAAGGGAAGCCTTTGGCACCCTTGTGTACGTGTTGATGGGAATGTAAATTAGTACAGCCATTGTGGAAAACAGTGTGGAGGTTCCTCAGAAAATTAAAATTAGAACTACCGTGTGCTCTAGCAATACCATTCATGGGTATATATCCAAAGAAATTGAAATCAGCATATCAGGGAGATATATCTGTACTCTCATGTACATTGCAGTATTATTCATAATAGCCAAGATATGGAATCAACCTAAATGTCCATCAATGGATGAATGGATAATGAAAAAATGTGACACACATACACAGACACATACACAGATATATATCTATATACACAATGGAATACTATTTGGCTTTATAAAGAAGGAAATCCTGTCATTTGCAACAATATAGATGAACCTGGAGGACATTATGCTAAGTGAAATAAGCCAGGCACAGAAAGACAAATACTACATGATCTTAGTTTTATGTGGAATCTTAAAAAGTCGAACTCATAGAAGCAGAGAGTAGAATGGTGGTTACTAGGAGCTGAGGGGTGGTTGTGGAACTGGGGAGATACTGGTCAAAGTTTCCAAATTTCAGACAGAAGAAATGAGTACAAGAGATCTATTGTCTCTCATGGTGACTGCAGTTAATAGCAATGTATTGGATTCTTGAAAATTGCTAAGAGAGTAGATCTTAAATGTTTTCACAACAGAAAGTGATAAGTATGTGAGATGATGGATATGTTCATGAGCTTGATTTAACCATTTCATAACATTATACATATATCAAAACACATTGTTCACTATAAATATATATGATTTTTGTCAACTATACTGTAATTTTAAAAAGTAAATTAGAAAAGAAGGAAAGACTTCAAAACCAAGACATTGAATTACTCCCCTGGTATATTGTAAATGCTTTAAAGCCTCAGCTTGGTTGTAAATTCTTTAAAGCTGTGTCTTGTACTTTTTCTATACCAAATGCAAAGCTAAGTATATAGTAAGGGCTTAACATATTTTTCTTGATGTATCATTCTACAAAAAACAAAGCTTACAGGAATAGAGATTGACTCTGTTCATTATGCTGATGAACTATGCTGTTCAGGCAGAGAGGAAACTTAGGGAACTTGTTGCAAGAATGTTTTAGCATTTTCTCATTCAGCTCTGGTTTACTGGACAGACATACTCAGGATAGTTTACTAATTCTTTGAGGACATAAACACTTATTCATTCTACTAATAGTCTTCTTTTCTAGAAGCTTTTAAAGATATGAGAAATTATTCTCAATCCAAAATGATTTGAGGTTGGGGGATAGGAGGTTTTTGGAGTGCTGGCTAGAGGAACCTGTTTCCAGGACTATCTGGCAAACATGAAAGTCTAGTCTCCTAAAAGGCTTATCTGGCAACTGGAGAGAGGGAGGTGAGACCTTGTTTCATACACCAGTTTGCTCAATGATAGACCAAATTGATGTGAACTATCCACAGATACTGCAAAAATAGAGGAAATAAAGGCTGATTTTCTGAAGTCTTTCCGTGTTTCCTCTCATATATGAGTTTTATCCACAATATTTGGTTTATGTTTCCATTATACCTTCTTCTCGAAGTAGCTGCTTATAGACTTGTGTTCACCCACCTGTCAGAATGTAAGCCCCTTAAAGGTGAAGGCATGCATTAAAAATACATTTAATTCACTACTTTTTTTGAGGTAAACATAAACACAAGAAAGACTATTATTGATAGTTATACCATTTGCTCAAGAAAAGTTGAAAAAACAAAACATCTCTATGGAAGACAATTGCTCTTACCGAGGAAAGAACACCATACTATTTAGTCATATACAGGAGATCTCTTCTGCGTGTTCAGGGTGCAAGTTGGGATTAGAGGAGACTGGGTATATGTATGTGGGTGAGAGGAGGGAGGAATATTAGAATTTGATGCCATTTCCTGCTTTTGCTGGTGTGTTAGTTTGTTCTGAGTTGCTATAAAGGAATACCTGAATTCCTTTTTAAAAAAAATTTTTATTTTTATTTATTTTTATTTTTTATTTTTTTTGAGATGGAGTCTTGCTCTGTCCCCCAGACTGGAGTGCAGTGGCTGGATCTCAGCTCACTGCAAGCTCCGCCTCCCGGGTTTACGCCATTCTCCTGCCTCAGCCTCCCAAGTAGGTGGGACTACAGGCGTCTGCCACCTCTCCCGGCTAGTTTTTTGTATTTTTTAGTAGAGATGGGATTTCACCGGGTTAGCCAGGATGGTCTCGATCTCCTGACCTCATGATCTGCCCGTCTCGGCCTCCCAAAGTGCTGGGATTACAGGCTTGAGCCACCACGCCTGGCCTGAAGCTGGGTAATTTTTAAAGAAAAGAGGTTTATTTGGCCCGTGGTTCTGCAGGCTGTATAGGCATAGCACCAGCATCTGCTCAGCTTCTGGTGAGGCCTCAAGAAGCTTACAGTCATAGTGGAAGGTGAAGGGGGAGCTGGCATATGACATGGCGAGAGAGGAAGCAAGAGAGAGGAGGAGGTGCCAGACTCCGTAGACAACCAGCTCATCTGAACTAACAGAGTGAGAACTCACTCATCACTAAGGCAGTGGCACTAAGCCATTCATGAGGGATCTGCCCCCATGATCCAACACCTCCCGTCAGGCCCCACCTTCAGCATTGGGGATCACTTTCCAACGTGAGATTTGGAGGAGACACACATCAAAACCACATCAAGTGGTTTGATCAGAATCATTTTAGTAATGGCAACTAGAATCATATTTCTTTTCTTTTCTTTTTGTTTTTGAGATGGAGTCTTGCCCTGTTGACCAGGCTGGAGTTCAGTGGCACGATGTCCACTCACTGCAACCTCTGCCTCCTCAGTTCAAGGGATTCTTCTGCCTCAGCCTCCTGAGTAGCTGGGATTACAGGTGCTCACCACCACACGTGGCTAATTTTTGTATTTTTAGTAGAGATGGGGTTTCACCATTTTGGCCAGGCTGGTGCGAACTCCTGACCTCAAGGGATCTGCCCACCTTGGCCTCCCAAAGTGCTAGGATTACAGGCGTGAGCTACCATGCCCAGCCTAGAATCGGCATTTCTTTACCAAGTAAGTAAAGTAACATTTACAGCTACTGCCATGAGATGGTTAGATTTTATTTCGTTTGTGTGTTCTGCAGTGCTTTTGTTGTTCTTTATTCCAAAATGATAAAACAGAGAAGAGAAATCCTGAAGAGAATGAATAAAGAGAGAATAAGGGAAGAAGGGAAGGAGGAAGAGAGAAAGAGATTTTCAGGAGAGGAAAATGTGAAAGCTAATGTGCAAGAAAAAGCACAATAGAAAAATCACAGGTGTTCACAGAAATATTACTTTTTATTCAAAAGAAAATACAGTTACTTTTTTTTTTTTTTTTTTTTTGAGACAGGGTCTCACTCTGTCACCCAGGTTGGAGTGCAGTGGTGTGATCATGACTCACTGCAGCCTCGATCTCCCAGGCTCAGGTGATCCTCTCATCTGAGTAGCTGGGACTACAGGTATGCATGACCACACCTGGCTAATTTTTTGTATTTTTAGTAGAGATGGAGTCTCACTGTGTTGCTCAGGCCGGTCTTCAACTTCTGAGCAAAAGTGATCCTCCCACCTTGGCCTCCCAAAGGGCTGGGATGACAGGTGTAAGTTGCTGAGTCCAGCTTACAGTTACATTTTTAACATACAAATAAGCTGCAGTTCAAATTTGATAGATACAGGGGAGGTTTGTTCTAGGTTGCGGAAGGGCTCATCAGTGAGGTGGTAGGACAGGAAGAAGGGAATAGACAGCAGAAGGGAAAACAGCCAAATCAGTGTGATGCTCCAGTAGGCATGAGTCACACTGGGCTTCCAGCCATGGGGGTTCACAATTAGCTGATATCGTTCGACAGCAATGAGTACAAGTGAGAATATGGACACAGAGATTGAGACACTCTGCACATAGGATGTGAGTTTGCACATGGTATCCCCAAATATCTAGTGGTCCATCAGAGTGTAGATGATAGTAAAAGGGATGCACATGACACACACCAAGATATCAGAGAGGGAGAGATTGATAATCAGTATGCTGGTGAAATTCTGAGCTTTTCTGTGCTTCTTAAAGATGATGATGATGAGAGAGAGGTTTCCAAAAAGGCCCCCAATTAAGACCACAGTATAGGCTATAAGTAATAGGAGTAAAGCTGGAGAAGGGGGTTGACAGGACTCAAAGTAAAAAAATGCTGAGTTGTTCTTTGTGCTGGTTGTATTAGATGCTGGGTGGTTTAGGGAAACTTCCATTATGTCAGGATTGTAAGAAGAGATTTTATAAGCTTATTTGTCTTGTGGGTGGATATTTTGACCATTAGTTCTTGGAAGGCACTTTGTTCTGAGGCATCTGATGAGAAATTAGTAGGGTTTAATCTTCCCTGATCTGTGTCTGTATTTGATGGAAATACGTGAATGACTTGAGCATGCTCTTGAGACCCTAAAAAATGAAACAGAACCCAGAATATTAATGCAAGTTCTTAATATGGATAATTCTCTAGGGGTAGCAAAGCCCCTGAGAGGACAGAGAACAAATATCCAGGGGATCGCTCTGTACCTTTACTCTCCTCTCATCTCATCTCAGGTGCTTTCTTTGTCCCGCTAGTTTAGTCTTTAGAGCTCATGAGGCAAGGAAGGTAACAGCATCTTGTTAACTATAGAAGCAGCCAAATGTGTTTCTATCCCTATCAACTTCTGTTTTTCTTTTTTTTCTTTTTCGACACAGAGTCTTGCTCCGTCACCCAGGCTGGAGTGCAGTGGTGTGATCTCTGCTCACTGCAACCTCCACCTCCCAGGTTCAAGCGATTCTCCTGCCTCAGCCTCCCGAGGCAGGAGATGGGGACTACAGGAGACTGGGACTACAGGTGCGTGCCACTATGCCCAGCTAATTTTTTGTATCTTTAGTAGAGGCAGGGTTTCACCATGTTAGCCAGGATGGTCTCGATCTCCTGACCTCGTGATCTGCCCACCTCAGCCTCCAAAGTACTGGGATTACAGGCGTGAGCCACCGCACCTGGCCAACTTCTATATTTTTTTAGGGTCACCTGACTGTGCACCCACTTGCTTCAATGGACTATAAAAAGTCAGGAGGATAGGGATTGTGTTGTGGAGGCCTGAGTACTGTGTTTGAAGTTGGATTCTGTTATGGTTTGTTTGAATGTTTGTGTTCCCTCCAAAATTCATGTTGAAACTTAATCCCCAGTGCAGCAGTATTAAGAGGTAGGGCCTTTAGGAGGTGACTAGGCCGTGAGGGCTCTGCCCTCATGAATGGATTAGGAGGCCCTAAGTGAGTTCGCCTCTTCTGTCCCTTCTGCCATGTGAGGACACAGCAACAAGGTGCCATTCTGGAAGAGAAGAGCCCTCACCAGACACTGAACCTGTTGGCACCTTGATCTTGGACTTCCTAGCCTCCAAAACTGTGAGAAATAAATTTCTATTGTTTATAACTCTGTGATATTTTGTCTGTGTTATTTTGTTAAAGCATCACACGTGGACTAAGACAGGTTCCAGTTGGAGCGTCACTTCTTGGTATCTGTCTGAATTTGATGTAGGTCAGTTACCCTTCCTCCTCAGTTTTCTTATCTGTAAAACAGGGATAGATAATATCTATCTATCTGAGTAGTTGTGAAGATTAAGTGAGAACACACATCTGAATTTGTCCCTCAGCCCCAACATAGAGCACATAGTAGGTACTCAGTATATGTATGTTGAATAAAATTTGTCAGCTCTACTGCCCAGAGACAGTCTACAGCCTTTAGTTTGGGAGCCAGAATTACAGAACATGTCTGCTATGGAATAGCATATGCCTTCTCTTCTTTTCACTTCTTCCACTCTCTGGGATTGAAGCCATAGGCAGTTTCTGGGTACATTGCTCAGATTTTGGAGATCAAGGCAAGGAAGGCAGCCAGTGTCTAGTGAGCTATTACCCAGAATTAACTTCATTTAAAAAGCATTTCAGGCCGGGCGCGGTGGCTCAAGCCTGTAATCCCAGCACTTTGGGAGGCCGAGACGGGCGGATCACGAGGTCAGGAGATCGAGACCATCCTGGTTAACACGGTGAAACCCCGTCTCTACTAAAAAATACAAAAAAAAACCTAGCCGGGCGAGGTGGCGGGCGCCTGTAGTCCCAGCTACTCGGGAGGCTGAGGCAGGAGAATGGCGTAAACCCGGCAGGCGGAGCTTGCAGTGAGCTGAGATCCGGCCATTGCACTCCAGCCTGGGTGACAGAGCGAGACTCCACCTCAACAAAAAAAAAGAAAAAAAAAAAAAGCATTCCTCCAGTTCTTCCTTCCTGCAGATCCCTTCTTCTAACTTCCAGAGGAAAAGCAGGCTCTGATTCTATGGCTCAGCATAGTTTAGGGTGGTTATATTCAGTAGAATTATTCATACCACGATGTACAACAGGCTTGAAGGATTCCTTGCCATTCAAAGTGCTGGGATTTCTGGCCCAAAGAGAAAACTTGGAAAGACAGCAAAGGGGGAAAAAAACCTCATCTTGGTTTATTCTTTAGGAGTTTGAGGAAAACAACATAAATAATGTTGATAAAGGGAACTGAGCAATAGGAATGAAAGGGAATGCAATTTTGTTTGCTATTTGAAATTATGATGGCCTGTTCTCACATTCCCTCTGAGATCTAAGGCTTAACAGTTTCTTATTGGAAAGAAATCACCTTAAGAATACTTAGGTCTGTCATGGTTTCAACAATGAAAAACACAATGAGGAACAGCATAAAAATACCACAGATTAACTGGGCATGGTGGTGTGCACCTGTAGTCCTAGCTACTTGGGAGGCCGAGGAGGGAGGATCCAAGGAACTGATCTGTGGTTCAGATGTGTTAAAAGAAAAACTTCAACTGAATTAAATTTGAAGGAGTTTAACTGAGCAATGAACGATTTGTGAATTGGGCAGCCCCCAGAATCACAGCAGATTCAGAGAGACTCCAGGGATGCCTTGTGGTCAGAACAAACTTACAGATAAAAAAAAAGGGAAATGATGTCCAGAAATTGGAGGTGAGGTACAGAAACAGCTGGATTGGTTACAGGTTGACGTTTACCTTCTTTGAACACAGTTTGAATGCTTAGCAGTCTATGAGTGGTTGAAGTATGACCGCTGGGACTGGCCAAGACTCAGCTATTGTTACAGGCGCATACTCCTAAGTTAGGTTTTCAATCTTGTCTGCCTATTAAGCTAGGTTACAGTTCATCCACAGGGACTCAAATGTAGAAGTACGGAGTCCTTCTCAAGCTATATTTAGTTTGCTTTAACAGACACTATGTGGTAATATGTGAAATAGCAAAATTTACAAATAATGGTATTCAAAAGGAAAGTTTAAGGCCTGGATGATTCATGAGACCCAGAGTTCACAGATATTGACCAAAGGAGAATTTCAAGTCAAATTTAAGCTCTCTATACAGTTGATAGATTAGAACTATACATGAGAGATAGAAAGCTTTGATTTCTAATTAGAGGCCTCCTGCGAAGCAAGCCTCACTTGAAGGAGGATAGGAATGAAAAGAAATAGGCATGAACTGCATATGTAGTTTGGTAAACTAGAATGAGCACTATATTTCGTGTCAGGAGACGTGTCCTGTTGTTTACTAGCCATTTGATCTTGGGCAAGGCACTCTCCTCTTGGCCTCAATTTCTCTATCTGTCCAATGAAATAAAAAATAGCCTCCCTACTTCATACCTTGTTATAAAGGCCAATGAAATAATATATTTAAAACATTTTGAGAGGATTGAAAAATGACCTATCGGGTAGTATGCTTGTTACCTGGGTGATGAAATAATCCATACACCAAACCCTCATGACATGCAATTTACTTTTTTTTGTTGTTTGTTTTTTGTTTTTGAGACGGAGTCTTGCTCTGTCACCAGGCTGGAGTACAGTGGCATAATCTTGGCTCACTGCAACCTCTGCCTCCTGGGTTCAAGTGATTCCCCTGCCTCAGCCTCCCAAGTAGCTGGGACTACAGGCACGCACCACCACACCCAGCTAATTTTTTTTTGTATTTTAGTAGAGACAGGGGTCTCACCATGTTGGCCAGTATGGTCTCCATCTCCTGACCTTGTGATCTGCCCACCTTGGCCTCCCAAAGTGCTGAGATTATAGGCGTGAGCCACTGCACCTGACCAACATGCAGTTTACCTATATAACAAACTGCACATGTGCCCCTGAACTTGAAAGTTTTTTAAAAATTAAAAAAATTGTATAAACTGTTAAATCCTGTTCAAACCCAAGTGCTCATTATCGTTGTTGTTATTCTTGTTGAATGTCTCAGACACTTGGACTGAACTGATCCAACCCTCATCCTCCAAAGAGCTATAAGTGCTTTCATATCTGCTATGCTGTTTATTTCTCCATCACCAGTTGTGTTAGGGAGGAGTGGGATTGTTATAGTTCCATTTCATAGAGGGAAAAACCAAAGTACACAAAAGTCCAAGGAGTTAGCTAAAACCAAACAAACCCAGCAAAGTCTTGTGTGTTTTTTCTTCCAACTCTTATTATCTACAAGAAAGAAAAGCTTCCTATGAATCTTGCAGGTTTTCTCTTTACAGATATGAAAACTCATATAATTTTGCAGTGTTCCTAGCAGATAGAGATGAGAATAAACATCGGGAGCCCTTGTGTTGCCTATTCTTGTCAATCTGGGCTGACTTCATAGTGAATGGGGATTATCTCAGTTTGGAGCTCAGAAAAGCCTGTAGGTCTGAAGGGCCTCATCTTAGGAGGGAATCAAAGGAGAGTGCTGGAGTTACATTATCCAGCACCCTCTACACCATACAGAGAAGATTAAATAGGAAAATGCCCAAATACAGACTTTAAATGGCAATGTGGGATTTACACTTTACATACTTGGTAACTATTAAGTTAAAATATTTAAATCCTGCCTATCTGGAAGCAAAATACTAAGCCCTGGTTCATAAAAAAAATTCTTGGGATACATTTCTATTTTAGGAGAGTTCATCTTTGGCTTGTTTGGTTGGAATTGACCCATGGAAGTGAGATCTCAAATTATCAAGCGACATTTTGCTAAAAAATATTAGTAACATATGGCAGCAATTAATCCTAAACCTTCAACTTGATTGTGTCTAGCTCATGAGGCACCTGCTTTGAACTAATTCAGTTTATGCCTTTTAATGTAAAAGTACAACATTATGTTAATTTTTTTGGGTAGTTTTGTGTTTAAAGTTTTAAGATGAACAAAATAAGAGCATAATTCCACCAAAGTTTTTATGTGCGTATTTATTTCTGCATCTGAGTGTCATTTTGTTAGTGTGTATCTTTCTTCTGTCTCTTTAGTCATATGATTCTTTTTTTGAGGGGGAGGCAACTGGGGGTAGAGTTTGTGTGTGTCTGCCTTTTGGTCTGTTTTTTTCATTACCATTTATTCTCTTCCTCTCTTTCTGTCCATCTGTTTTATTCTCTACTCTTGTTTTCCCCCTTTCCCTTAATTGTCCATAGCATAGAAAAATTGTATTTTACATTATTTGTTCTATTTCATTTGGGGCTATGGTGCTTTGATCTGAAAGAGACTATAAAGGTCCGCTAATATATTCCTTCCATTTGGCAGATATTGCAGCATTGCAGTTAAATATTAGTAGAACAGGGACCAGAGCCCAAGTCTTCTGGCTTCCAGAGAGTTCTGTGTTCTTTCCATGATTTTCTATTGCCTCCTGTTTTATAGTTCTTATAACAAGTTCTGTATTTCCTGTTCTTAATTTTAAAAGCAAAGAAGTAGAACATTTTCTATTTGTTTTATGTGAACAAAATTCTGTTATGTAACTTCAGAGAGTTTATGGCTTTGGGTAAAGTTTTGTACATCTCCCAACCCCGAGTATATATGTGAGGATCCCAAAATAGGGTAGGACCACACTGTGAGCATCTCTCATAGAATTCTCTCTCCTTTTTCTTAAATCTCTAAGAATACAGATTCTGTGGTTGTGCTGATACAGATAATGTCTCATACTCTTCAGGGCTTAATGATTTTTAAAGCACTGCATTGTTCATTGATTAATTCAACAATAATTCATGTGCTGACAAGGCTTGCTATCTTACTTGATCTCTACAGTAGCCCTGTACTCTAGATAGGAATGATACTTTATTTCTGATTTACAAACATGGAAACTACGATCTAGTGGACTGGCTCATGGTTGTGTAGTTAGCTGCAGAGCCAGGAACAGACGTCTACTTCCTAAATCATATACAAAACAATATTTCTAGTTTATTTGGTCATTTCACTTTTTAAAAAATCAGTCAAATTAATCATTTGTGTTCCATGAAAACAAATAGACTAGAATCTCTGTAAAGGTACATCTTAGAGCTTACCCTAAGAACAAAGTACTACATTAAGTAACCACACTAAGCATCAAGAAACAAATGCCTAATCTCTTACAGCGTTATTAAAAAGTATAATTGGCCTGGTTATTCAACATCATGCAAACCTCCTTAAGTTATTCAACTATTCACCTATTCCAAACATCAAATTTCATATCTATCTATTGCAGAAGTGTGTGCTGTCTTTTAAGACTTGAGGATTACATTTGACCCAACCATTCTTTTATTACATGTACTTTGATTTTCTCTGCTGAAAATGATTTATATGTTTTTTTTTTTTCCTCGAATTTGACCATTGCCTGAACCCATATAAAGTGGTAGTGGAAAATATACACGCTTCTCAAAGCTACTCTTTTAAAAACAAGCCAACACAGCTTGTCTAAATTGACTTTGATTTTCTTTGAAGGTTAATAACCGAACTTATCATTTTAGGAATGTGGGGGTTTTCAGTTCTTTAAAATAATAAAACATTAAGTGCATTAAGAAAGGAGATCTCAACTCTGCCAGTGAAAATAAGTATACCAGATTTTTAAGATTATTTACTAAAAGATAAACAAAAGTAATTAAAACCCCATTGTGCCAATACTAGCTTTTGGTGATTTCTTTTTATAATTTTCTTACAGTAGTGCATTCTACAACTGTAGGGCTTTTTCCAAATCATATACGTAAAAAGGCATCTAGTACAGTTTAGCCTAAAAGCACTATATTTCCAATTTTTAATGATCCTCACTTATTTTTAAAACTGGATTATTCTAACATGAAATACACATTGGATAAACACATTTGCAATATTTTTCTTAAGCATTTTAGAGGTTTGTTTCCCATTTTCTTACCTGTCGGAAATTTCCAGCTTTTTTGCTATTCTTTTCATCTTCTGTTGTTTTCTTTCTTCATTTCTATTATTATTATTTTTTAAAGTTTATGACATGTTAGCCTCTTCTCAAAAAGTCATAACATCTCCCATTCTTTCTTGGATTATTTATCCACTAGCAATCTGTAGCTTCATTTCAGACACTGATCCCTGCAGTTGGAATCATTGCACAGAGGAGTGAGCTTTGGAATCCAGTGGGCACTGAAGGCCACTGAAGAGCCGGAAGGGAGGAGTCAGAAATCTCAGCAGCAGTGACATTAGGTGGAGCTGTTTAAAAGATATTTTCAAAATGTCACTTTCAGTCATCTTGTAGAGATGATAATAAGAGTGCATCTTGAAAATCTGTGACATTTTCTGGCATATATATATACTTTTAAAAATTAGCATTGCCAAAATCAGACATTTAACATAAATATTCCTGGAAAATTATTAGTAAACATTAATGATGGTTCTTAGAGCATTTACTGCATTTACTGTTAGTTAAGGGATGGACACATAGAGGGCAACAACACACACTGGGGCCTTTCGGAGGGTAGTAGGTAGGAGCAGGGACAGGATCAGGAAAAATAAATAATGGGTACTAGGCTTAATATCTGGGTGATGAAATAATCTGTACAACAAACCCCCGTGACACCAGTTTACCTATGTAACAAACCTGCACTTGTACCCCTGAACTTAAAAGTTTAAAAAAAGAGATGGTGCTATTCCAGATTTTGCAGTAATTTATAAGATTAATAAAAACACTTCTAAAATGGAAATTAACCCCAAGTTTCTGGGCAAGTATGTATTATAAATATAAGATTTTTATCAACTACTTCGGAGCTGACAGCAGCTGAGCTGCTTATAGACTATAGATGAAAGTGGGGACTAAAAAGCGCTTTTCCTGTATTTGAAAAATTATTATTGTAAGGGGCCTATTTCTCATCATTATAAAAGACTCAAAAAGTAAGATTTATATTAAATATAAGAAATATTTTCTTATAATGAGTGTTTGAAGACTTTTGAAAACAAGGTTGTAGAAAATTGAGTGTAGTTGAAAATATTTGTGGCATGGTCTAGTGCATGAGCACACAACATTTTCAAATATTACATTTCCTAAGCCAAGGACTCAGTGATAGAGCCCCACATTTTAGTACCAAGCCATGTGATTCAATTCTGTTTCCCTACCCAAATACATCCAACTACCCAAAAGAAAGTCAAAATTTCCAGGTAGTCAACAGCATTGACATTGTGTATCTGTGTTTTATAGAATCCTGCCGGGTCACTGGCTGTGTGGACTTGCAGGCAGAGTAGGAGCAGGATGTGTACTACGGACGTGAAGCCAATCTCCTCCTCTGTAAGAACTTGAAGAGTAGATACTGTCAAAGCAGTTTAGTGGCTTGTATTTCTTTCCCCAGTCAGCTTTTAGCAGTGTCCCATTACTTATTTACCTGTTTGTATTTAAAATACAGAGAGCAGCAAACTTTGGAAGATTGTAGGGCTATTGAAAAGTACATTTTCCGTACATAGAATATTGGCAAAAGCTAGTGGTGCCACAGATTTGGTGGATGTTAAGAGATCATTTTAGTTATTTGTGATGATGATGAAGATTTTGAGAGTCAGCTTGAGTGGGAGAGAGCTAGGTCTGAATTTGGATTCTTCAGCATTACCTAGCTGGGTGATCTTGAGCTTCTCTCTAACCTTTTTAATTTTAATTTAATTTTATTTTTTGCCATCCAGTTCTGCCCCAAAAGGAGGAAGTAATAGATCTTCCTTTAATAACTTCCCAAAGTGTTACAAATAAAAAAAAGGAGCCTAAAGCATTGTGGGGGTGGCTGAACGCAGAGCAGGAAAGGATTTGCTCCTCTGCTTTCTAAGCTTTTGATTCCTTTCCTGTGAGGTGAATATAGCCACCTATCCTGCAGGATTATTTTGAAGATTAATGATAGAACATAGTAGATATTCAATAGTTAGTAGTTGTTACTGTTGTTGTTATTGTTTAGAATTTCCCTTAGTAGAAACATATAATTTGAGTTAATAACAGAATTTATTGTTTATTATTCCAAAGAAAGTCTGTAATGAGTGGAAAATTAAGAAATGACAAAACCAGAGTCGTTTTTTAAAAAACTTGTAAGGGGATGTTTGGTGTAAATCTGTGTTCTGAGATGGAAGGTCCACTCTTGTTAACATTTTTGCTCACCTAGGTACACATAGAAAGTTGTTATAATCTGGTGTAAACAAATGATGAGGGGCTAACACAATGTCCATTTATTTGTTTTCCTTTTCAAAGACACTGCTTTGTCATCAAGGTTGGGTGTGCTTAGGAACTACGGTATATATATAAATGGAAGCCTACTAATTAATACTTCTGATTTCTCTGGAATCACCAGGAATACATTAATGCCTTCAAGAAAGATGAAATGGAAAAAAGGAATGTTTAGATGGAAAGACTGAATATTATAAAGGTTTTGTTTCTTCCCAAGTTAAATTGTATTTATAATTCAATTCCAATGAAAATCCCAAGAGGGGTTATAAAAAATTACCTATAAAAGATTCGTAAGTGCAAATAGCTTTGAAAAATGGAATAATTAAAATGAAAAGCATGACTAACAACACCAAATATTTTAAAATATTATAAAGTGTGAATAATTAAATCAATGTAATGCTCGGCCAAGAATTAGCAGACAGATCAAGGAATGGAATAGACAGAAATAGACCCTGGTATATATAACATGTTAATATATGAAAGCAGTGAGGATTGCCTTTTTTTTTTTTTTTTTTTTTTTTTTGAGATTGGGTCTCACTCTGTCACTCAGGCTGGAGTGCAATAGCATGATCTTGGCTCACTGCAACCTCCGTCTCCCGGGTTCAAGCAGTTCTCCTGCCTCAGCCTCCCGAGTAGCTGGGACTACAGGTATGTGCTACCATACCCAGCTAATTTTTGTATTTTTTGTAGAGATGGGGTTTTGTCATGCTGCCCAGGCTGGTCTCGAACTCCTGGCCTCAAGTGATCTGCCCGCCTCGGCCTCTCAAAATGCTGGGATTACAGGCGTGAGCCACCATTCCCCGCCAGCAGTAAGGATTTCTGGGGAAGGAATGAATTATTAAGTAAATATTGCCAGAATAGTTAACTAGCTGCTTAGAAAAAATATTAATTTAGTTTTGTAGTGTATACTACAATAAATTCCAGGCAAAAGAATTTGAGAAGACAGACTCAAAAATATTTTAGTAGACAATACAAGAAAATATAGAAAATAGGTGGCTGATGCCTGTAATCCTAGCACTTTGGGAGGCTGAGGAGGGCAGATCACCTGAGGTCCCAAGTTTGAGACCAACTTGACCAACATGGTGAAACTTCGTCTCTACTAAAAATTGCAAATATTAGCCACGTATGGTAGTATGTGCCTATACTACCAGCTACTCGAGAGGCTGAGGCAGGAGAATCACTTGAACCCAGGAGGCGGAGGTTGCAGTGAGCCAAGATCATGCCACTGCACTTTTGGGGTCAAGCGATCCTCCTGCCTCAGCCTCCTGAGTAGCTGGGACTACTGGCATGCACCACCTTGCCTATTTAATTTTAAATTTTTTATTTATGGAAGGAGGTTCTTGCCATGTTGGCCAGGCTGGTCTCAAACTCTTGGTCTCCAGCAGTCCTCCCGAACTGGTCTCCTGAGGCACTGGCATTGCAGGTGTGAGCCACCTTGCCTGGCCAAATAGAAACCCTTTGAAGGCAAGAAATATGTCTTATCTACTGTTGTGTCTTTAGTGTTACTGCATAGTTTCTGGCACATAGCAAGTCTTTGGTGAATATTTGTTGAATGAATGAATGAATGAATAAGCTTAAAATCAAAAGAAGAAAATACAAGGGGAAAACTTGAGATGCCTATTTAAAAATTTTTTAACTTTCTTGAAAAACTCAATATGTAAGTTAAGACACAAAAATGGAAGTAATCACAATAAATATGATGCAAAAGACAATATTTTTCTTTATGAAGCATATATATGAATCACCAAGAAAATAGATATTAGTATCTATTAGTATGTATGGACAATTAACAGAAGAGCAAATAAAGACTAACAAATATTTGCAAAAAAAGGTTCTGTTTCACTAGTAGAGAAATAGAAAACAAAACAGCAATGAATTATTTTCATTTATCAGATTATCAAATACTGGAAAAAAGTCATGAATACCTGATACACTGATAATGGAGGGTGAAAAGGGCACTTTATACATTATTGGTGGACATATAATGTAGAATACCTTATTAGAAAAAACTGGTGACAAACATTCAAGGTATTTAAAAAATACGTATTTTCTTGGTTTCCATAGTCTAGTTCTACCCTAAGGAAATATTAGGAAATGCAGATAAAGATTTATAAAGAAAGATATTCATCACAATGTTATTAGAGTAGTAAGAAACCAAAGATCAACCTAAACCTCCAACATTAGGGGAATGGTTAAGCAAATTAGAGTATAAGTCTGCATATGACTTATGCAGCCTTTGCAAATGATATTTAGGAATAATAAAATAATATGAGAAATGTTTATGATGTAAAGTTAAATGAAAAATGAATGGTATAAAATCATGGTTCACAGTATGATCTCAAATAGGCAAGGCAGCATACACAATAAGGGAAATATAACAATGTTAATAGTTTAGGGTTAGGATTATGGGTGACTTTCATACTTTATACCATTTTATATTTTTGTAGTTTTTAAAGTTTTTTATAATGAACATATATTACTTCCATAATTGAAAAACAAGTTTTGTTTCTTTTAAAGCATACAGTGTTGGATATAGTTCTCTCTGTCCTGTAATCGTTGGTGATAAAACTTAGTGAACAATAGGGTTTTGTTTGCCTCAAGTTAAAATTCTCTGCTTTAATTGCAAAAGTTAATTTATAGGCCAGTAATCTTATACAGCAGGCAGTTTGGTTGATAAAAGTATCCAAAGAAAGAACTGAGTATCTGACTTTTCTTACCTCTCCAGAGCCTTTGTAACATTGATTTCTGCTGTCTCATTATATTGTGTTTTATTTTTAGTTATAAAATATGTTTTATTGCCTTTAATCTGATATACCTTTATAAGCTTGAATTAAGACACGAGATGATTTTCTGAACCCAGGTTTTTACCATATTAGGGAAAGTTAAGATTGAAAAATACAAGTAGTAGGTTCTAAACTCCCAGTCATCCATGTTATAATTAGTCAATTATTGCAGAAACTTGGTAGAGAAAGGTTTCCTGTTTTCTTTTCTCCCCCACTACAGCCATCTTTACTTCTGTCAAGAACTCTTCTGACTTTGTTAACAGCTCTCTCATTATATACATTTTAAAAAGAAAAGCTGTTATCAGTCTGCTCGAATTTTTTTTTTTTTCTTAGATTTCAGTAGATCCTGGGTGAAATATTCACTAAAGTTTAGAGTATCACCTTAAGACCTGGGCAACAGGGGCCCCTGCTTTGGATCTTACTTAAAGGACGCATATATCACAAATGTTCAAAATATAAGTGTCATTTAAGATCCAGCACTAAGTGGCATAGTACAATTTGTAATCCAAATGTCCACTGTAGTGACCTAACACCATTCAGGCTCCAGATAACACTTTCCTCCATCTCTTGCCGTGTGCCATTGAAGCAAAAAGTGATTCTGTGTGAATGTCATGAAGGTTATGGGCTGTTGATGCTGGTTATGGACACTGCTTTGGAGTATGGGGAGGATTTGAGTGACATAAGTTCTTAGGTGAGGGAAAAGACAAATTAGCACAAACGCAGTAGATTCTTGCACATTGAAGTAATATTTCGCAGGGCTGCTGAGCATCCATTTTCTTGTTTCTCTTTGTATTCCAGTATGTGGTTCTGGAGATATAAATTAGGATGATATTTGTAACAGTGGCTCATGGCAGTTGAAGAATATTTTGCAATGTTAAACAATTCATATTACTCTTAAATTTTATGTGTGAAGGTGCTGATATTGTGGACATTGGCCGTAGATGAGCCTTGAACTCTAGAATTGTGAGTAGTTCTGTATTCGTAAAAATACATAATAGGACTTAGCTTTTTAAAAAATCACATTAAAGTTTAAACTTTATTATAATAAATTTACTTAACATTTGGTAATTGTTAATTATAATTTGTATTTTGTCTTTGAGTTTTTATAGATAATTTTGAATATTTTAGAAAAAAGATAACATATGATAGCTGGGCACAGTGGCACATATCTGTAGTCCTAGCTACTCGGGAGGCTAAGGTGAAAGGATCACTTGAGCCCAGGAGTTTTAAGTCCAACTTGGGTAACATAGTGAGACCCCATCTCTTAAAAAAAAAAAAAAAAAAAAAAAAGGTCTGTCCAAGCCCAGACAAAGTCTTCACTCCTTCCCGAGGCCCGAGGAAGCCCTCTCTCCCCAGACATGGCCAATAAGGGTCCTTCCTATGGCATGAGCTGCGAAGCTCAGTCCAGAATTGAGAAGAAGTACGACGAGGGACTGGAGGAAAGGCTGGTGGAGTGGATCATAGTGCAGTATGGCCCTGATGTGGGCTGCCCAGACCGTGGGCGCCTGGGCTTCCAGCTCTGGCTAAAGAATGGTGTGATTCAGCAAAAGAAACTACCATCAGAGTGAACAGGCAACCTACAGAATGGGAGAAAATGTTTGCAATCTACTCATCTGACAAAGGGCTAATATCCAGAACCTACAAAGAACTCAAACAAATTTATAAGAAAAAAACAAACAACCCCATCGAAAAGTGGGCAAAGGATATGAACAGACACTTCTCAAAAGAAGACATTCATACAGCCAACAGACACATGAAAAAATGCTCATCATCACTTGCCATCAGAGAAATGCAAATCAAAACTGCAATGAGATACCATCTCACACCAGTTAGAATGGCAATCATTAAAAAATCAGGAAACAACAGGTGCTGGAGAGGATGTGGAGAAATAGGAACACTTTTACGCTGTTGGTGGGACTGTAAACTAGTTCAACCATTGTGGAAAACAGTGTGGCGATTCCTCAGGGATCTAGAACTAGAAATACCATTTGACCCAGCCGTCCCATTTCTGGGGATATACCCAAAGGATTATAAGTCATGCTGCTATAAAGACACATGCACACGTATGTTTACTGTAGCACTATTCACAATAGCAAAGACTTGGGATCAACCCAAATGTCCATCAGTGACAGAATGGATTAAGAAAATGTGGCACATATACACCATGGAATACTATGCAGCCATGAAAAAGGATGAGTTCGTGTCCTTTGTAGGGACATGGATGAAGCTGGAAACCATCATTCTCAGCAAGCTATCACAAGAACAGAAAACCAAATACCGCATGTTCTCTCTCACAGGTGGGAATTGAGCAATGAGATCACTTGGACACAGGAAGGGGAACATCACACACCGGGTCCTATTGTGGGGAGGGGGAGGGGAGAGGGATAGCATTAGGAGATATACCTAATGTAAATGATGATTTAATGGGTACAGCACACCAACATGGCACATGTATACATATGCAACAAACCTGCACGTTATGCACATGTACCCTAGAACTTAAAGTATAATAATAATAAAAAAAAAATGGTGTGATTCTGAGCAAGCTGGTAAACAGCCTGTACCCTGATGGCTCCACGCCAGTGAACCTGCCCGAGAACCTGCCCTCCATGGTCTTCAAGCAGATGGGGCAGGTGGCTCAGTTCCTGAAGGCAGCTGAGGACTATGGGGTCACCAAGACTGACATGTTCCAGACTGTTGACCTCTTTGAAGGCAAAGACATGGCAGCAGTTCAGAGGACCCTGATGGCTTTGGGCAGCTTGGCAGTGACCAAGAATGATGGGTACTACCGTGGAGATGCCAACTGGTTTATGAAGAAAGCGCAGGAGCATAAGAGGGAATTCACAGACAGCCAGCTGCAGGAAGAAAAGCATATCAGGGCAGCAACAGAGGGGCCTCCCAGGCTGGCATGACATGCTACAGACGACCTTGGCAGATCAACAGCCCTGCCCTCCCCCAGCTCCTTGGCTGCAGCCATCCCGCTTAGCCTGCTTCACACATACCCATGTGGTACCTTTAGCTCTGGCCAAGCTTTGAGGCTCTGTCACTGAGCAATGGTAACTGCAGATGGGCAGCTCTTCCCCAGTACCCCCAGCCTCAGCCCAACTTCTTACCCAAAAGCATCACTGCCCTGGCCCCTCCCTCCCGGCTACCCCTGCCACCTCTACTGTCTCCCTGCCCTGCACCTCCTCTTCCCACCCCCCTGGGCTAAGCAGGGGAGAAGTGGGCTGGGGGTAGCCTGGATGTGGGGCAAGTCCACTGTTTTCCTTGACGGCAAAAGCCCATTGAAGAAGAACCAGCCCAGCCTCCCCCTATCTTTTCCTGGAATATTTTTGGGGTTGGAACTCAAAAAGGAAAAAAAGAAAATTACATCAATGTTTTCTCAAAAAAAAGAAGGCCAAGGCGGAGCCCAGGAGTTCAAGACCAGCCTGGCCAACGTGGTGAAACCTCGTCTCTACAAAAAATACAAATTTTTGTATTTAGCTGGTGTGTGGTGGTGCCACCTGTAGTCCCAGCTACTTGGGAGGCTGACGCATGAGAATTGCTTGAACCTGGGAGGCAGAGGTTGCCGTGAGCTGAGATTGCACCACTGCACTGCAGCCTGGATGACAGAGTGAGACTCTGTCTCAAAATAGAAAAAAGAAGATAACATTTGAAAACCAATATGAAACTTTTAATTTTTAATTTTTCACATTTAATATAAATTTTGGTGATCTTTAAATTTTATACACTTTTTTCTTATGTCAATGTTTATTTTTTAATTGACATGAAAATTATATGTATTTATAGTGTACACATGACGTTTTGATATATGTATACATGTGGAATGATTAAATCAAGCTAATTAACATATCCATCACCTTACATCCTTACCATATTTTTGTGATGAGAACTTTTAAAATCTATTGTCTTGGCAATTTTTAAGTACCCAATATGTTATTATTAAACATTTTTTATGGTCTAAATAAATTGAATTTATTTTTAATCCTTTGGATACTTACTGGCAATATGATACAAATTTTGAGAAAAGCTTGTTAATAACCTGATTAGTGATTTGATAAAATTAAGGTAGAAAGATAAATTGTATGGACTATATTGTAATTTAAAAATTATATATGTCTTCATCTTATTTTTTATCTAGACACTGCTGGCTCATCAACATTATATCCAGACATGTGCAATAATGCTTAAATTCAGTTGTCTTTGATATTCTGTCAACTTTTAGTTATACAAAAATCATAACTTTAGGTTAGGCATGGTGGCTCACACCTATAATCCCAGCACTTTGGGAGGTCAAGGTAGGAGGATTGCTTGAGGCCAGGAGTTCAAGCATGGGCAGCATAACAAAATTCTGTCTCTACAAAAAACAAACAAACACCAACCACAACAACTTAACCAGGTATGATTGGCATGTACCTCTGGTCCCAGCTACTCAGGAGGCTGAGGTGGGAGGATCCCTTTAGCCCAGGAGGTCAAGGCCACAGTGAGCCATAATTGCACGACTGCACTCCAGCCTGGGTGACAGTGAGACTCTGTCTCAAAAAAAAAAAAAATCATACTTTTATTAGTATTTTAAAATTTTCATCAAGACACATGAATTAAACATTTTATTTAACAGATTGTTTTATAATTTTTACATTTTTAGAGATATACTATGGGCTTTCATTTATACTCTGGCTGTGGACCTTGCAAATATTAGGCCTGGATTTGCTTACAAGTATCTTATTTGTTTGCTTTAGAGTTCAATTATTTTAAAGTAAGTGATGTTTTAAAAATTTTAGATGTAAGTACCATTGTTTAACAAAAACTTGGGAAATACCATGAGGGGAAAAATAATCTTAATATTGTCACTGTAATACCTCAATTTTAGCATTTTAAAGGATTATCTGCTTTAAAATGTGTCTTTAATTCATCCTTTTTCAAACTCCATTGCCATTCTAGTCATCCTAGTTTAAGCCACCATCATTTCTCACCTGGACTAAAGCAATAGTGTGTAGTTACTTGTCTCTCTACATTTTCTTTTACCTCCTTCCAATCATTTCTCCACACTGCATCAGAGTAGATTTTGAAAAAAAATATAAATGAGATCATGTTGCTTTTTCTTCGTCTAAAGCTTGTTGACAGTATCTAATTGCAGTTGTGGTAAAATCCAAATTATCTACTATTCCTTATGAAGTCTTATGTGATATCTGCCTCTCCAGTTTTCTGTCATATCTCTCGCCTTCCCCACATCTATTAAGTCCTTCCCAACGTTAGTTTTAGGGAGAAGTTTTAATAGAAGGCAGGATATCTTCTTCACTCTACAGGAAGAACTCTGTAGCTTGATTGTTAAATGGCAGCTAAAATAAATATTTTATTTTTGACAGTGCTTACTTTTATATCTATGTTGTTATAGGATCCCACCTTCTCTTAACACTCTTTGATGATGGCTGGTTAAGTTTAAAGGGGTAAGGTAGAGGTAGGGGTGGGAATTGGCTACATAAATTAGAAAATATTTCAAAAATGCTACTGCTTTTATAATAAAAATCTATTTTTTTTGGATAGAACATAGTTTAACAGGTTTCTTGCTGATGGACATAGATTGTTTCTAGTTCTCCAGTCCCATTTGAAATACCGCATTATAAACAATGACTTTCGTGGTCATTTCTAGGAAGTAACAGTCTGGGGTACACTGTTAAATATTAGCCCACACTCATTTCTTAAGGAAGTAACAGTCTGGGGTACACTGATGTTTGAGCGTGCCTGACACATCTTCATATCCAGACCTAATCAGTATGCTATGATGCCATGGCAGACAAATATGTCAGAGCATAAAAACCATTGAAATAACTTTTACTAGGATTTCATTTGGAATTTTGGAGTCAGTTAATTGTACAGAGTTCTTTCATCCTGTCATCTTTGGTTTTTCCTCAAAATGTAAGCCCATTCAGGCACTGTGCCCCTCCAGTACCATCTTGCCCATTTTGTTCAGAGCATCACATGTTGCTTTTCTGACGACCCTGATTCCTTTGCTGACTTAACTGAAAATGTATGTTCTCTCACAGTCCAGGCCTCACAGGACTGAATACAGTAGTCCTCCCTTATCCTTGAGGGATACGTTCCAGAATCCCCAGGGGATGCCTGAAATTGTGGATAGTGCTGAACCCTATGTACATAGTGTTTTTTTCTGGACAGTAATGGATGGGTCGCATATGCAGCATGGATATACTGGACAAAGAGGTGATTCATGCCCTAGGCAGGATGGAGCAGGATGGTGAGAAATTTCATTATGCTACTTGGAATGACAATTTAAAATTTACGAATTGTGTATTTCTTAGATTTTCTGTTTAACATTTTTGTACCATGGTTGATCCCAGGTAACTGAAATCATGGAAAGCAAAATCCTGGGGGAGGGGGGACTACTGTATATATATTCAGTTGAGCCTCATTCAAGGATTCTGTGTTTACGAATTTACCTACTCACTAAAATTTATTTGTAACTCCAAAATCAATACTCAGGACTTGCATGGTCATTTGTGGACATGTGCATAATGGTTCAAAATTTGAGTCACCTGATGACCCATTCCCAGTTGAGGTTGAACAAGGCAACATTGTCTTCTTACTTCAGTTCTCATACTATAAACAGTTGTCTTTCTGTGGTTGATTTAGCGCTGTTTTTTTTTTGTTTGTTTGTTTTGTTTTTTTAACCTCTTTATGCTTTTTGTTGGTGATTTCACTGTTTAAGTGGCCCCCAAGTGTAGTACTGAAGTGCTTTCTAGTGTTCTTAAATGGTTGAAGGCTGTGATGTGTCTTATGGAGAAAGCATGTGTTCAGTCATGAGTTACAGTGCTGTTGCCATGAGTATATTAAGTAAAGTATCATTAAGCAGAAACACTTATAAAACAAGTTATATATTGATTGGTTGATGAACATGTTGTGACCAGAGGCTTACCAGGAACTTAGCCCTATATTTCCCCTAAGATCAGTGCTTCAGTATTTGATAGTGCAGTGTTCACGACAGCTTTATAGAGACAACTACTGTAAATGACACTAATTTTCTTTATTTCTGGCTGTCTCTTGCTATTTTGATGACTTCTTTTCTATTTTGTGGAATTTTATTTCATTTGGGTGTGCACCTCTAACCTTTTACTTCAATGACATTTTATAACTCAGTTCATCATCTTCAACAAACATTAATGTAGTGCTTTTCTGCTTCTTAGGAAATTCTTCTTTATCCTGAGATCATGAGATTTTCTCCTATATAATCCTCTAAAAGCTTTTCAGTTTTTATTCTTACATTTAGGTTTATAATCTATTTGAAGTTGACTTTTTGGTTTAGTACCAGCTAGAAATATAACTTCATTTCGTTCTCACAGATATTTGATTGTCCTACTACCATTTATCGAAAAGACAGTCCTTGGCCCTACTGCTTCACCATGCCATCTCCATCATTTATCAAGCATCTGTATATGTGCAATGGACTGAATGTTTGTGTTCCCTCAAAACTCCTGTGTTGGAACCCTATTCCCAGTGCGATGGTATTTGGAGGTGGGGCCTTTGGAAAGTAATTAGGTCATGGGCGTGAAGCCCTCATGAAATAATGGGATTAGTGCCCTTATAAGAAGAGGCCAAAGCTGGGCATGGTGGCTCATGCTTATATAATCTTAGTGCTTTGGGAGGTTGAGGTGGGAGGATCACTGGAGCCAAGAGTTCTAGACAAGCCTAGGCAACATAGCAAGATCCTGTCTCTACAAAAAAATAAAAATAATAATAAAAAATAAAGCAGGGGCCCGAGAGCTAGAGAGCTTCTTTCCTCATGTGAGAAGCTGGCGACTGCAACCTGGAAGAGAGCCCTCACCAGGAGAGGCCCTCGCCTGGAAGAGTGCCCCACCAAGCTGGCACTGATTTTAAATTTCCAGCCTCCAAAGCCTGTGGTACTTTGTTACAGCCGTCTGAACTGACTGAAACAATGTGTATACAGCTATTTCTGGCTGGCTGTTTTGTTCTGCTTGTCTTCTTGCCCACCCTTGCATCAGTATCTTACTATATTAATTAGTATATTTTATTAACCTTGATATCATAGACTAAGTCTTCCTAGCTTGTTTTTCTTCTCCAAGAAAAACCAAGTGCTATGGTTTGAATATTGTCCCCTTCAAAACACATGTTGAAATTTAACCCCAAATGGGCCTATAGTTTTCCTTTTGGGAAGATTTTCGGGAAAAACGGAATGCTTGCAGGGTGAATTAGTTACTATTGGCTGCATTTGGTAATTTACAGCAATAAAGAGATGAGCTCAAAAAAGAATTGGCTTATTTGCAAGCAGAAAAGGAATTTAATTATTTAAGTTGAAAGGAAATTAAGAGAGCACATAAATTCAGTAGTTGCACGTTTGGAAGATACAAATGATTCTCATTTCCAGTTGGTAAAAGAGAAAACTGAGGCCTTTGAATATTAAAGTCTGATAAAAATGCTTAGCTGCTTAAGCAAGGATCCCTTGAGGATGTGACCATACAGTCATTGTTAAAAACTTCTGGGTGAGTTAAAGTAGTGTTGATTAAGTCCTTTTAGCTTGACAAAATGGTCAAGTAAAAGGAAATAAGAATGCCATCAAACCTGGTAGGTTTAAGTATCTGAACTAACTTAAATGAGGGAGAATTGTTTTGAAAAGAATTGTAGGTGTGGTTATTACTACAGGCAGCAGACTAAAACAAAATAAATAAAAAGTCAAGTACGTTTTTGAGAAAGAACTGTACTTCAAAAATACCACAGCCTGGACTAAAATTGTCTATGACTGTTGGCCCCCAATTTCTACAGGAAGGAAGCATAAAGAGAAAGCTGCTCAGTTCTCAAGGAAGGCATATTTTTCAGTGCCTTCTTTAGCACGACCAAGGAGGATAATTGAAAAGCAATGACATCCTGCCAGAGAGAAGACCAAGGGCCATGGTTAACAATGGGTTGAGGAGTCCATTAGTATTAGTGAAACCAAGAGCTATTCAAGAAATACTCCCCCTCCCCAGAGTAGGAACTCCTTGTAATCATCTGCCCAGTGAGATTTTAGAATTGCATTTTCCATCCTTCTCTTTTCCAAATGGGAGGGTTTATTGGAATTATTCTGACCCTGTTCCACTATTGTATATTGTATATGTATTAGGGTGGGTGGAACAAATAACTTGTTATAAATTTGTAGGTATCTAGGTGAAAATCAACCTCATCTGGATCTGATGTAGAGATTAAGGTATTAGATCTTCAATTTAGAGCTCAAGTCAGTGACTTTATGGGACTTTAGAGGTTTTTTTCCTTGGGGAGGAGGTAAGTATATTTGTATGTGAGAGGGTACAGAATCTGACAGAAAATTGAGCAGAGCTAAAGGGCGAATTAGAGAACTAGAGGATAGCTCAGAAGATATTGTCCAGAATGCTTTGAAAAGAGACAAAAGGATGGAAACTATGGAATATAAATTAAGATATATGAAGGAAAAACTAAGAGAATTTATCATTCATTTAGTTGGAGTTACATAAGGAAAGGAGAGCAAGAATGGGGCAGAGGCAGTATTTGAAGATGAAATGGTTGCAAATATTTCAGAATGAATTAAAGAAGCCCAATAACCCCAAGTAGGATAAATAAAAAGAAATCTATCCAAGACACATTCTAGAAACTGCAGCAAATAACAGGCAAAGAGAAAAATATTAGAGACACCAGAGGAAAAAAGTAGATTACTTTCAAAAGAGCAACAGTTGTATTATCACTTGGCTGCTTAATGGCAAAAATAGACGCCAGGTGACATGGACTGGTATTTTAAAAGGGCTGACAAAATAGCTGCCAATCTAGAACTTACACTAAACAAAAAATATCTGTCAAGAATGAGGGCAAAAGAGACATTTTTCAGATAAACAAAAGCTGAGATAATTCATCTCTAGCTCATTTCAGGGAATTCTAAAGGATGCATACTTCAGACAGAAGGGAAGTGATCCCAGAGGCAAGAGCTGAGATCTAAGAAGGAAAGAAGAGCAGAGAAAGTGGAAAACATATGGGTAAACCTAAACAAAGACCTATTGTATAAAACAGTGACCATAATGTCCTGGTAGGTGTAAAAAATTAAAATCCTTAGCACAACAACAGTATAATCCAAGAGGGGGATAAATGGATTTTAAATGATCCTCGTGTCATCTAGGGTCAGGATAAAGATGTTTATTAATTTCAGTTTTGATAAATATGCATGTGATGATTTCTAATATAACTACTAAAAGAATAAAAACAGTATATTATTTCAAAACCAATAGATGAAGGAAAAGAGATGATAAAATACTCATTCTTTACAAGATGAGAATTAGGGATGCAGCAAGGATGATGTTAGATTTTCTGGATTTAGCAACCAGGTGGGGATACTATTCCTAACTGATTTGGGAACAGGAAAAAGAAAAAGTGTGGAAGGAAGGTACTGAGTTCTGTTTGGGACAAGTTGAATTTGAGGTGCTTGAGGGACAGCCATTAAGTTTCCTCTTGGAACTAGGGCAGCAAGTTTTCCTTTTAAAATCATTTTTTGGTACCTTTTTGAGCTAAAGTGATTCTTAGCTCTTTCTGGATTTATGAATTTGCCGAACAATTCTGAGCTCCATTAGGCTGTGCTTTACCGATGTGCGTTTTTAACAGGTTTCCCAATAATAAGTTAGGGGAAAATTGTGAAATTGATGTCTCTGGAAGCCTTTGAAAATAAGATGCTTTTCTATTTTAAAAGATTTAAGTTTGCCTTCCTTCCAGAGGGCTGGACTTCTCCAGGTGTCAGAGTCTTTCTTTTGATATTTAGGAATTTATTCTCTGCTCTTCTCTGCCATCTGGTGGCAAACGAATGGAACACTGCATTTGGAAGGAAAAGAGGGAATCTGAGCTTTTTATTTTAATTAATTTATTTATTTGGGGGGACAAGTGCAGATTTTTAAATATGCACATATAGCATAGTGGTGAAGCCTAGGCATTTAGTGCACCCATCACTGGCATAGTGAACATTGTACCTAACAGGTAATTTTTCAACCCTCACCCCCCTTTCACCTTCCCACATTTTGTAGTCTCCAATAGAAATTCGAGCTATTTTAAAATATGTAACTTGATGAAGAGAAGCAACCTATGGTTGTGTGTGTTTGTGAATCCAAACTTTGAAACCCTCAAACCACAGCAGTAGTTTTAGGGCACAGAAATTGTCTGTCTGTGGTATTTTCTTTATTCTTTACTCACTCTTCTCCTACCTTCATTGCCCTGCCTTACCATCTGGTATTTCTTTTCTTTCTTTTCTTTCTTCCCTCCCTCCCTCCTTCCCTCCCTCCCTCCCTCCCTCCCTCCCTTCTTTCCTTCTTTCCTTCCTTCCTTCCTTCCTTCCTTCCTTCCTTCCTTCCTTCCTTCCTTCCTTCCTTCCTTCCTTCCTTCCTTCCTTCCTTCTTTCTTTCACAGAGTCTTGCTCTGTCGCCCCGGCTGGACAATATAAACATATAATCTCTCTCCTGGTTGTAGTGGGGGATTAGGGGTGGGGAGAGAAGGATGGAAAGGGGAGAGAGGAATGGAAGAAGGGAGAGAGAGAGAGAGACAGACACGCATGGAAGAAAGCAGAAGAAATTTGAAGCATGAAAGGAACTAGACTCACGACTGTTGACTTCGAAGCTCGAGAAAATGGACCATGAACCAAGGAAGGTGGGTGGCCTCTAGAAAGACACAGATTCCCCCCGAGAGCCTTCAGAAGGAAATGCAGCCCCGCTGAAATTTTAATTTTACCCGCTGAAGCCTGTGTCAGACTTCTGGCCTACAGAACTGTAAAATAATAAATAATCTTGTTTTACTTTACCAGTTTTGCGATGATTTGTTATGGCAATGGTGGAAAACTGATACAAAGCTCCACCTTGTGTTAATGAGTTCGGAACCTCCACTGGGAGAAGTGCAGAGCTAGCTTGACTTTGGGCTAGTGGTAAACTTAGGGAACTTGGGGTAGAGAGATAATAAACTTGTTTCTTTGGCAAATTTAATATTTCTTCTTTCCAGGTTATATTGTGACCATCAAGTGCCCATCTACCCTATTATTTTACCCTCCTTTTTTTCTACGTTATGTAGCTGCCTTTTTCCCTCCATTTTTCCTAGACTAAATGCAGGAGCTTGTGATTATTTTACAAATATTGATTGAATGCCTATCACATACAGGGTTATTCATGGTCCCTGACATGAAAAGGTTAATAATTAAGTGGGGACAAATGACAACAAACACTAAATAATGTTTGTTTCCCCACAAGTTATCATTTAGTGGGGAAAACAGAGAAGTAACAAAACCAAACATTTTCTCTCTAGCATTATCAATTTCTCCATCTGTATTGATTGATTCTCATCCCATCTTAGAAAAACAAACTCTGTATTTATTCCTTATGCCTCTGTAACCGGTACCCCATTTCTCTGCAATTACAACAAAAGTTTGATTCCACTTCCTCAGTTCTCATTCCCTCTTAGCTTACCCTAATTACCTTTCTCCATCACTGCACTAAACATTTGTTCATCAAGGTCACTAATGACCTCTATGCTACCCAATCTAGTGGTCTCTATTCTAATCAGCTCATCTCTCAGCAGTATTTGTTCTAGGTGATCCCTCCCTTATTTTTTTTAAACAGCTTTATTGAGATAATTTACATACCATACAATTCACCTGTTTAAACTGTATAGTTCATTGTTTTTAGTTTATTCACAGGGTTTTGCAACCATCACTACAATCTAATTTTAGAACATTTTTGTCCTCCCTAAATGAACTCTGTGCCCATTAACCATCACTCCTCATTTCTCCCTCCTTTTCTTCCCCTAACCCCATGCAACCATTAATCTACTTTCCGTTTCCATTGATTTCCCTATTTTGGACATTACATATAAATGGAATCATACAATATGTGATCTTTTGTGACTAGCTTCTTTCAGTTAGCATAATGTATTCAAGGTTCACCTATGTTGTACCATGTATTAATACTTTATTCCTTTTATTGCCAAATGATATTCCATATTTATTAGTTGATAGGCATTTGGGTTATTTCCACTTTTTGGCTATTATGAATAATGCTGCTATGAACATTTGCATACATACTTGTGTGGGAACATGTGTTTTCATTTTTCTTGGCTATATATCTGGGAGTGAGGTTGCTAGGTCATATGGTAACTGAATGTTTGAGGAACTACCGAACTGTTTTCTACAGTGGCTACACAACTATTCACAATAGCAAAGACATGGAATCAACCTAGATGCCCATCCGTGGTGGACTGGATAAAGAAAATGTGGTGTGTATACACCATGCAATACTATGCAGCCGTAAAATAACAACAAAATCATGTCCTTTGCAACAACATGGATGCAGCTGGAGGCCATTATCCTAAGCAAATTAGGCAGATACATAAACCAAATACTGTTTGTTCTTCCTTATAAGTGGGACCTAAACATTAAGTACACATGAACACAAAGAAGGGGCCTACTTGAATGGGGAGAGTGGAAGGAGAGTGAGGGTTGAAAACCACCTATCCGGTACTATGCTCACTACCTGGGTGATGAAATTATTTGTACATTGTACCCCAGCGACAGGCAGTTTACCAATGTAACAAACCTGCATGTACATCCTGAACCTAAAATAAAAGTGGAAAAAGTAAAACCAAAAACCAAAAACCCCAAGTGGCAATACCATTTTTACATTTTCACCAAGCAATGTATGAGTGTTCCAGTTTCCCCACATCTTCACTAACACTTGTTATTGTCTGCCTTTTTCCTCTCTCCCTCATTACTGGCCATCCTCTCTCCCTCATTACTGAAATACTTTCTTGCCTTGGCTTCCAAGATGTTACATTCGCCTAGTTTTTCTCCTACCTCACTTGCTGCTTTGTCTGAGTCTCATCTGTATGTTTACCTCATCTTCCTGCTCATCTTCCTCTTCTTTCTCCTCCTTGTTCTTATCTTCTTCCACCAAACTTCTAAATGTCGGAGTGCCCCTGGGTTCTGTCTGGAAACATCTTTCTATCTACACACTCTTACTATGTGATATTATCTCATGTCTTTATTACATGAAAATTACTTCCAAATTTGTATTTTTAATCCTAACCCTGATATCCAACTGTTTACTTAACAACTCTTCTTAGATCATCTAGTAGGGATTTCAGATTTAACATATCCAAAACAGAACTCATGGTTTTCAACCATGGACCTGCCTCCTCTTCGTCTTCCAAATTTTGGTAAATGGAGTTGCTATATACCCAGTTGCACAAGCAAGAAGGCTGTGAGCTATTCTCGATTACTCTTTCTCTTACGCCCTATATCAAGTCCATCAGAAAATACCTTTTGACCCTGCTACCCTAATGCCTTTCAGAGTCTCACTCTGTCACCCAAGCTGGAGTGCAGTGGTGTGATCTTGGCTCACCGCAACCTCCATGTCCCGGGTTCAAGCGATTCCTGCTTTAGCCTCCTGAGTAACTGGGACTACAGGCATGTGCCACCACACCTGGCTAATTTTTGTATTTTTAGTAGAGATGGGGTTTTGCCATGTTTGCCACCCAGGCTGGTCTCAAACTCCTGACCTCATGTGATCTGCCTGCCTTGGCCTCCCAAAGTAGTGGGATTACAAGTATGAGCCACCACGCCGGCCTCCAGTGTATTTGAATTCATTCACTTCTTTTTCTGTTTTCTACTACCAGCCTGGTCCCAGCCATCATTATCGCCTCCTTGAACTGCTGTGGTAGACTCCTACTGATTACCCTGCTCTCTATTCTACAGTCCAGAATTCTTATAGCAGCCAGTCATCTTTTAAATTTTAAGATATCACATCATTGGAAATGCTTTCATTTTCCAATGAAAGAAAAGGAAGAGGTATTAGATTATTTAAATGAAATTTCAGTTGTGGTTCATTTTAAAATGGTTATAAAAACTGTTTTAAGTTTTCAACCACTTATGAATAAAGCTTCTTGTGGATGGTGAATATAAAAAATGGAAAAGACTATCATTAAAAAGTTTTGATCAGGAATTGTATATGGCCATTGCAAGTATGAAACCTGTTCTTTTCTTTCTTTTCCCTTCTTTTCTTTCCTACTTTCATTTTTTTTCTAAATAATTCAGTAAAAAACCCATTAGGCAGGGCTGAGCAAGATAGACGTATGCATTGGATGGTGCTGGGGGCAGCCTGGCATGGGGTATCAGAACCCGTGTGGAGTGGGAAGGGGTCTGTGACGGGGAGGGTTGTTACAGCCCATGTGGTGGTTGGAACTTGAGAGAGGTGAGGAGGTTTTCTACATAGGAGGGTGGTAACAGCAGAAACCTGGCACGGGGTGTTGGGGCTTGAACCAGGTGAGGAAGGCACCTAGATTTTGGGATGGAGTTCGTAGCTCAGTGATAAATGTTAGAGCCTAAGTGGGGTGAGGAAGATACTTGCTGGCTTGGCACCATGTGTCAGAGCTTGATTGGGGTGGAGAGAGAATCTCTGCAGAGGGATGGTTGTGGCCTGGCATGGGGCATTGAGGCACAGCAAGGTGGGGAAGGCATCTACATAGGAGAGGCCTGTGACAGTAGTGATGCGCCAGCGCAGTGTATGAGAGTCTGAGCAGGGAAGCAGGCCATCTTTGTGAAGGGGTGGTAGCAGGAAGGGAAATTGGTTATACATAGGCAAGACTGAGCCAATAAGTAAATATATTGAGGAAAATGGGAGCCAAGTTTTCCACTGTCAGAGAAGAGAGTTATAAATATGCAAAAGAAAAAAAACTGGAATAAGCTTTGTGGTATTGGATTGGAATTGAGGTACTGGTGTGAACTCATGGTTAAATAGATTGATGTAGAAATAAATATAGATGTAAATGTGTGAATTACATACATTAATGTCTGTGTATACATAATGTGCCATGGGTATGTATATATACATATATCCGCAGCTCTGTCTTCGGGCAGCAATACCCCGACAGCAGTGTGCCATATCTAGTGCCAATAGTTGATTTCTAAGTACCATTCTCCACTAAAAGGAACCAAGATTTCTTGAAATTGCTGATTCCAGGATAGAGCAGGGAAAGTTCAAGATGAGCCTAAAATATCTTGTCAGGCCAGAAAGTAAAACGTGCTCAAAGAATTATGGAGACATGTCAAAAGAACACAGAAGTCAGTTTGAATGAATTCTCAGTGGCCAAATCTGACATACTTTGGGTGCCAAAATAAATAATAGGAGTAGAAGATTACAACCCATGGAATAAAAACAAGAATTCATAAGTCCATATGGATATAAATAAATGAATAAATAATTGGGGAGAAGAGATCTAGTAAGTGTAGATGTAATGCTTGAGTAGGAAAATCACCATTTATAAATGATCATGGATTTATAAATGATTGTAGATTCAGCCAGGAATCATCAATGAATATTAAAAATTAGTGGATGAAAGTTTGATAAGGAAAGGGATATTATGTAGTTTCAAAATACCTCCACACAAATTTAGTACTTACAAAGTGGAACAAAAGCAACTTCAGAGTGGAAAATCTGGCAGACACTGCCTTAATTGAGTGATTAAAATTAACAGTAATGGGACAAAAAGAAATCATGTGCTACCTGATAGGTTGCCTTGTCACTTCTGTGACATTCTTGTCAAAATATATAATCTTAGTCTAATTATGAGGAAATATTAGACAAATTCAAATTGAGGTACATTATACAAAGTAACTAACCTATAAGTCTGCAATCTTCAAAAGAGTCAGGTTCAACAAAGGCAAGGAGACTTAAGAGGCATGACAACCAAAAGCAGAGCGTGATTCTGGACTAGATCCATTCACATTATTCGGACAATTGTCAAAACTTGAATGGAGATTGTGGGTTCGTTGGTAGTGATGGATCAATGTTAATTTCCTAATTGTGATGGTTATATTGTGGTTACGTAGGAGAATGTCCTTGTTCACTGCAATTATACACTAAAGTCTTAGTGTACTGGGGCATCATGTTAGCAATTTACTCTCTACTGTTTCAGGAAAAATGTTATTTGCACTATTATTGTTGCAACTCTATTGTAAGTTTGGAATTATTTCAAATTACAAAGAAAAAAGTAATTTTTAAATTAGTAAGCTAAAGGTTTTTGTTAAAATAACATTAAGTATCAAGTATATCTAAATATCTTAAATATGGATATTTCTTAAATATTAAATATCTTCTGTATCGAATGTTTTAGCAAGTTCCTTGTAAATAACACCACATTCTTTCCACTTTACAACTGTGTATTATATAAATATTTTTTTCTGTGTGCACCATGACATTAAAAAGGCTGTGGAACATTAATTTAGACAAAGGGTGCCATATGTGCAAAGGCCTGGAGCTCAGAGAGCATGTCTTTTAGGTGAATTGCAAGCAGTTAAGCATATCTGGAAAGTGGAATTGGTGGTGGGGTGGTTGTCAAGGGAAAAGACATCTAGCAACCTCAGCTGGATGGTGGTGCCATTCCCTGATCTAGGGGGTCACTTATATGGCCCTAAAACTGATGGCACAACATTAGGGAGGGTGTACCCCAACTAGTAAAGCAACCACTTGTCTAGAAAGTTTTCCCAAGATGCTTCCTGACATCAGAGTTCAAACACAAATTGCCCTAAACTTGTGCCTGTAAGAGGGAGACCTCAGAAATGTGAAGAGGGATAGAAAAGGTGGCTGGCCTCTGTCATATCTATTATACTATCAAGTAGTTTAGCAAAAAGGACACATTACAATAGACACATGTGATAGGATAATTGTTTAGTGCTCAATAGAATAAGGCTTTAATTGTTGATAATAAAAATAATATATGTCCATTATAGAAAATGTGTCAAAGTAAAAGAAGAAAATAACAGTCATCCATAAATCTACCATCTGGATAGAATCACTGAACCATTATGGCATATTTCCTGACAGTGGTATATAATGTGTTTCTTTGTTATGAAGATTTTCAAACATATAAAAGTTAAAAGTTAAATACAATGAGTACCCATATACCTTCCTCCTAGAGTCAGTAATTATATATACTTTGCCATATTTGCTTAATCTCGTGTGTGTGTGTGTGTGTGTGTGTGTGTGTATGTGTATGGGTGTGTGTGTGTAGATTTTTCTGTTAATACCCTGTGTTGTTCAATGTTCTTTTTTAAATCTCTGCTGATTATTTTTTTTAATTTTTATTTTTTGTGGGTACCTAGGTGTATATGTTTGTGGGATACATGAAATATGTTGATACAAGCATGCAGTGGGTAATAATCACCTCAGGGTAAATAGGGTGTCTGTCACCTCAAGCATTTATCCTTTGTGTTAGAAACAATCCAATTACACTTTTTTAGTTATTTTTAAATGTACAATTAAATTATTATTGACTATAGTCACCCTGTTATGCTATCGAATACTAGCTTTTACTTATTCTAACTCTTTTTGTACCCATTAGCCATCTTATTTATTTTTTAGACGGAGTCTTGCTCTGTTGTGCAGGCTGGAGTGCAGTGGTGCAATCTCGGCTCCAGACATGATTAACTGCTTGCAACGTCTGCCTCCCGGGTTGAAGTGGTTCTCATGCCTCAGCCTCCCAAGTAGCTGGGATTACAGGCACTCGCCACCACACCCATATAATTTTTGTATTTTTGGTAGAGACGGGGTTTCACCATATTGGTCAGGCTGGTCTCAAATTCCTGACCTCAGGCGATCTGCCCTCCTTGGCCTCCCAAAGTGCTGGGATTACAGGCGTGAGCCACTGCGCCTGGCCCCTTTAGCCATCTTCACTGCCTCTCCGCTAGTACCTTTCTCAGGCTCTCTATCTCCATGAATTCAATTGTTTTAATTTTTAGCTCCTACAAATAAGTGAGAACATCCAAAGTTTGTCTTTCTATGTCTGGCTTGTTTCACTTAACATAATGACCTCCAGTTCGATCCATATTTTTGCAAATGACAGGATCTCATTCTTTTTTATGGATGAATTTTCTGTATCCATTCATTTGTCGATGGACACTTAGGTCGCTTCCAGGTCTTGGCTATTGTGGATAGTGCTGTAATAAACATGGTAGTGCAGATGTCTCTTTGATATACTGATTTTCTTTCTTTTGGGTTTATACCTAATAATGATATTGCTGGATCCTATGGTAGCTTTATTTTTAGTTTTTTGAAGAACCTCCATCGTGGTCGTACTAATTTACATTTCTATCCACAGTGTACGAGGGTTCTCTTTACTCCACATCCTTGCCAACGTTTGTTATTGCCTGTCTTTGGATAAAAGCCATCTTAAATGGAATGAGTTATCTCATTGTAGTTTTGATCTGCATTCCTCTGACGATCAGGGATGTTGAGCACCTTTTCATATACCTGTTTGTCATTTTTATGTCTTCTTTTGAGAAATGTCTATTGAGATTTTTTATCCATTTATTAATCGGATTGTTAGATTTTTTCCTAGAGCTGTTTGAGCTCCTTACATATTCTGGTTATTAATCTCTTGTCAGATAAGTAGTTTGTAAATATTTTTTCCCATTCTCTGTGTTGTCTCTTTACTTTGTTGATTGTTTTCGTTGCTATGCAGAAGCTTTTTAACTTGATGTGATCCCATTTGACCATTTTCACTTTGTTCACCTGTGCTTGTGAGGTATTACTCAAGAAATCTTTGCCCACTCTAATGTCCTGGAGAGTTTTCACAATGTTTTCTTTCAGTAGTTTCTTTTTTTTTTTTTTTTTTTTTTTGAGACGGAGTCTCGCTCTGTCACCCAGGCTGGAGTGCAGTGGCCGGATCTCAGCTCACTGCAAGCTCCGCCTCCCGGGTTCACGCCATTCTCCTGCCTCAGCCTCCCGAGTAGCTGGGACTACAGGCGCCCGCCACCTCGCCCGGCTAAGTTTTTGTATTTTTAGTAGAGACGGGGTTTCACCGTGTTAGCCAGGATGGTCTCGATCTCCTGACCTCGTGATCCGCCCGTCTCGGCCTCCCAAAGTGCTGGGATTACAGGCTTGAGCCACCGTGCCCGGCCCTCTTTCAGTAGTTTCATAGTTTGAAGTCTTAGATTTAAATCTTTAATTCATTTTTCTTTGATTTTTGTATATGGTGAGAGATAGGGGTCTAGTTTCATTCTTCTGCATATGGATATCCAGTTTTCCCAGCACATTTGTTGAATACTCTATCCTTTCCCCAATGTGTGTTCCTGGTATCCATGTTGAAAATGAGTTCACTGTAGATGTATGGATTTGTTTTTGGCTTCTTTCTTCTGTTCCATTGGTCTATGTGTCTGTTTTTATGTCAGTACCATGCTGTTTTGGTTACCTTGACTCTGTAGTATAATTTGAAGTCAGGTAATGCAATTCCTCCAGTTTTGTTCTTTTTGCTCAGAATAGTTTTGGCTATTCTGTTTTTGTTTTTGTTTTTTGTGGTTCCATTTAAATTTTAGGATTGTATTTCCTATTTCTGTGAAGAATGTCATTGTATTTTGATAGGAATTGCATTGACTCTGTAGATTGCTTTGGGTAGTATGGATATTTTAACAATATTGATTCATCCAATCCATGAACATGGACTATCTTTCCTTTTTTTGTGTGTGTCCTCTTCAATTTCTTGCATCATTGTTTTATAGTATTCATCGTAGAGATCTTTTGCTTCTTTGGTTAATTCCTAGGTATTTAATTTTATTTGTAGCTATTATAAGTGGGATTACTTTATTGATTCCTTTTTCAGATTGTTTGCTGTTGGCATATAGAAATGATACTGATTTTTGTTTTTGATTTTGTATCCTGCAACTTTATGAATGATTTTATCAGTTCCAACAGGTTTTTTTTGGTGGAGTCTTTAGATTTTTCCAAATATAAGATCATGTCATCTGCAAACAAGGATAATCTGACTTCTTCATTTACAATTTAGATGCCCTTTATTTCTTTCTTTTGTCTGATCTCTCTAGTTAGGACTTCCAGTACTATACTGAATAACAGTATAGTATTCAACAGTATAGTATTCAGTATAGTAGTGAGTATTCAGTATAGTAGTGAGCATCCTTTTTCTGTTCCAGATCTTAGAGGAAAGATTTTCAGGTTTCCCCATTAAGTATGATACTAGCTGTGAGTCTATTATATGTGGGTTTTATTATGTTGAGGTACACATTGTTAGGTTATTTATTTGAAGTTTTTCTTCTTCTTCTTCAATGTAGACACTTGTAGCCATAAAATTCCCTCTTAGTACTGCTCTCACTGTCACCCATAGGTTTTGGTATGTTGTGTTTCCATTACCATTTGTTTCAAAAATTTTTTCAATTTTTTTTCTTTCTTCACTGACCACTGGTCATTCAGGAGCATATTGTTTAATTTCCATGTGTTTGTCTAGTTTCCAAATGCCTCTCATTATTGACTTTTAGTGTTACTCCATTGTAGTCAGAGAAGATGCTTGGTATTATTTCAATTTTTTTAAATGCAGACTTAATCTGCACTACAGACCAAATGGACCTAAGAAATATTTATGGAACATTTCATCCAACGGCTGCAGAATATACATTCTTCTCACCAACATATGGATTATTCTCAAGGACAGACCATATGTTAGGTCACAAAAACAAGTCTTAAAACATTCACAAAAAATTGAAAATATACCAAGCATCTTCTCTGACTACAATGGAGTAACACTAAAAGTCAATAACCATCACACTGAGGGTTTTAATCATAAAGGGATGCTAAATTTTGTCAACTGTTGGTCTGTCTATTGAGATGGTCATATGATTTTTGTTTTCTTTTTTTTCTTTTCTTCTTCTTCCTCCTCCTCTTCTCCTCCTCCTCCTCCTCCTCCTCCTCCTTCTTCTTCTTCTTCTTCTTCTTCTTCTTCCTCCTCCTCCTCCTCCTCCTGCTCCTCCTCCTCCTCCTTCTTCCTTCTTCTTTGCTTTCCTTCCTTCCTTCCTTCCTTCCTTCCTTCCTTCCTTCCTTCCTTCCTTCCTTCCTTCCTTCCTTCCTTCCTTCCTTCCTTCCTCTTCTCCTTCCCTTCCTTCCCTCTCTTTCTCTCTTTCTTTCTGATGGAGTTTCACTCTTGTTGCCCAGGCTGTAATGCAGTGGTGCAATCTCAGCCTACTGCAACCTCAACCTCCCGGGTTCCAGCGACTCTCCCGCCTCAGCTTCCCAAGTAGCTGGGATTACAGGCGTGTGCCACCATACCTGACTAATTTTTGTATTATTAGTAGAGACGGGGTTCTGTTGGCTGGGCTGGTCTCAAACTCCTGACCTCAGGTGATCCACCCACCTTGGCCTCTCAAAGTGCTGGGATTATAGGCGTGAGCCACCGTGCCTGGCCGATTTTTGTTTTCAATTCTGTTTAGGCATCACATTTATTGACTTGCATATTTTAAAGTAACCCTGCATCCGTGGTATGAAACCCACTTAATCATGGTATATTGTCTTTTTGATATGCTGTTGGATTGGTTAGCTAGTATTTTGTTGAGGATTTTTGCATCTTTGTTCATCAGGGATATTGGTCTGTAGTTTTCTTTTTTTGTTAGGTCCTTTCTTGGTTTTGGTATTAGAGTAATACGGCTTCATAGAATGATTTAGGGAGGATTCCCTCTTTATCTTTTGAAATAATTTCAGTAGGATTGGTACCAATTCTTCTCTAAATGTCTGATAGAATTCAGTGTTAATCCATCTGCTCCTGGACTTTTTTTTGTTAGCAATTTTTTAAATTACTGTTTCAATATTGCTACTTGTCATTGGTCTGTTCTATTTCCTCCTGGTTTAATCTAGGAGGGTTGTATATTTCCAGAAATGTATCCATCTCCTCTAGGTTTTTTTAGTTTTTGTGCACAAAGGTGTTCCTAGTAGCCTTGAATGATCTTTTGTATTTCTGTGGCATTGGTTGTAATATCTCCCATTTGATTTCTAATTGCACTTATTTGGACCTTTTGTTTTCTTTTCTTGGTTAATCTTGCTAATGATCTATCGATTTTGTTTATCTTTTCAAAGAACTAGCTTTTTGTTTCATTTATCTTTTGTATTTTTTTGTTTCAATTTTATTTTGTTCTGCTCTGATCTTTGTTATTTCTTTTCTTTTGCTGGGTTTGGGTTTGGTTTGTTCTTGTTTCGGTAGTTTCTTGAGGTGTGACCTTATTGTCTATTTGTGATCTTTCAGACTTTTTGATGTTGGCATTTATTGCTATGAACTTTCCTCTTAGCACTGCTTTTGCTGTATCTCAGAGGTTTTGATAGGATGTGTCACTATTATTGTTCATTCAAAGAATTTTCTAATTTCCATATTGATTTCATTGTTGACCCAAAGGTCATTCAGGAGCAGATAACTTATTTTCCAATTTCCATGTATTTGTATAATTTTGAGGGTTCCTTTTGGAGTTAATATCCAATTTTATTTTACTTTGGTCTGAGAGAGTACTTGATATAATTTTGATTTTCTTAAACTTATGAAGACTTGTTCTGTGGCCTATCATATGGTCTGTCTTGGTGAATGTTCCATGTGCTGATGAAAATAATGTATATTCTGCAGTTGTTGGGTAGAATGTTCTGTAAATATCTGTTAAGTCCATTTGTTCTAGGGTACAGTTTAAATCCATTGTTTCTTTGTTGACTTTCTGTCTTGATGACCCGTCCAGTGCTGTCAGTGGAGTATTGAAGTCCCCCACTATTATTGTGTTGCTGTCTATCTCATTTCTTAGGTCTAATAGTAATTGTTTTATAAATTTGGGAGCTCCAGTGTTAGGTGCATATATATTTAGGATTGTGAAATTTTCCTGTTGGGCTAATCCTTTTATCATTATATAATATCCCTCTTTGTCTTTTTAAACTATTATTACTTTAAAGTCTGTTTCATCTGACACAAGAATAGCTACTCCTGCTTGCTTCTGGTGTCCATTTGCATGGAATATCTTCTTCCACCTCTTTACCTTAAGTTTATGTGACTCCTTATGTATCAGGCAAATCTCTTGAAGACAGCGGATACTTGGTTGGTGGATTTTTATTCATTCTGCCATTCTGTATCTTTTAAGTGGAGCATTTAGGTTATTTACATTCAGCATTAATATTGAGATGTGAGGTACTGTTCTATTCATCAGGCTAGTTTTCTTGTTCCCACCTTAGGTAGACAGAATAATGGTCTTGCAAACACGTCCACATTTTAATCCCTGGGACCTGAGAATGTGTTATGTTACATGACAAAGAGGAATTAAGGTTGCTAATCAGCTGACTTTATAATAAAGGGATTATTCTGGTGTCTTAGTTTGGGCTGCTATAACAAAGTACCATATCCTGAATGGCTTATAAATAACAAAAATTTATTTCTCACAGTTCTGGAGGCTACAACTCCAAGATCAGAGTGCCAGCATGGTTGGGTTCTGGTGAGGGCCCCATCCAGGTTGCAGTCTGCCTACTTCTCATTCATTGTATCCTCACTTGGTAGAAAGAGAGCTAGCTAGCCCTCTGGGCTCTTCTTATAAGGGCACTAATCCCATTCATGAGGGCTTCACTTTCATGACCTAATTACCTCCTCAGGGTCCCACCTCCAAATACTGTAACATTGGGATTAGGGTTTCAACATTTTAATTTTGGGGGGCACATTCAGTCCATTGCACCAGGATTATCTGGGAGACAGAAGAGTTAGTGTCAGTGAGAAAGTCTCAACTGGCTTATTGTTGGCTTTGAATATGGAAGAGGACCACAAGCCAAGGAATATGAGGCTGGCATTTGAAGCTGGAAAAGGCAGGGAATGAGATTCTCTTATAGAGCCTCCAGAAAGAAAGAAAGAAACACAGAAAGAAACACAGCCCTGCCAACACCTTGATTCTGACCTACAGAACTATAATATATTTGTGTGGTTTTTTTTAAGTCACTAAATTTCTGGTAATTTCTTACAGCAGCAATAGGAAACTAATATATACCATCACTTTTTTTTGTTATTTAGTTTTTATTTCATAATCATAAACTTAACTCTGCAATCCAGCAGGCATGGGAGGGAACAAGGAAAACATGGAACCCAAAGGGAACTGCAGCGAGAGCACAAAGATTCTAGGATATTGTGAGCAAATGGGGTGGAGGGGTGCACTCCTGAGCTACAGAAGGAATGGTCTGGTGGTTAAGATAAAACACAAGTCAAACTTATTCAAGTTGTCCACAGTCAGCAATGGTGATCTTCTTGCTGGTCTTGCCATTCCTGGACCCAAAGTGCTCCATGGCCTCCACAATATTCATGCCTTCTTTCACTTTGCCAAAGACATGCTTGCCATCCAACCACTCAGTCTTGGCAGTGCAGGTGAAAACCTGGGAACCATTTGTGTTGGGTCCAGCATTTGCCATGGACAAGATGTCAGGACCAGGACCTGTACGCTTTAGGATGAAGTTCTCATCTTCAAATTTCTCCCCTTAGATGGACTTGTGCCATTATGGCGTGTGAAGTCACCACCCTGACACATAAACCCTGGAATAATTCTGTGAAAGCAGGAACCCTTATAACCAAATCCTTTCTCTCCAATGCTCAGAGCACGAAAATTTTCTGCTGTTTTTGGAAACTTGTCTGCAAACAGCTCGAAGGAGACGCGGCCCAAGGGCTCACCGACGACGGCAATGCCAAAGACCATGGTGGGGTTGACCATGGCTGGTAGTACAGGGTTTTCCTCAGTGGCGGCGTCTGCAAAGCACACCATCACATTTTTGATAGTTACTTTTCAATTCCAAACACAGCATGTACACACACCATTTCCTGTACCTTCTTGTAGGCCTAAATATTATACGTACTTCCGAAGTCAGTTTTCATTTGAAGAATTTACTGAACTCTGGGTTTCTTCATTTCTATCCTAATACACTGTGTTTACAACTTCTGTTATACTACTTGTCATATGTATTTTAATTGTTGATTTTCTCTTTCTCCCAAGACTGTTGAGCTCCCAAGACTAGAGGCCAGAGACTTTTCTTTATTCACAACACCTAGCCCATGAATGAATTAAATGAAATGATAAATAAATGACAGTAGAAAGCTCTAAATACTTTCAATTTAGAAGGTACATATTCTGTGTATGAGTTTGTGCATGTGTATGTACTTGGGTGTGTGTGTTTTAGGGAACAGATATTCTGAGAAATGTTTAAATTTGTTTAGTCCTCTAATTCTGATCATCTACCTCAACCTCCTACCCATCTGGCTGGCAATTCAATCCCTGTTATTACTAGAGTTGTGTATACAAAAGTTCCAGGTTTACGTGGATCTGGTTCCAACACCAAGGTGGTATACCTTACTTTCAAGATAATTAATGTTCAGCCTTCAGCGTTATCAATGATGTGGGGGATGGGGTGGAGTTGGGGGTGGAGGGGGCTGTATACTGGCTTCCTCCAGTGGGGAAAACTCAGAAGCTTCTTGTCACTTCTAGACTTGGGAAGCTATCTTTTATTCACACTAAGCCCTCCTCCTTCAACTTTTTTTTTTCTTTTTTGAGACGGAGTCTCACCCTGTCACTCAGGCTGGAGTGCAGTGGCTCGATCTCGGCTCACCGCAAGCTCCACCTCCCGGGTTCATGCCATTCTCCTGCCTCAGCTAATTTTTTGTATTTTTTAGTAGAGACGGGGTTTCACCGTGTTAGCCATGATAGTCTCAATATCCTGACCTCGTGATCCACCCGCCTCAACCTCCCAAAGTGCTGGGATTACAGGTATGAGCCACTGCGCCCAGCTCTCCTTCAACATTTCCTTCCATCTGGAAGAGACGAATACAATTCTCCCGTCTAAAAGCCTAGATTTTGCTCTTGAGGCAAGGGAATATACAGGCAGAAGAACAAGGTACAATTAACATCACCACAACAAAATGGTCTGTTCATTTTCTCACCTCAGGAGAGACCCTTTTAAAGACAATCCTCCTCTTGGGGTTTTTTTTTTTTTTTTTTTTTTTCCTCCACAAAAAGCATTTTATTAAAGAGAGAGAGGCAAGTGCCTTTGCATGAAAAAAGGTAGAAGGAACCCCCGTAATGACATGTTGACATTTTTGCCATTCTGACAAGTATGGGGTTCAAATTAAGTCAGACTTAATTTGATTTGGCAAAATAAATAGTGTGACTTTTTATACATTATCTTGATGGTATGAGATTTATATCTAAATGCAAGTCATGACTTTTTCCTCTGTAATATCAATTTTAGTACTTCATAATATAGTATTCTTACCTGGAGCACTTAATTGTTTCCCTATTTATTAGATAGCTATTTTGGGACTATTAGGTCATTTCCAACTTTTTTTCTAGTATAAACAAATTAAAATAAATATCTTTATAGCTAAATCCTTATATAGGTCCTGAATTATTTCACTGTGATATAATTCTGGAAGTGTAATTGATGGTTCAAAAGAATGGGCCAAATTTAAAAGCTTTTAATATGAGTTGTTAGGGTCCACTAGAAAAAATATACTTTCACCACAAGTGGCAAAGAATGCCCTTTTGAAATGTTCACCCTGAATAAATAAAAATGGAACCTGTACTAGTTTGCTAATGCTGTCAAAACAAAATATTACAGAATGAGTGGCTTAAACAATAGAAATTTATTTTCTCCTAGTTCTGGAGGATGGAGGTCAAAGATAAAGTGCTGGCATTTTGGGGTTCTTCTGAGGCCTCTCCTCCTTGGCTTGCAGATGGTCGTCCCTCTATGCACTTGTGCTCCTGTTGTCTCTTCTTGTGACACCAGACATATTGAAGTAGGGCCCCATCCTAATGACATCATTTTAATGTAATCACCTCTTTCGAAACCTTATCTTCAATTATGGTTACATTTGGAGGTACTGGGAGTTATGACTTCAATATATGAATTTGAGAGTGGGGACCAGGGGTGCACAATTTAGTTCATAGCAGAATCCTCACTGCACAATAAACATGGATGTAATTTTAAAAAGTTGATTTTAAAAAATCACAGTTGCTGCTTTCTGGAAATATAGCTGGCCATAGTCCTTCCTTTCTTTCTCAGTTCATTCTTTCTCTTTCTATGTATAATTTAGATATATTAAAACACACTCTTTTTAGTGTGTGGTTCTATGACTTGTGTAACCATCACCTTCCATTAGGTTTTTGTAATCAAGCTTGCAGGAGGGATGGAAGCCAAAGGTAGTCTAAATTTCAGTTATATTTTTAAATGTTTTATTTTTGAAGGCTGAGATACCTGTAAGCAAGTTAAAGAAACAAAGTAAACTCAGGCAATGATCTAAAAGGCAAAGTAGAAAAAAATAGTTTTTCCCCCTTAATGACCTAGAGTAGGAAATTGACTGCATCATTTAAGTATTTACATAACACTCCTTTTATTGACTGTCCCTACCTTTACTGATCTAATCTCCAAAAAGAATCTAACATTCTGGCCTGGTGTGTTGGCTCATGCCTGTAATCCCAGTACTTTGGGAGCCAGAGGCAGGTGGATCACCTGAGGTCAGGAGTTCAAGACCAGCCTGGTCAACACTGTGAAACCCCACCTCTACTAAATATACAAAAATTAGCCAAGAATGGTGGCACATGCCTGTAATTCCAGCTACTCAGGAGGCTGAGGCAGGAGAATGGCTTGAACCCTGGAGGTGGAGATTGCAGTGAGCTGAGATTGCACCACTGCATTCCAGCCTGGGTGTCAGAGTAAGACTCTTGTCTCAAAAAACAAACAAACTGACACAAAAAAACTTAACATTCCAATCATACTGCGTGTATCCTGGCTTTCTTAATGTCTCTACAACATTCTTGTATTGTCTCTGATCATCCCTCCACCCTACTATATGTAAGTTGTCTAGACCTGACATTTGCCTCTATGAAGCTTTATTAGTCAATAGAAATGAAAACCCTAATGGATCCCCATTTAGGTGGTATAGGTCAGGGGATCCCACCTCCCGGGCCATGGACTGGTATCGGTTTATGGTCCATTAGGAACTGGGCCGCACAGCAGGAGGTGAGTGTTGGGTGAGCGAGTGAAGCTTCATCTGTATTTACAGCTGCTCCCCATTGCTCACATTACCTCCTGATCTCCGCCTACTGTCACATCAGTGGTGGCATTAGATTCTCATAGGAGCATGAACCCTATTGTGAACTGCACATGCGAGGTATTTAGGTTGTACACTTCTTATGAGAATCTAATGCCTGATGATCTGAGATGGAGCTGAGGTGGTAATGCTAATGCAGGGGAGTGGCTGCAAATACAGATTAACATTAGCAGGGAGGTTTGACTGCACAGAGACCATAATAAATCACAGACTCATATCAAAACCCTATCAGCAAGTGGCAAGTGACAATTAAGCCATGGCTGGTGGTAGGCTTTATAGTGGCAAGCGAATTGATGTACTTCAATTGTACAGCTACAAGTGGTGGCAGGCTGTCAGAATCTGACACTTTAGTCTGAGCATGGCCTGCCCATTATTTTATTTACCACTTCCATCCATGCCTCTTTCCCACGCTATGCACTTGTCTCAGTCACAGTTTTGTTAGCCCACAAGCTAACCCTAGCCAAAATGAGTAAAAAACAAATGTCACTGGAGAGCTTCTTTGTCAAGGGGGACAGACCGAATCATGAGACATCAGAAGACATTAAGACTGCCATCAAAAATAAAGCTGCATTTAAAAGAAAACACCAAGAGTCCTACTTAAATTACAGGTTCATTGCAACAGGTGATTAACATTCTACAAGCCTGCTTTGTATAACATATGGCAACTGGCTATCCAGCAAAGCCATGAAACCTTCAAAACTGCTTCTCCACATGGAGACCTAGCACCTTGTATTAAAAGTCAAGGCTTTGGAGTTTTTCAAAAGTTTTTCAAATGAACACAAAGAGCAGAAACAATCGGCCAGGCACGGTGGCTCACACCTGTAATCCCAGCACTTTGGGAGGCTGAGGTGGGTGGGTTGCTTGAGGCCAGGAGTTTGAGACCAGCCTGACTAATATGGCGAAACCCTGTCTCAACTGAAAATACAAAAATTAGCTGGGTGTGGTGGTGTGCACCTGTAGTCCCAGCTACTCGGGAGACTGAGGCATGAGAATCACGTGAACCCAGGAGGCAGAGGTTGCAGTGAGCCAAGATTGTGCCACTGCACTCCAGCCTGGGTGAAAGAGCAAGACCCTGTCTGAAAAACAAACAAACAAAAAACCAGAAGCAATTATTGAAGGCCACCACTTCATCAAATGTATCTGTACTGAGAGCATCATTCTTAGCGGCTAACTGCATTGCTAAAGCTAAGAAGCCCTTTACCGCTGGTGAAGAGTTGTTCCTGCCTGCTGCTAAGGACATTTATCATGAACTTTTAGGAGAGGCTGGAGTTCAAAAGGTGGCACGTGTTCCTTTTTCGGCTAGTACCATAACTAGACAAACTGATGAAATAGCAGAGGATATTGGGGCACAATTGCTAGAGAGGATTAATGCATCACAATGGTATGCAATCCAGGTTAATGAGTCTACCGATGTTGATAACAAGACAACAATGCTTGTTATTGTGCCATATCTTTTTCAGGAGGATGTGCAGGGGGATATGTTATGTGCACTTTTGTTGCCAACCAACACACAGGTGCAGAACTATTCAAGACTTCGAATGATTACATATAGGAAAACGGAATTGGTCATTTTGTGTCAGTATATGCACAGAGTGGCTGACATGACTGGATGACTTTCTGGTTTCACTACTCAGGTCAAAGAGGTCACTTCTGAATGTGAGTCTATGCACTGTGTCATCTATAGAGAAATGCTGGGTAGCTGAAAATCATCACCCAAACTTAACGTTTTGCAGGATGTGATTAAAATTATCAATGACATTAAAGTGCATGCCCTTAACTCACGTCTATTTGTGCAACTCTGTGAGATGTGTATAAGAAATGAGATGCCTTTCTAAAGGTAGATAACTGGCCAGAGTTTTTGAGTTATGAGAGCCACTCCAGAGATTTCTTTTACAAAAACAGTCACCACTGGCAGCACATTTCAGTGACACAGAATGGGTGGCAAAACTTGTTTACTTGTGTGACACATTCAGCCTGCTCAACGAATTCAATCTGTCACTTCAGGGGAGAACAACAACTGTGTTCAAATCAGCAGATAAAGGGGCTGCATTCAAAACCAAACTGGAATTTTGGGGGTGACGAGTGAACATTGGGATTTCTGACATGTTTCAAACATTAGCAGAGATTTTGAAAGAGGCTGAGCCAGGACCTTCTTTCTCCCAGCTGGTGCATGATCACCTAGCTCAGCTTTCAAAAGAGTTTCAGCTTTACTTGCCAACCACAAAAAAACCCTGAACTGGGAAGGAATGGATCCACCACCCATTTGTGAATAAGCCAGGAGAATCGACTTTGTCCATACTGGAAGAGGATCAACTGCTTGAGATTGCAGGTGACGGCGACCTTGTATGTTTGAGACAACTTCAAATTTCCATACATTCTGGATTAAAGTCAAGGTGGAATATCCTGAGATTGCCACAAAAGCACTGAAAAGCCTGCTTCCATTTCCAGCATCCTATATTTGTGATGCAGGGTTTTCTGCAGTGACAGCAACCAAAACGAGATCATGGAGTAAACTGGACATAAGCAACACACTTTGGGTGTCACCCCTAGATGGGAACCGGCTAGTTGCAGGAAAACAAGCTCAAGACTCCCACTGATTCTATGTTATAGTGAGTTGTATAATTATTATATTTCATTGAATATTATGATGCAATAATAATAGAAATAAAGTGCACAATAAATGTAATGCACTTGAATCATCCTGAAACCACATCCTGGTCTGTGGAAAAATTGTTTTCATGAAATAGGCCGTTGGTGCCAGAAAGGTTGGGCACTGCTGGTAAACTATTATTTAAAAACAATGTAGACAAAAACTATCTACTAAAATTGTAAATTCCTAAAGTAACAGTTTTCGTAAGTTATGGTCTTTATTCCTTCGGAAGTTCATCTTTTACTGGTTTAAGATTTGGATGACTCTAAAACAGTGGTGCCATCTCCGCTAACAGTAGCGTCTGCCTCCTGCATTCAAGCAATTCTCCTGCTTCAGCCTCCCAAGTAGCTGGGATTACGGCATGCGCCACCACGCATGGGGTTTCAATTTGTTGGCCATGCTGGTCTTGAACTCCTGACCTCAAGTGATCTGCCTGCCTCAGCCCCCCACAGTGCTGGGATTACAGGCATGAGCCACTGTGCCCAGCCCACTTTCCCTTTTCTTTATTATCAATAGGCAAATCCTGACATTTGAATTTTTTTTTTTTTGTAATAACATGGTTAATAGCTTTCTCCTGTCCTCTTTCGTTTTTTTTTCCAATGTATCTAACATGCCATATACCACTCTTGTTTATTGTCTGCTTCTTCCCACTAGAATGTAAGCATCATGAGGGCACAGGTTTTTGTCTGTTGTTTACAGCCATATTGCCACCACCAGGCATAGGATTCATATAATTGGACAAACTGAGCACTTACTATGTGCCAGGCATGTATACATGTAGAATCTCTTTAATTTTCACTACAACAGAAAGATGTTTTACTATTCCCATTTTAAGATAATAAAACTGATTACATTTTTAAAAAGGTTAAGTAACTTGCCCAAAGTCACATAACTGGATGGTTACAGGGTAAGTGATAGACCAGACGAGTTTACCCTCAAACTTTAGTCCATCTATTTACCTTTGTTACAATATCCCCCTAACTACTTAACCTAAGATTCAACACATTCCATAGTATCATTTCATAGTATCAAAGACCCTCAACCTGTCTTACCTCTTACTGTTTTCTATCTAAAACTGCCTGCTCCTCTCAAACTAACTGGTCCACTCCCTGTCTCTTGAAGCTTATGTTCCCTCTGGATTTTGCTCAAGTAAACTCCATATAGAAATCTTTTTTTTTTTCCTTTCCAATTTTTAATTTTAGGTTCAAGGGATACGTGTGGAGGTTTGTTATGTGGGTAAATTGTCTTGGGGGTTTGGTGTATAGATAATTTTGTCACCCAAGTCACCAGCATAATACCTCATAGGTAGTTTTTCAGTCCTCACCCTCCTCCCACCCGCCATCCTTAAAAAAGACCTAATGTTCCCTTCTTTTGTGTCCATATGTACTCAATGTGTAGCTCCCACTTATAAGTGAGAACTTGTGGTATTTGGTTTTCTGTTCCAGCCTTAATTTGTTTAGGATACTAACTAGTCTTTGGCTCTGAGGTTCAGTGCAACTTCCAATTCTTTCCTAAATCTTTCCTGAATACTTGAGGATACGGTGAGGAATTCCTCTTAACTTCTTCAGTATTTACCATATAGTTTTGGAGGCTTTTGGTCACGTAATGCCTCATATTAACTATGTCCCACCCCATGTATCTTGCTTGGCACACAAAGGCTCAATAAATGGAAGCCGTTGTAATTTTCTTCCATTCCCATCTGAGTGAGGGCACTAAAAGCAGTGACTTAGGGCTATATGATCTCTCTTTCTCTCTGTAAAACGTTCGTCTAACCAACACCTTTAAAAAGCTAACATTCTACTTTTAGGAGGCCGAGGCGGGAGGATCACTAGGTCACGAGTTTGAGACCAGTCCGGCCAACATGTTCACCCTGTCTCTACTAAAAAATACACACATTAGTCAGGCGTGGTGGTGCGTGCCTGTAGTCCCAGCTACTCGGGAGGCTGAGGCAGGAGAATCGCTTGAACCTGGGAGGCAGAGGTTGCAGTAAACCAAGATCGTGCCGTAGCACTCCAGCTTGGGCGAGACTCCGTCTCAAAAAAACAAAAAACAAAACAAAACACAAAAAACAAGCAAAGCTAACATTCTAGGCCAGGCGCGGTGGCTAACGCCTGTAACCCAGCACTTTGGGAGGCCGAGGCAGATGGATCACCTGAAGTCAGGAGTTCCAGACCAGCCTGACCAACATGGTGAAACCCCATCTCTACTAAAATACAAAAATCAGCCGGGCATGGTGGTGGGCGCCTGTAATCTCAGCTACTCAGGAGACTGAGGCAGGAGAACAGCTTGAACCCAGGAGGCGGAGGCTGCTGAGCCGAGATTGCCCCACTGCACTCCAGCCTCGGCAACAAAAGTGAAACTCATCTCAAACAAAAAAAAAAACAAAAACAAAAAACTAACATTCTAGTTGAAAGAAAGCAACACATGGATGATGTAAATTACACATAAAAACCCATTCACTGAGGTTAAATGAAAATTTTGGAGTATGCCAAGGGGACCTGAAAAGGCCTCCTTCTGAGAGGGCGTCGTGGGAGGGCTTCAAGGATGGCGGGAGGGTGGCAGGGATGTCGCGCCTCGTCTGGTTCGTAATGTCTGAAGCTCTTTGGTTCCGTTGTCTTTCACACCGCCGCCTCGGGCTCGCTTTTGCGCAGGGCCACGTGGCAAAGTTTTAGTTTAACCGCATGTCGGCCCACCGTAAACGGTTAATAACCGCCTTCGTGGACCAGGCCTCTGCCCTCCATCTTTGTGCAGGCGGGAGGTGGGGCGGGGACGCCAGGTGTAGCGGACAAGCGGAAAGGGGGCGGGTAGATCCGGGCCCCCAACCCCAACGTCAAGTTTTCAAAAAGCCCGCGCGTGGCGCCCCAGGCCGCATCCGCTGGGAATGGCCCCCAGCGCGCCTCCTGCTCTCTCCCCTGCAAAGCCCTGGGCTGCAGAAGGCGAGGGGGTGGCAGACAGGCTCTGCATGCTGGGGGCGCCGGGGCAAGCGCGCTCCGGGGAGCGCGCCCGTCCAACAGCTGCCGAAAACGGAAGTGGGTGCGAGGGGATCACGGTGATTGGCTGAACTGACATGTCTCTCAAGGGGCTGGCGCGAACGCCACTGCGGAGTTGGGCGCGGAGATGAGGAAAGGGGAGGGGGAGAAACACTGGGAACAGCCGCAGTGCTAGGAGGAAATGAATCGCGGCGGTGCGCGGAGGGCAGGGAGGGACCCATGTCAAGGGACAATAGGGCGCTCGGGAATGAGAGCGGGCTGGCAGAAGGGGAGGCGGGAGCGGCACAGGCCGCGGGCTTGAATAGACCGCGGAGGGCGGGGAGTCCGTGATCTAGAGCGGCGCTGCGGCGCGGTAGGCGGGATTAAGGGGAGCGAGGCGGGGATTGGAGGGCAGCCCTAGGCTGCCGTACGTCGGCGGTGACGCACGCCTCGGGGAGGGTGCGCGCGCGTTCAGCGGCCTCTTTGTGTGGTGCCCAGATAGGGGAGCGGAGGTGGCGGCGGCGGTAGCGGTGGCCTTGGTTGTCTTCCAGTCTCCTCGGCTCGCCCTTTCGCCGGCACCGCTCCCCTTCCCTCCCCCTTCCTTTCTTCCTTTCTTCCTTCCTTCCCTCCCCTTCCCTTTTTCCCTTCCCTGTCGGTGACCGGCGGGGGTGGCTCCAGCAACGGCTGGGCCCAAGCTGTGTAGAGGCCTTAACCAACGATAACGGCGGCGACGGCGAAACCTCGGAGCTCGCAGGGCGGGGGCAAGGCCCGAGCCTTGGAGATGGAGAATTCCCAGTTGTGTAAGCTGTTCATCGGCGGCCTCAATGTGCAGACGAGTGAGTCGGGCCTGCGCGGCCACTTTGAGGCCTTTGGGACTCTGACGGACTGCGTGGTGGTGGTGAATCCCCAGACCAAGCGCTCCCGTTGCTTTGGCTTCGTGACCTACTCCAATGTGGAGGAGGCCGACGCCGCCATGGCCGCCTCGCCCCATGCCGTGGACGGCAACACTGTGGAGCTGAAGCGGGCGGTGTCCCGGGAGGATTCGGCGCGGCCCGGTGCCCACGCCAAGGTTAAGAAGCTCTTTGTCGGCGGCCTTAAGGGAGACGTGGCTGAGGGCGACCTGATCGAGCACTTCTCGCAGTTTGGCACCGTGGAAAAGGCCGAGATTATTGCCGACAAGCAGTCCGGCAAGAAGCGTGGATTCGGCTTCGTGTATTTTCAGAATCACGACGCGGCAGACAAGGCCGCGGTGGTCAAGTTCCATCCGATTCAGGGCCATCGTGTGGAGGTGAAGAAGGCAGTCCCCAAGGAGGATATCTACTCCGGTGGGGGTGGAGGCGGCTCCCGATCCTCCCGGGGCGGCCGAGGCGGCCGGGGGCGCGGCGGTGGTCGAGACCAGAACGGCCTTTCCAAGGGCGGCGGCGGCGGTTACAACAGCTACGGTGGTTACGGCGGCGGCGGTGGCGGCGGCTACAATGCTTACGGAGGCGGCGGCGGCGGTTCGTCCTACGGTGGGAGCGACTACGGTAACGGCTTCGGCGGCTTCGGCAGCTACAGTCAGCATCAGTCCTCTTACGGGCCCATGAAGAGCGGCGGCGGCGGCGGAGGCAGCAGCTGGGGCGGTCGCAGTAATAGTGGACCTTACAGAGGCGGCTATGGAGGTGGGGGTGGCTATGGAGGGAGCTCCTTCTAAAAGAAAATTTAAAATGCCTGGGAGTGGCTCTTGGGGTAGCTCTTTTCAAAAACCCAAGTGGGGTCAACTCCTAAGCCCCACCCCCTCACACCCACACCACCGCCTTCCCTGTTTTGCCCTTGGGGGAGCCACTTCTAAGGCTGCTTACCCTTGGGGGTGTTCCTCTATTTGCCTGCCACCTCTCTTGTCTCTCCCTCTGAAGATGGACTCGGCCCCACATACACATTTTTGTGTTACAGTCATTGATGGACTCTATTTTTTTATTATTACTTGGACCTTGGTCGTTTTTATACTAGCAAAATGTCTTGTTTTAATTTGTGTTTTTTGGGGGGAGGGAGGGAGTGAACTTGCTGATTCTGTAGCAAAACCTGGGCGGGGGTTGGGGTGGGGGGTAGTTTACTTTGTTGTAAGGACTTGATAACCTGGCTACAGCGTTTTCTATGAAATCTACTTGGATCCCATGCCTGAAATTTGGAAGCATATGTACAAAAATCATTTTTACGTTTTATTTTTAATAAATCATTGTGTTTGACCGTACATGTCTAACATTTCTTTTCTAGGATCCATTCCGTACCGTTTTTAAGGGATATTTGTTTAAGACTTTACGTGTTAATTCTTTATTCTTGATGTGTACTTAGAGAAACTTAAGAGGTCCTGTGGTTCCCCCCCCCCACCCCCCGTTGCCCTGCTAGTTGCGTGTTGAATTATATCCCTTACAGGCAAAACTTTTGAAGTGGTGGATGTGGCTTTTTAAACTCTTAAGTTTCTGTGCATCCATCTCTTGTACTAAGCGATTTGCTTACCATCTTGACATGGTTGGTCATTTCTATGACAATTTACTTCAAACTGTGTACTGTGTAGTTCTATATAGTTTGTGTTAAGCATGTCATTCATATAAACTGTTTAAAATTTTTCAGATGGCCTAGTTTCATCCCTCTTACTGGTTTATCTGTAATGAATGGTTAAAAATAAGGGTTATATTTTACCCTCAGATGCGTTTTTGTACTTTCAGAGCAGGTTTAAACGGTTTTTTTTTCCCCCCCTATATCTGAACTGTTGTCCTCATGGAAATCCTTTTCCCGATCTTTGTAGCACCACCTACTGGCAGAATGGCAGAGTAGCTGCGAAACAATTTGTTTAAAAACTTGCTTAGGACAATTGCATCAGATATAGAAGTTTTGCCATCAGAATTCTTTGCAGACTTGGAAGTTACACGTTTGCTTGTAACTGAGATGGGCTTCACAGGAATGTAGTTGCCAGTTCATATCACAATTGCCCTTTCTATATGAGGTTTGAAAATGTAAACTGCTATGCATAGCTTGGGCAATAGCCCTAAATTGCTATGACAACTAATGAACCAGCTACGTATACTGGTATTTTAGGTGCAAGTTGTAAAGCAAAATATCTGTGTATTCTGCTTGGTTAACAAATGTATATTTGTAGCCCTTTCATGCAATAGCATTCAAGTTGTTGTTTATAAGAGAAGAAAAAACTGATAATAGGAGAAAATTGCCTTTCTGAATAGAAATATAGAATAGCAACGTTTATGGATATCACAAATAAAGAATTCAATTCTTTACATGATTGAGTGAGAGTATGTATAACCTGGTGGGTGGGTTCAGAGTACCTTTTAATCTAGTGTGCTTAACTTGATGTTATGATAATATTTAACTTAAATATTTGACTTAAATATTGATGTTGAAGGCTCAAAGCTATACTAAGAAACTTTCTGAAAGATTATTGGGCTTTAAAATAAAATAATATTTTAATATTGAACCATTTTTTAACTTTTTGTCACTGTTCAATTCCTAAAGGTCTAGTTCTTGCCAGATTTTTTTTTTTTCTCTGATTGACGGGGCTTTTAAAGAAGTATGAAGAAAGGTTAAGATTATTAGGCTAAGTTATGTCTGCTCAGTAGTCACTTTGACAAAGGGTAGCGGATGCTTGGTACAAATAGTGTTATATCCTCTGACAAATGGGGTGAATGTTTTTGCACATTGATGTGATTAACACATAGTCAAATCCTTTGCTCTCAAATCTACAGTTTCCATACATTTCTGTCTTTTTTTTAATTCTAGTGATATACAAATTACATGTGGGCTACTTCATTTGGTAATTTGGTCCAACTTTTTGTTGGCTGTAGAGTGGCCTCTAGGATACAGAAAATGATTCTGAGATTTTTCGTTGCAATTGTTAAATACTACTCTGCTTGACTTACTCAGTTTTGGTGGGAAGACCTGGATCAATTGGAATAGTAGTTCACCTTTCTCAGGGTTTTCAGTTTAATAAGGTTATTGTCATTTTATATTCCCAACATGGGAATATAGTGGCTTCTAAAGTTTGCAATTGAATTATGTAATAGGATTTTCTGTTTATTAGGAAGGCAACCTGTCCTGTTCATGGTATATTAACACTTTATTGTCATGTGTCTACCCTTAAAATTGCTATAAACTGTAGTGAAGAAAAAAGCATAGTGGTATTTAGTCACTTCTGGGTTCCTCTTGTCACTTTATATGCAAAAGCATTTTGGCATGTGGGACTTGGGGAGGACGGACAACTGGTTGTATGTTTTGACCCCTTCCACCTATGAGAATTATCTGAACATTATTCAGATTTAAGAGTTCATGGGAGCAGGTGGTACAGAACCTAGTGTTGAATATAATTTTCGTGCTATGCTTGAATGTATTTTGACGGATTAGCAAAATAAAAGTGAACCTCCTATTTTTAATCCTCCTATTTTTCATCTTAATGTGAAGAATTTTTGCATTTACATTCTTTTAAAAGTCTAAATGCAGTAGTCTTTAGTTGAAAGTGGTTTGAAAGGCAGTTAAAGATGATACAGGTTGAGTATCCCTTATCTGAAATTCTTGGGCCCAGAAGTGTTTTAAGTTTGGATTTTTTTCAATTTTTGAATATTTGCATTATATTTACCAGCTGAGCAGCTCTCATACAAAAATGTAAAATCCAAAATGCTCCAATGAGCATTTCTTTTCAATGTCATGTCTGCACTCAAAAAATTTCAGATTTTGGAGCATTTTGGAGTTTTTGATTGGAATACTTACCTGTAGTGTTTCAGGTCATTTAAAAAGCTCTCATTGGTACTGATTTACTGTATCCAAAAAAAAAAAAAAAAAAAAAAAAAAGCTTGCAAATGGTTAAGGTTCACAGTGAACTATCAAATCAGAGTGACGATTCACAGTGATAGCTATCAAATCAGAATGACTATACTGATTGATTGTACCCATTCACCCATTGTTAGTGATTTGGAACATCTCATATTCAAATCTAATTTTCATAATTTTTGTTTTTAAATAAACCTAAAAATTAAGGATACTCGAGAATTTTGCTTTATGATTTCCTTCAAAACCAGAAGTGACAGTATCAATTACTGGATTTGTAGGCTTATTTAGTTTACCTTTTAAGTGTGCTTAAGTTTTGAGAATTTGCATTTTAGGTTAAATTTTGTCTGCCTGTGTCTGCTGATTGCAGATAGGCATTTGCATGTTGGATTTTGAGCAGAACTGCATCTAGACTGCATGGATTTTACCCAAAAAAACAGCACTTGCACTTAGGGTGTCTTTCTAAATCTTAACCAACTTACCGAATCACTTTAAGGTGATCATTGGGGAAATTTTCCTCCTCTTAGCCTTATTTTGGCCTTTTGAAATAGCAACAAAGACTGCCTCATCAAATAACTCCTTAGCTGCCCTGCTTTTGAGTGAACTTCATATTTGCCTTAAATGAGAATGTAAATGTTACAAGATAAAACATTTATTATAAAAAATATATTTGAAAGCTGCTATTTAAAAAGGAATTCCAAACTAGGAAGATTAGAAAGGGCAATTCTCTATTTTCCACCTATTTTTTTACTTTCATTTGAAGCTAGATGATTTGAACCTTCAGAGAGGAAAAGGATTCAGGAAGACACCTTTGGTGGTAGTTCTTAACTGCTTCCTTCTCTATTCAGGCAGACTTTCTTTGTCTCTTTGATTCTTTTACCACTTTGTATGGTTTACTTAAAAAGTCTATCTGAAATAGGTATCATTTCCTGCTCTAAAGTTCTCAAGTGTAAACTTTTGCCATTTAAACAGTGTGCTTATTTCCCAGTGTTTATCCTCAATTTCATTGGGTGTTAGGCACCTTTGTGTAAGACAGTTCTATGTCTCACAGCAGTGAGACAAACGCGGTTGCTCTCTTCACATATCTTGCGTTCTTGTTGGAATTCAATTTATTTTGAGATGATGCATCTTTTCCTTTACAGCATTGGGTCACAATCTCTTATTGTTCACATCATCCAAATTGGAGTTAGTTCCATTGTCATTGAATGTATATTCTCTGATGAAAATTAAGATTCTTCTTAATTCGTTACTTTTTAGAAATCAAAGGTATATTTTGTCTTTGATGCTTATGTTGCAAATGTAATTTGCTTCATAGTGGGTGTCTGGTTTAATATTTCATAGCCCTTAAGGACATAAATTTGGGCATCTAATAGATCAAATTCTATTCCTGACACAGTCACTTTATAGCACTGCGACCTTGGACAAACTGGCCCGAGCCTCACTTTCCTTATTTGTAAAAAATAGGCTATAGTAATACCTACTGCATAGGATTGTTGAGCAGATTCAATGAAAGAATGCATATAAAGAAGGGCTTACTATAGTCTCTGGTACACAGTAATCTTACTATTTGGCCCCTAAGGAAGAAGTGGGACAGACTAGCAAAAGGCATATTTTATATCTTAGTACCTGAGACATGCATGGTCTTTAGGCTTTGCTCTTTACTTGCTGGGTGAGCTTCCATGTGGTAGTTATCTAAATCACTGCTGCTTCAACTCTAGTAGGAGAGAGATGAATCATGTTAGCTATCTGTAATGTTTTAAGTATTTGTTAATATTAGGAAGGTATAAATAATGTGAGTGTTGAGAGGTGACTTCAGGCAGGAAGAAGGATCAAGAAAAGCATTGTGGAGCATATAACATTTAATCTTAAAAGATTAAGGTTCTCATAGAGAAGGTGGAAGGAGAAAGGGGGCATTTTAGGTAGAGGACAGATAGGCAGAAACATGGAGCATATTCAGAGAAGTTTGCTAATTGATGTCCAACACTAGGTACATTTACAGATGTTCTCATTGCATCATTTAGTAACCTTCCGCTTCACAGATAAGGTTGCTAAATCTCATGCCAGAAAAATAACTCCCAAGGACCCCCAGCTGATGACATGATAGAACTGAGAGTTGAATCCAAGTCTGACCAATTCTAGTCATTTTGCTCCTTTCATTAAGCTTCATTGACTTCCAGATAACAAATGACTAATTTGTACTAAGATAAAAGAGACTTGTGAGAAATAAATTGGGAAAATTAAGGTGGAACCAGATTACTGAGGTCTTTGAGTAGTAGGCTAAGGAGTTTGGACTTACCTGGTAGGCAGTAAAAGTCATTAAAGGTTTTTGAGCAACAGTAGTGGTAGTGAAACTAATTCACAGAGAATAGTCCAGTAGCATTGAGTAACATAAATGGCAGTGGGGGATGTTTCAAAGTGGGAAGTTTGCTAAGACAACTGATGTTAACCAGGTAAGAGAATGAGAGAGCATGAACAAAGAGGTGGCATTGGAAATAGACTGACAGAAGAGGTAAATTGTGAAAGCATAATTGACAAATGATTGGATATATGAAGAATGAGGAAGAGGGAGTAGATTAATCAAAATTACTGTGTGAGTGAGAGGATGGTGATGCCACTGGTGATAGAGAAGATTTAGAAGGAAGATTTGGACATAGTCAAAGATGCTGGTAGCACATTGAAGCGTTGTGTCTTGTGCATATAGCTTTACAAAATGGCCATTGTGCTGGATATTCTTTTTGCCCTTTCTGATCCACTTTCCATCTTTATCTCTCTTGCTCTGTGTTCCTGGGAGGTTGACTACTAAAGAACTGCATACTCTCTTTTCTGGCTTTATTCATGGTGGGTTTGGACCGTGATACAAAGGTGAGGCTGAAATATTTGTTCCTGCTCTTTCTCATATACTTAGCAAGAGATTGTCAGTGGTCACAGCTCTGCTCCAATGGCTCTAGGTCTTTTCTGACTTCTCGTAACTATCTCCTATTTGCTAGATTCTCTAGTCCCAATATGGTTCAAACCTTGTTGATTTGCCTTAACTGTGCCCACACTCTTGTAAATAGTTCCTTTTATTAAAACTCTTCAATAACTGAATATACTGTGGTCATCTCTTCAGTGAAATTTGAAAAAAAACTTTCACATTTTCTAATGACTTGATCTTCCAACACCACCAGACATGAAGACCTAGCTATTTGCACTAGGTTACTACCCCTAAATTCAGTGCCTCCCTGTTTCTTACTATGTCAAATTAAAATTTGTTACCCTTCTGCTTTTTGATTCTGCTGGAAATACAGAAGAAAAAGACAAAAATCCCTGCCCTCAAAGAGCTTATATTTTACTGGGCAGAGACAGGCAATAAGACATAATAAATTATATGGTGTGTTAGAAGATGAAAAGTATAGAAAAAATTAGGGTGAGGAATGGTGAGTGTTGCAAGGGATGTTTGTGAGGATAGCATACTTTAAAATAGGGTGGTATGGGTAGATCTATCAGAAAGTGACATTTGAGCAAAGACTTGAAGGAAATGTGGCAGTGAGCAATATAGGTATTTAGGGGAAGAGAAAGAGCATTCTAGGTAGAGGATTAGGAAGAGCAAAAGCCCTGAGGCAGGACTGTGTCTGGCCTCTGAGGAAACGCAAATTGTTCAGGGTTGCTGGACCTGAATGAAGAGGAGAAAAGGAATAATGAGGCCAGAGAGGGGCCAGATCATGTAGGGACTTGTAGGTTGTTGTAAGGATTTTGGCTTTTACTAGATGAATGGTGAGCCATTTCAGTTTTGAGCAGAGGAGTTCCATGATCTGATTTGAATTTTAAAAGATTCTGCATTTCTCAAAATTCCTATTCCTGTCATACAGCTGCTTTCAATGAAGGTTTATAAGGAAAGCAATTGGAACTACTTGGATAAGGCATGAATGATCCACAATCTTTTCAACTCTAACATAGGTATATACATATATATATTGAGAGATGCTGCTTTTTGGCTAAAATGAATCTTGAATTGGGGGTGTGCAGAAAAAGTTATATCTGGCCTGAGACTGGTATTTTTTAGAATGGCCTACTTGCATGGTTGGCCCTTATCTGAACATGTGGATTTAGGGGTATTCCCACTGTTCACTAACTAATAAAGGTGGTTCACCGTACCTAGACTGTGCAAACAAGATGATTTATACTAAATACCTGCTTTCCTTCTAGTAGTATGGAATTTTGATACATGCCAGGTAAAGGGTGTCTATATGACCAAACTCCCAGTGAAAACCTTGCATACTGAGTGCCTAGGCAGAAACATCACTCATATAAAAATGTGCTCTGTGTGAATCTTCATGGGAGGGAGAGATCCTAAAGAAGATTGCACGTGGATTCCTCCAGATTCTGCTTATGTCTTTTTCCTGTATGATCCAACTGTGTACACCTACTGTGGCACTGTAATAAACTTTAGCCACGAGTATGATACTTAGTGCTGAGTTTTGCGAGCCCTTCTATCGAATCTCTGAATATGGGCTTGGTCCGGGAGATCTCTGACACAGCTAGATTTTTTTTTTTTTTTTTAAGAGTCACCAAGTTAATTGGAAAACATCAGGTTGTGGATAGAAGAAGCAGTTGGGCAACCTATCACAGAAGTCAGCCAGCTCTGTCTAGTGGAGAGCTCTTCTGAGCTGTTTCTGCTTTGTTAATTCCTTTTCTTTTCTCCAAAAGCTTCCCTTCATTTGGTTTTGTCACACTTTATACATTTGTAACAAATTGCTGACAGGAATTTGTCCATCTGGTTATGAAAAATGGCAAATGAGGGTAAAATTATGGATTTATTTATTAAGAACTATTAAAGTATTCATATGCTCTGGGACACCATTACTAGGAATTTAACCTAACAGATAGTTTATTGAAAAATTTATTGAAAGGAAAACAGTCTTTGCATAAAAATTACAATGTGGCAAAAAATTGGAAACTGTCAAATATTAGGGAAATGTTAACTGAGGTCTGTCAGAAGGTGAAATATTAACTCAGTGTTATCAGGTGAATGAATTAACAAGATGTGGTATATACATACAATGGAATATTCAGCCATAAGAAAGAATAAATTTCTGGTATGTGCTACAAGATGAAGGAACCTTGAAAATATGCCAAGTGAAATAAACCTGACACAAAAGGACATACTGTGCGCTTATATGAGGTACCTAGGGTAGGCAAATTCATAGAGGTAAAAATGGAAAATTACTGTTTAAGGGGTACAGAGTTTCTTAAACTCTGTTTAAGGGGTACAGAATTTCTTAAAATTACTGTTTAAGGGGTACAGAGTTTCTGCCCTGTTGCCCAGGCTGTAGCACAGTGGTGGTGCAATCATGGCTCACTGCAGCCTCAAACTCCTGGGCTCAGGCGATCCCTCTGCCCGTGCCTTCTAAGTAGCTAGGACTACAGGTGCACACCACTATGCCTGGTTAAGTTTTAAAGTGTTTTTTTTTGTAGAGATGAGGTCTCACTATGTTCCCCAGGCTGGTCTCAAAACTACTGGGCTCAAGTGGTCCTCTCTCCTTGTCCTCCCAAAGTGCTGGGATTACAGGTGTGAACCACCATGCCCGGCCAAAAAAATTTTTTTAATGAAATCATGGGACATTGAAATTACTTATTTGCAAATATTTACAATTATGAATACCTTTTAAAAACTCCATAGAATTATTAAGTTCTCAATTTATTTCTGTTCTCATATCATCCTCTCTCTCTCCCCAACTGGAAGTTGCCTCTTCTTCCACCGAGTTTCCATGATACCTTTTCTGTATTTGACTCTCATACTTTTTACCATTGTATATGCCTATGTCTAATTTTCTCAAACAGCTTGTATGCTCTTTGGCATTATATTAATATAGGATTTATGCTGTCACTCTCTAGTACAGCCTGCATAGTAGACATTCAGTGAGACTTAGTTGACTGAATTATAAGCATGCTATTTTATGAAAGTAGAGATTTACCAAAATATTTGAGCATACTTGCCCATGGGTTTTATATCACTTAAAGTGTGTGCCTCCCTCAATTCTCTGTACTTGCTAGATGTGCAGACCCGATCTCACCCACATACACATCATTGTATTCTTGACTTTGGGGCTTTGCATCCTTTATTTATATTTTATCTTTTAATGTGAAACAGCCCAATTTTCTTTGGATCCAGAAAGGAAAGAACTGCAGACGTGAGGCAGAGGCAGCAGATAGAGGAGAGGATCATTGCAGTCGGTTTAAAGTTGCATATACCTATTGGAAAGTCGTAAGTAAGAAATAGTGTTCTTTCCTGAAGAGAATGTCTGTGAAGGAAGCAGATTTTTTTTTTTTTCCTTCCTAAGCCACTGGTGTAGTAATTAGGTTTTACTTTTGTTATGAAGAGATGTATACTTTTGCCAGCAGAGGGCACCACTTGTAGGTTGCAGATTCATAGGAAGACTCAGAGACCAGTGTGCTGGTCTGTGTGAAGTACTCTGCTTGTTGCTTTAGTTGGTCTGCCCCAGAGCTGCCCATTTTTTTTTTTTTTTTTTTTTAATTCCCTTGGGGTCTGGTGGTACTCTTCCAGCTTTCCCCAAGAGCATTCTTTGGCTAGTCCTGGTCAATAAGCTAGGTGCCCAGAGGAATCCAGGTGGAAGGACTTTAGTATAGTAACTGTTGGGAAGCCTTGGATGCCAGCCTGTATGTAATATCTTTAGGAGTTCAAAGCTGTTTTTCCTCATCCAGAGATAAGGTGAAAAGGGCATTAGGCCAGGCATCTGAGGGTCTGGTTCTGCACTGAGCTTGGCTCTCCAGGTAGTTTTGACCCAGTTACCTTTTCTCTCTGTCTCAATTAGCTTATCTCTAAAATGGAGATAGTAAGATAGGGGTAGTACATTCTGTGTATAGCTAATAGTGGCCTCTGAGGTCAGGCAGAACTGGGTTCAAATTCCAGCTTTGCCATTTACTAACTGTGAGGACTTGGTTCAAGTTATTTAACTCTCAGAACCTCGATTCTCTCTTGTTTAAAAGAGAGATAATAGTCCCACAGGGTTGTGAGAATTAAATGAGAAGGGTACACGTGAAGTGTGGAATACAGGTTCTGGCCCAGAGTAAATATTCAAGGAATGGGAGCTATTATTACCATTCAGGGGATGTTGTCTTAAGTCAAAGGAGATGATGGATATGAAGCACTTTGTAAGCTTAAAAATGCAACACAAATGGCATGAGTGATTATACTCTGGAATCTACTCGGCGTGAATTCTTTTACCTTCAGAGGAAGAGTCCTTATTCCTCTGGATAAGGTGCTGTTTTGTTTATCTTTTGACTTTTTGGGGTCTCAAGTTCCTTTTCAATTTCTGCCTGGCTGTCTGAGGGCACTTGGCAAGTGCTCCTGAATATAAGAGGGCATTTTGGTGATACAGGTGTGGGTGGACCTTAATTTAGCTTTGGTCTTGTCTAGTCCTTGTTGGTAATAGTAACCAGTGGAGATGTGAAAATAGCTCCAGGAGAGGCCCTGTTTAATTTTCTTCTTGAACCTAGGACGGAGTGCTCACAGAACTATAGTTTGGTAGCATTGGCATAGACAATGAAAATCATAGCTGCTAGTAGTTGCTGAGTGCTTATTATAGGCCAGGCTCTCAGCTAAGTGCTTTACATACTTTCACATTCTAACCTAACAACGCTGTGAAGTAGGTACTATTGTTCTCACCTTTTTTCAATGAGAAAATCGAAGATTGTAACTTGCCTAGGGTCATGTTTCTGGTAAGTACATTTGAACCTTGCCCTGTCTGATTTTAATGGTCTGGGCTCCTTTCATTGTTCAGGTGATGTTTGCATCCAGCTGTGCATTAGAGTCACCTATGAAGTTCATTAAAATTCCTGTTCCCAGTGGGTGCAGTAGCTCACACCTGTCCATCCCAGCATTTTGGGAGGCTGAGGTGTGAGCATTGCTTGAGCCCAAGAAGTTTGAGTCCAGCCTGGGCAACATAGAGAGACCCCGTCTCTAAAACTAAAGGAAAAAATTTTTTAAAATTCCTGTTCCTCAGGCTCTAATTCTATGGGTGTGAGGAAGAGCTGGACCCTGCAGTGTTTTTTCATTTTTCCAGATTTATTGAGGTATAATTTGCATAAAATAAACCCTTTTTAAGTATATAGTTTAATGAAATGCAGTACTTGTATACAGTTGTGCAGGTATTACCACAGTCAAGATACAGAACATTTCTATAACCCTAAAACTTTCTTCATGCCTATTGATCCGACACCTACCATTTTAACCAGCTGGGCAGATGTTTCTGATGCACAGCTAGGTGTGGGACCATTGTACTGTGTTATGGTGCCTGCCAATGTGAGGAACTGATGTCCTGGAGAAGGAGGGTAAAAGCGAGAAAAGAAAAAGGGCATTTACAAGGAAGAATGATTGGCTTAGCTGTCTTCAGATAAACTGTACTGGCTCCCTGTACAGAGATAGAGTATGGAAGAGAGAACTTTCTAGATAAAACCCAGCTTAAAGAAGTTTCTCCTCCCAACATGGTTTCTTCCTAAGCCACATAAGAGCTGAATGATTCTAAACAAAGTCGGTGTAGATAACTGAATAAATTGCTTTGGGGTAGAGATCTGGGGTCACTGGGGACTTTTGATAAGCTGTAGAAGAAGGCTGGGGTGTGGGAAGAACTAGGCTAAGACGGGGGTCCCCAGGTCACAACCGGTACTGGTCCGTGGCCTGTTAAGAACTGGAATGCACAGCAGGAGGTGAGCAGCCGGTAGGTGAGCATGACCACCTGACCTCTGTCTCCTGTTAGCTCAGCAGTGGCATTAGATTCACCTAGGAGCATGAATCCTATTGTGAACTGTGCATGCAAGGGATCTAGGTTGTGCACTCCTTGAAAAGCTATCTAATGCCTGATGATCTAAGGTGGAACAGTTTCATCCTGAAACCATCATCCTCCCTGACCCCCCACCCCCATCCTTGGAAAAGTTGCCTTCCATGAAACTGATCCCTGGTGCCAAAAAGGTTGGGGCCCGCTGGACTAAGACACTATTATTGCTGGGCAATCCGACGATGGTACCTTTTTCTCCAGACAGATACCAGTTTCATTCTTTTGACTCTCCTCTACTGCAAGACTCCAACAGCAACTGTCCTTAATCTGAAGTCCAGTCAGGAAAATTAGCCTAGAGCAAACAGGTTCAGGCTGTGGTCCAGAGAACATTTGGATAATAAGGTAGAAAATGTAAAATGTATCTCTGAAACTGGAAAATATTGGGGGTAGGAACTTTGTGCTAGGAGTCTGGAGACTTTGCTTCCTGACTCAGCTCTGTCCCTGGTTTTGCTAGATAACCTTTCTTCCTTTTTTTTTTTTTAAAATTTCAACTTTAATTTTAGATCAAGGGGTACATGTACAGGTTTGTTACATGGGTATCTTGCATGATGCTGCGGTTTGGGGTATGAATGATCCTGTCACCTAGGTAACGAGCATGGTACCCAGTAGCTTTTCAACTACCTTTTAAGGCTTGCTCCTTGTATTAGGTGGTTATTGTGTTGCTATAAAGAAATACCCGAGGCTAGGTAATTTATAAAGAAAAGAGGTTTAATTGGCTCATGGCTCTGCAGGCTGTACAGGAAGTGTGCTGGCATCTGCTTCTGCAGAAGCCTCAGGAAGCTCACAATCATGGTGGAAGGCAAAGGGGGACCTGGTATATCACACGATGAGAGCAGAGGCAAGAGTGAGGAGGAGGGTGCCACACACTTTTAAACAACCAGATCTTGAATGAACTCAGAGTGAGAACTCACTCATTATTTTGGGGACAGCGTGAAACTATTATGAGTGATCTGCCCCTATGACCCAATTACCTCCCACTAGGCCCTATCTCCAACTCTAACACTGAGGATTACATTCCAGCATGAGATTTGGATCCTACCAACATCCAAATCATATCACCCCTTTTCCCTCCCTCCATCCTCTAGTAGTCCCCAGTATCTATTGTTCCCATCTTCATGTCCATATGTGCCCAGTGTTTAGCTCCCACTTATAAGTGAGGACATGTGACATTTGGTTTTCTGTTTCTGCATTAATTCACATAGAATAATGGCCTCTCACTGCTTTCATGTTGCCTCAAAGGACATGATTTTGTTCTTTTTTATGACCGTGTAGTATTCCATGGCGTATATATACCACACATTCTTTATTGAGTCCACCATTGATGGGCACCTAACTTGATTTTTTGTCTTTGCTATTTTGAGTAGTGCTGTGATGAACATGCAAGTGTGTGTACCTTTTTAGTAGAATGGTTTATTTTCTTTTGAGCATATACGTAGTAATGGGATTGCTGGGTCAAAAGGTGGTTCTATTTTTAGTTCTTTGAGAAATCTCCAGACTGCCTTCCATAGTAGCTGAACTAATTTACATTCACCAGCAGTGTATAAGCATTCCCTTTCCTCCACAGCCTTGGCAACATCTGTTATTTTTTGACTTTTTAGTAACAGTCATTTTGACTGGTGTGAGATGAGATGGTATCTCATTGTGGTTTTGATTTGCATTTCTCTGGTGAGTAGTGATGACGAGCATTTTTTCATATTTGTTGGCTGTTTGTATGTCTTCTTTTGAGAAACGTCTGTTCATGTCCATTGCCCACTTTTCAAAATGGGTTTATATGTTTTTTGCTTGTTGAGTTAAATTCCTTATAGATTCTGCATATTAGACCTTTGTCAGATGCAGTTTATGAATGTTTTCTCCTATTCCGTACACTGTTTACTCTGTTGATAGTTTCTTTTGCTATACAGAAGCTCTTTAGTTTTATTAGGTCCTACTGGTCATTTTTGCTTTTGCTGCAATTGCTTTTGAGGACTTAGTTGTAACTTCTTTGCCAAGGTCAATGTCTAGAAGGGTATTTCCTAGGTTTTTTCCCTGGGATTTTAATAGTTTTAGGTCTTACATTTAATTGTTTACTCCATCTTGAGTTTATTTTATTTTATTTTATTTTTTGAGACAGAGTCTCACTCTGTCACCCAGGCTGGAGTACAGTGGTACAATCTCAGCTCACTGTAACCTCTGGGTTCAAATGATCCTTCTGCCTCAGGCTCCCAAGTAGCTGAGACTACAGGCACATGCCACCACACCTGACTAATTTTAGTATTTTTAGTAAAGATGGGGTTTTGCCAGGTTGGCCAGGCTGGTCTCAAACTCTTGACCTCAGGTGATCTGCCTGCCTTGGCCTCCCAAAGTGTCGGGATTACAGGCATGAGCCACTGCACCTGGCTGAGTTAATTTTTATATATGGTGATAGGGTCCAGTTTCATTCTTCTGCATATGGATAGCCAGTTATCCCAATATCATTTATTGAATAGGAAGTCCTTTCCCTATTGCTTATTTTTGTTGACTTTGTTGAAAATCAGTTGGCTGTAGGTGAACAGCTTTATTTCTGGGTTCTCTTTTCTGTTCCATTGGTCTATGTGTCTGTTTTTATACCAATACCATACTGATTTGGTTATTATAGCCTTGTAGTATAGTTTGAAGTCAGTTAATGTGGTGCCTCCAGCTTTGTTCTTTTTGCTTAAGATGAGCTTTCTTTTCTAAATGGCGTCTTCTGAGTATTCTCTATTCTGTCTACTTCCTGTGAATCGTGAGTGGTGAATAAAGTATGAAGGTGTAGTAGTATGGTTTTGACACATACATTATAATGATATCGGTTAGCATGGCAAAAGTGGGTTGCAGGGAAATTTTGTGGGTTTTGATATTGGCTCTTAATAGTTGTATTTTGAAACTTGAATACCCACAACCCTTACATATTTCCTTTTTGGATCTTTTTTCTTTCTGTCTGGTGTATTAGATGTGGCATTTCCCCACCTTCCTGTAAGGCGAATATGTAAACGTGGGTATGTGCAAAGGAGTCATCTCTTTCTTATGTCCCTTTTATGAATCACCCAGTTGTCTTCCTGGTGGATGTCTGAACTCTGGCATGGATTCCGAGATTCAATTTCCTTATTTGTGATGTTCAGTTTTTTGTGGTCCCTGTGATTGACCTCAAGAGGAAATATCTGGAGCAGGGCCACAAGGCTGATTAGAGGAGGAAGGGACATAGAGGGAACAAGATAGGAGGGGTATTGTTGTGAAAGGAAGAAGTGAAGATACAGCCCTGTGGGGTGTAAATGAAATTATCCAGGCCTGTTCTCACTTGAGAAAGAGTGAGTTTGAGTAATGGCCTCGTCTAAGAGAACACTGAGGTGCCAGGGGAGGTAATCTTTGAGAATAACCCTGTAGCCAGTTTGAGTTCAGGAGGCTATATAAAGTATTAGTTACTTTTACTTTCTGTCACCCCAGTGTTTCTCTCTTCCTTCTGTGGTTTTAGAGCTTTGTAGTAGTGAAGACATTTATCAGGTTAAAATGATAAGAATGATAGATTTACTAAGCGTCTCTTCATACTTTCACCTACATCATGTTATCCTCCTTGAAGCCCCCTACAAAACATTAGAGCCTAGTGTTTCTTCTTAAACAATCATACAGATTACTCTGAGAAGAAAAACAGACCATTTAAAACATTTTTAGAATCCTGTGATTTTGGAGCTGAAAGGGACTCTAAAGACTGTCTGGTCTTGACCCTATATTGTGAATGACTAGCTGAGCATGAGGTCCAGAGTGTGGAGAACACTACTCAGGAAAGTCACTCACCCAGTGAGAGCTGGTGCAGATTCGGAAAAGCCCAGGAGTGTCTTCAGGGGTCCCAGAAGAGAGATGCTCATAGCTGATTTTTCTGAGGCATTAGGGTAGCTTCTGCACCACTTTTTGTGGCTAATTGCCCCAGTTACCTCTAAGCCTCTGTGGCTAGGATATACAGACTGGCCTCCTGCCTTCCACAAGATTATGTTTTAGTTTGGGAAAGAAGATTTATAAATAATGAATTAGCTAGGTGTGAGATGACAATACAGGACAGTATAGTTTGTAGCTATTTTGGTGGTGATTGGCTGTCATTGGTGTGATTCGGGAAGTTATGAAGACATGGGATTTTGACTAGCCTCCCAGAAAGACTAAAGGACTGGGATTGGAGAAGCCTTTCCAGGCAGGGAGAGTTAAATTAGTCTAAATAGAAGCTTAGCAGCTGGAGATTACAGGATGTGAAAGATCTTTGGCTGGATATGGGGGTTCAGTGGGAGACTTACTAGTTGGAGCCACAGCTTAAGTTAAATTCCAATATGACAGATTTTAGGAAGATATTTTAGGATTGTGCTAAGATATTTTAGTATTCATTGTGATAGCTTTACTGCAGTAGTCTTTGGCCTCTTGGAGTAAAATAGGGTTTGTTTCCATTTCACCTATTTGTACTACCTCTCTTTTTCGACTAATTTTCCAATTTCTCTCTGTATTCTTTTAATTTCTCTCTGTGTTCTTCTCACTTCTGTCAGGTGCTTTTTCCTTAACTTCTCCCCATCTATCAGACACTCAGAGCTACTATAGAATTTGGGAGGAGGATTTGGAACATAAACTGTGACCTACAAGTGAATTTCCCCAGGTGGATGATAAACTCCACTGCAGGCCACAGAGGGGCCTCCTCATTCCAGCAATCTGGCCAGGCTGACAGACTCATAGCCTATGGGGGCAGGGGAGGGTGTAGGGGCCAGTATTTCTCGGGCTAGTGACGAACTGCCTGATTCTTTGCAGCCTAGACAGAGGAGGCAGGAGCCCCAGGGGCGGGCTAATCGCCTGGGCTGGGGATGCCTGGGCAGATGCAGAGGCAGCTGGAAAGGTGGCAGTGCACCTGGGTCGCTGGAGCTGCTGCCGTTCCTAGGAGACCAAGGAGCAGCAAGCCTGCGGGGGAGGGGGAGCAAGTGGGTTGCTGCTTTTAGCAGCTGAAAGGGCTGCAGGGAGCTCTGGGTAAGACATTTTCTGCTGCTGCTGCTTTTGCGGTAGAAGCTGCTGCGAGTAAGTCAGAGGAAGGAGGATTGAGAAGGGAGGAGGCTTCACTTGCAGCCATGCTGAATCACTGTTGCTGATCAGATCTCCCACTGGTCTGCTGGGAGAATCAAGAACAGAACTAGGATCCCCGGGTGCATGCACACAGTTCAGCGGCTACCACCCTGACTGGGCCTCACACAATGGAGGGTGAAAGGTATGTATGTATAAGTATGTGCTGTGTTGTGTGTGTATATAAGTAAATGTGTGCTTGCGGTACAGCCACCAGCTTTTGTGTTTGCATTGGCTAGGCAGGGTTGGAAAACCTGGCCACTGATGGATCTCAAAGGGCGGCAGAGCAAGAGCAGGAAAGCCGCTTTCCAAACCACCCATTCCAGGGCTTGAATCTCCAGAGATCTGGCTTCCGCAAAGGCAGGTCTGGGTTTGCTAGGCAGCGGAGCACCCTGAAAGAAGGGACTTCCTGGCTGGTGTTCGGGAATAGTTTCAGCACAGGCTGAATTAGATTGCCTTTCTCAGGCTGTTTCAAGGAGGCGTTTCCCTTTCCTGGCTACTTTCCCGGGGTGTTTTTTCTTTGGTGGGGGGTTTTTGATGTCATAGTGGGGCTGGCCTGACATAGTGTACTTGCATTTTCACGCAGGAGTGCTCGAATCTTCAGCAGGCATGCCATGCTGATGGCTGTGTGTGTGTGTGCGCGCAGGCACGCCGTGTATGCCTGTATACACACACATTCAGGGATGAAGGAGAGAAATCCAGTCAGATGACACTTGCTCTGAACTGAGTTTCATATTTGTATTGAAAAGTTTATGAGTTATACTGGAAGGTCTGTGCTTCCTCCATCAGGGATTTCTTTTGAAATACGAACCAGCAGAAAAGATTTCAAGTACTTTTGTTGAGCTGGATCTAACTAGCGAGGCAGTTAGATCCTGGCAGGCACACCCATCTAAATTTTTAAATTGTTATCTGAAGATCTGAATCTTTCATTGTGAAAGTACTCAGTGCAGTGCAGAGGTGACATTCCTCTGTCTATGAAGTAAAATATCTCTTGAGTGCCAACCTCTTCATTCTTTGATCTGCAGTTGGTAGAGTACAGGGCTTGCCATTTTATCCGAGGAGAGAGCACTGCAGGGAGGGGTCCGGCCATGGCAGTGCACCACTGAGGGGAAGGCTGCTGCTCCAGGTTGCCAGTTTGATGCAGACAGTAACTATCTGGTTAACAATAATAGGCTCAACTAAGTCAACACTAGAGAATCTCTCAGTGAACACTTTCCTTTTCATGAGTTGTTGTGACTTCTGCGTCTCACGGGGCTCAGTGATGCCATTGAACATCTCTAGACCCTATTAGAACTGGCATGATGGTTGAGTGTCATCTCATTCTTTTGTCCGTAGAGGCCCTGGGAATTGTGTTCTTGATGACTCCCACAGGAAGAGCCTGGGACTGACTGTGCTGCTGGTGCATCGTCTTTCTGGGTGCTCTTTGTAACAGGAGTTTAGTGTTGAACTGCATGTGGCCTGCTGGGCAGCAGAACATGTGAAGGCTTGTTTCCTAGGTGTGGGGCAGAGGTGAGCAGTGTCTTTGGTCCCCCAAACAGTGTTCCATTGATCTGGTAGGTGGCAGAGAATGGGGCTGATGTGATGAAGGTTTAGAGATTCTGGGCCATGCCTATTTGCTTGATCTGTGGTGTAACTGGGGTTGAGAGATCAGTGTGAGACTACTAGCAGCGGATCAAATGGTTTGGGGCACTGTGTTCCCAGTTCTGTGTTCAGAAATGTAATGAGTCCCTGCCCCTGTCCTGGGGCCTCTCAGCTGGGATGGGTGATGTCTATGGCTTTGGAACACCAGGTTGCACATGTTCTTGTACTTTTCCTCTGCTGAAGGCAGATGGTAGACAAGAAATCCAAACCGAGCAGCTTCCAATGTTCACCAGGTCACCCAGGTCATACCTTTTGTTCCTGCCTCAAGCCCAGCTTACCATGCCAGGCATTCAAGTCTTCTGAACTCCAACTCCTGTTCCCATTCCCACTGCTCACTCATAAACCTACTAACAATTCTATTGATCTCTTTCATGATCACCCATCCTATACATTACTTCATCTAGCCTCATATCCTTAGCTCCCAGAGTTTCTTTTGCTGGATGTCTTTCCCTTCTAATTTTGCAAAAGTTATCTATCAAGGTTATTCTAAAATTCTACTTTATCTTGGAAACTCAGCTTTTCTAGTCCTGGCTGATGTTCTTCTGAATTCTAATCCCTCTAGTTTGCATCTCATAGTTGGACACTGAATAATAGGCCCATCAGATCTTTTAGTGCTTTTATTTCATATATCTTAGCAGTCCCCAAACTTGGAGACAGGTCCTCAAGGGCAAGGCTAGTACCTTGTACTTCTAAATACGCCCATTGACTACTGTGTGGGTACACAAATAGCAGGTGCTGAATAGTTATTAGCTGATTAACTAATAACCTTTGTGTGAGGCTCTGATAACTAAAAAGAAAGTTGGTGAGAGAAGAGACTGAAGCCTTTGGCCAATAGGTTCATCTTTGGATATCAGCCTTATTATCTTAGCACGGGTAACTGACTCCATGGAATGCTTTGAGGTAGGGGGGAAAACAGAGGGAAGTAGCCTTGTTTTGCAAGTTCCCTGGGAAATTGAGGTCTGGAGAAGCTGAGTGACTTGCCTAGGATCACATGTCCAACCTCTAGAGACTGGAGGGATCCTGAATCTGGTGCTTGTTCCACACTTAACCTGCTGAATCTTAATTGGGGCTGTTTTTAAGCATTACAAAATTTCAACCAAGAGATTGGTAATGAACAATTTTTTTTCTTTGCCACGAGGGTATGAAAATACTTTGTACCTTGAAAGGCTATTAATTAAAAGCATGGGCTTTGGAGTAACTTAGACCTAGTGGTGAATCTACTTTACAGTGTGACCTTGAGTGTGTCACACTCTTTTCAGAACTAATTTTTCTCTTTTGTGTAAAGGGAATAATAACAGTACTTATACTTCATAGAGCTGTTGTGAAGATTAAATGATACAATATGTGTAAGGTACCTAGTAAAGTTTTTTAGGCACTGAGTGAGTACTCAGTAGATGGTAGTTGCTATTATCATTGGTATCCACCTATTGCTATGTTGTAGCCTATACCTCGCTGCTGGGTTACTAACCAAGGCATATTTTAGGACCTCTCTCTGTTTATCATCCAAAGCAGATTAAGTAGAACCATTTCCATGAGGAAATGAGGGAGCTTATCAGGCCATCATCTTGCTTCTTACCTAAAACTATCTCCGTATAGTAAGTTCCCCCATAGGGCTTGGCATTTCTTCTTTTAGGTTTCATCAAGATCTACCTTAATCTTTCTTTTTATAGACAACCTGTGGCATCTAGTTGCCTCAGTGATTTGGAACCATGGGCTGGATACATGTTTGTTCAGGCCAAAATCTCAAGAAGAACTTGTGAATTTGCACTAACCTTTGCTGTATCTTTCTAGATTTCCAGGTCTCTCCTGGAACTTATGATACTAAGTCTTCCCCAGTTCCCTCTGTGGGAGAATCACTGTGGCTTGACCAGTCAGACGAAGGTGATTTTGTCTTCTCTTTTGCAAAGGGAAAGGGTCTCTGGCTGTTAGCTATTACAATGATAAATTGTGTCCATGTGAGTGGGTATGTAGAGAAGATAGGTATCACAAATGGCAGTTGTCCTTGCAATTGGGATTTTATTTCAGTTCTGGAAATCAGCCTTGTGGATAGCTTAAAATAAAATTTCAAAATAAATGGTTAGTCAGATTCATAGAGACGGAAAGTAAAATGGTTGCCAGGGGCTGGAGGGAGGGAGGAGTGGGGAAGTTATTGTTTAATGGATAGAGAGTTTCAGTTTGGGAAGATGAAAGAATCCTGGAGATGGATGGTGGTGATGGTTGTACAACAGTACGACTGTACTTAAAAATGGTTAAAATTATAAATTTTATATTACATCTATTTTACCACAATAAAAAAAACATTCAGGCCCAGACTGTGGCAGATCTGCAAGAGTTACAGAGCAGCACAACTTTGGAAGAAGCATCATAAAAAGGGGAAGTTAATTGTCTATTTTTCTTAAAATCATGATTATTTTCTTCATCAGAAGCACAGCGATGCCCCTGCTTGAGACGGGCATCACGTACCGGGCACTGTGCTGTGATTTTGTGTGAGGTGTCCTCAGAGGATAGTTCTTACTGACTGGTTTTTACGAAGGAGAGCCTGTTCCTGGACCTCAGGGAACTTCTGATCCAAAGGAGCTCATCTATTTACCTTTGATCCAGGAACGACAGATAGAGAATATTTTCTGAGGAGATAAGACTTTGAAAGCCAGTATACTTTAAATGTTGAGTTTTCTAATGTCAGGTTAAATGCTGGCAAGAGCCAGGGAAGAGCAAGTGTTGAGCAACCTCGCCTTTTTTCTGTTCCCAGTGGCAAGTCACTTAGTCCTCCCCGAACCTTAGAAGTCAGGGATAGAAAATTCTGTAAAAAGTTTTGGGCATCACTGCTGCCTGAAGCAGATGTGCATGCATTTCAACCATGATAATTGAAACCAAATTTTTCCATTTTGGAAATACTTTTTGGCAAAGTAAAGTTTTCAACTGCAAAAACAAAGTCAGGGAAAGAAACCTCTTGATTTCCCTGCACCCAGATTTGGATTTTTAGGATTTTGCTTGCTAAGTTTTGAATTGGTAAGACAGATCTGGACAAGATAATTTTTGTGTGAGTTTTCCTAAAGCAAGTGCTTTATTTGATGAAATTTGCCATCATCAAACTAACCTTTTTTTTTTTTCATTTTCTGGATGAATGTTCAAACTAGGTTAAACGGAATAGAGCAATAATAAACCATGTAAAAAATAGATTGAACATGTGCTGGTAGGTTTTTTCGTTTTTTTGTTTTTTTCTGAGACAGAGTTTTGCTCTGTCGCCCAGACTGGAGTGCAGTGGCGCCATCTCAGCTTACTGCAAGCTCCGCCTCCCGGGTTCACGCCATTCTCCTGCCTCAGCCTCCAGAGTAGCTGGGACTACAGGCGCCCGCCACCACGCCCAGCTAATTTTTTGTATTTTTAGTAGAGGCGAGGTTTCACCATGTTAGCCAGGATGGTCTTGATCTCCTGACCTCGTGATCTACCCGTCTTGGCCTCCCAAAGTGCTGGGATTACAGGTGTGAGCCACTGCGCCCAACCCAGATTTTTTTTTTTTCTGTTAAATAAGTTCAATGCCTCTCAGGTCAGAGATCTAACTTTTTATCATTTAAGAGGATTTTCGGAGTCTTAGCACAACTTTCCTGGACTTTTCATTTTCATTTATGAAAGTATATCGTAGCCACTATCAAAATCACACACATGCAAGGGCTTAGCTCTCCTATTCAAACTAAACATAAACTTGGCTTCCAAAATGTCACATAATGAGTAGCATGTTTTCTTTTAGTCTTTCTCTCTTCTTGTCTAATTTTATCTGTCTGTATAAAATGTTTTACATTTTTACATAGCCCATTTAAGAGTTTTCCCCTTGAGTTTTGCAGAAAGTGGTCTGTGAGTTGGGGTTTTAGGAATGTGGTTAGTAACATACCTGTTCTTGAGCTTGTTTGTGAAGGAGCACATTACAGGAATGACAGCAGCTGCTGGTCATCTTTGGTGAATCATGATTGGCTTGTGTGAAGGCCCCAGTGTGTAAACTCCAAGTTCAGTACAATTAATAACACTGACTCCAGTACACACTGCAATTTCCCATAATCAGAAGTGAAGTAGTGCTATATCACAGGTCCTAGGAGATTTAGTCTTTTTTCATTTGGCCTGGTTTGGTCGTACAAGGAAGAACGTCAGAGAGTGGGACATGAGGGGTTGTGCCTCCCTTGGTCTGATGGGCTATGGACATTATCCTGAGTCGGTGGACATTGTTATTAAGAGCCCAGGCCTTGGAGTCAGATAGGCCTGGGTTTCAGTGCCAGTTCTGCACTTACTAGTTATGTGGGACTTTTGGACAAATTTTATCTCTGTACCTTAAGAGATAATACTGCCTACTTCCTAGGGTTGTTCTGAAGATAAAATGAGATAATGGAGGTAAGGTGCTTTAACATACCCTCAACTTTCAGGAAATGTTAACTCAATCTATACCTTACTAATGCATATGTTCTGCATATCCATGTGGGCTATTACAGGGGTTCAACCTAATGCTATGAACTGAGGTGGCACTGCTGAAAGAGGATGAAGAGTATGGGGCTCTCTGGTAACCTGTGTGTAAATGGTACTTTGTGGTGGCAGGACTGCACCACCAAGTCCTGAATCCTGCTGGCTGGACATCTTCACGAGTCAGGTTCTTCATTAATCCAGAAGTAGCAATCTAAGTTTGGTCATTTTGGTCTTGAACTTTAGGATTGGGATACTTACTAGATCTGCAGTTTGACCAGAGTGCCAGGGGCTCAGAAATCCTATCTGGATAGGGTCCCATTGCTGCCCAGAGTTGGAGAAGCAGAGTCATGCCAATGACCTCATGAGAACCTAAAGTACAATAGTCAACATGTCATCAGTTTATTGATTTACAGTAAAATATTACTGGCAAGATATTCCTGAGGGCCTGCAACCACATTCTGGCTCTCTGAAGGACAACCACGGGGGAGGCCAAACTGGTCAAAACGCTGCAGAGTAAACTAGGGACTGAGTTATGGCATTGGAGTATTTATAGGCTTCAAGCTCCACCATGGGGATCTGACCTGAGGCTGAACCAGCTGATGATATCTAGTGATTAAATCACTTTCCTAGACAGAGTGAGATGGGTTGGACCGAGGGCTTTCTTCTCTGTCTGATTCTTAGTTTTTGGTTATTCCTTTCTAAATTACACTTTCTTTGTTGAGAGTTTTTAATGCATTCAGCACAGCTTTGCCCTGGCTCAGAGTTGTTTTGCCTTCATTGAGTGGTTTTGCCTCTTTATTCCATCTCATCTCTAGCTTGAACATAATGTGCTTCTGCCTCTTGTATGTGGCTAGTATCAGCTCACGACTTCTGAATTTTATTTGCATCTCTTGGAGACCTTTAGAGGTGAAACAGATCATAACCTTTAACAGCATTTCTCAGACTCCCCTTTCCTTCCTTCTACATTCGTGCACACCCAGGATGTTCTGGAGCTCCTCATTTGATTTTTCTTTCTTTTTTTGTTTTTTAACTTTTATTCTAGGTTCAGGGGTACACGTGCAGGTTTGTTATATAGGTAAACTTATGTCACAGAGGTTTGTTGTACAGATTAGTACCTGTCATCACCGAGGTAGCCAATAGTTATTTTTTCTGCTCCTCTTCCTCCACCCACCCTCCATCCTCAAGTAGGCCCTAATGTCTGTTGTTCCCTTCTTTGTGTCCATGAGTTCTCATCATTTGGAGCTCCTCATTTGTTAGATTCCCCCAAACATGGCTACACAATCAGCCTGCTTGGAGACTCTTCTATCTCCTGCCTTTCTAGCATGTTTTTTAGTATCCTTTGCTTTCCATTCACTGCTCCATTTTCCTCAGCAATAGAAAGACTCTAAGAATTGACACAGTAAGCAGCAACCCATCTGCCTTTCTTCCCTCTTCTCCAGTTGTTGCTGGCTTTCTCTCACCCCCATCCTCCTGATTCCGTGTCATCAATGCAGGGGACTGGGCTGCCTAAGAAAGTACTCCTCTCTGAATGTGGGGTGGAGGGGTTATGGAGAGGAGGTTGAGGAGGACAAAGCCATCAGTATTTTAATGAAGGGGAGTAAGGAAAGCTACAGTGGTCAGTAGTTAAACCTAATTTACTTATCTATCAATTAATTTACGCAATAGTCATTTATTGAGCACCTATCACGTGACAGAAGCTAAGAATTCAGAGGCAACTAAGACACTGCCTTGGTTCTCATGGAGCTCACAATCTAGAGGGGGCAGCAGTGTGCTGGAGTCAGCACTCACCCACTTGCAAAAGCTGTTTGTTAACTTTTCAGGAATTTTGTGAGCCAATTATTAAATGTTGCCATTATTAACGATTAAATTATGTAACATAAATTATATTAAAATTGAATGTAATAAAGTACCCCAAACTCATCACTTTCTAATTATTTTTACTATAATCTTCTAGGGCTTTGAGGTTGTGTCTATTGCGTCTTGCTGTAGAAATACTATACAGTGATATAATGGTGTGCTGTTGCACATCTCTTCCCAAATCTCATGTTTGGTGGCATCATGTTGGTAGCTTAAAATCTGCCATGGTGGGAGTATTTACACTCTGGAAATTGGCAAATGTTACAAATCAGGGCTCCTTTCCTCCCAACCAACTATTAAACATTTACCAGCACTCAGTGTGTGGGGCAGACAGATAAGTAAGAGGTAATTAGAATACAATACAGAAGGTAGCACAGAGTACTGTGGGAATGCAGAAGAGGGGAAACTAACCTAGTTTCCCACTAGATTTTATCTAATCTAGTGAGTAGTGGAGTAAGAGAGGGAAGGCTTCAGGGAAGAGGCTTGAAGGCTGGTAGGAACTAGCTAGACACAGGGGAGAGTGAGTGGGGAATAGGATAGAACAGTTTTCTAGTCAGACAAAACTTCACAAGGCAGAGAGCCTAGTGTATTTTGGCTATTGCAAGTATTTTAGTATTACAGTAATGAGAAGTCTTCAGGGCAACGATGGGATTAAGGGCCAGGCTAGGTGCCTGAGATTTATTCTGAATGCAGTGAGGAATCAGTGAGGCTTCATGTAGAACATGCCTTGAACACATTGACACTTTGGAAAGGTCCCTCTGGAGTCTGGGAGGAGGTTATTAGAATAATCCTGGCAAGAAACAATGATGGCCTGGAATGGGGTTGTGGTGGTAGTGAAAGTGAGAAGGAAATGGGGTGCAGGGATATTAACACATAGGATTGATAATGATTTATGGCTGTATGTGAGGAGAGAGAGAGAGAAAGGGAGGAAGATATCAAGGATAACACCCCAGTTTTTGACTTAGATAGGTGATTGGGTGGTTGGTTATGCCTCTGAGATAGAGAATACAGAAAGAGTAGCAGGCTTAAGGGAGGGTAGGGAACTTAAATTTTGACTAAGTATGAGTTACCCGTGTAAAATCTAGGGGACTCAAATAAGACATTGGATATGTGGATCTGGAATTTAGAGGATAGAGGAGGGCAGGAAAGAAGGCTTTGGAAGGTGTGGTGCTGAAAGAGGGCCTAAGTTTTAGAGCTTATATATTTTTATCTATAACTTTTATAATTACTATTTTATGTATATTTATTTATAGTTTAACTCTGAAGGCCAACTCTATTTTCATTAAAAAATAAAAGTGTTGGTCAGACTATCCCCTTCTGCTCTATCATCTAACTCTTGTAAAGACAAGTGAAGGGTTTTCACGTAGAGTTCAGATGACAAATATGTAATGAGGACCTACTGTGGGCATGGCCTCATGCTGGGCAGGCTAAGCTACACAGAGTCCTCAGACACATGTTCCTTGCCCTCCAGGTATGTTGAATCTAGTGTGAGGCAGGTAGATAGTTGGATTTGTACCATGAAGAAGTAATCAGGCACAAGGCAGAATTCTATGTGCCAGCTGAGTTACAAGCCAGAAATACTACAGGAATTCAGAGAAGGAAGAGCTCATTTAGAACTGACGTATCCCAAGGGCTTCATAGAGGAGGCAAAGCTTAATTGGTCCTCAAATAACAGGTATTTAGATTATGATACAGGGAAAGAGAAGGGAAATCTAGGTGTCTGCAGTGAATAGTTCATCTGCTTGGCACATAATAGGTACTTAGTAAATATTTGAGTAAACGAGAGAGGTAAGGCTGGCATTTAGGTTCAGTCCAGGTCAAGGAAGTCCTTGAATACTAGGCAAGAATCATGACTTTATCCTGTAGACTGATGATTTTTCAGCTGTTTAGCTATAGAGTCCTTTGAAAGGAAATTTTATTTGGACACTCAACATATAGAACAAATGGAGGCAGAGGGCTGTGACTGAAGCTTCAGCTCATAAACCTCATAGCCCCTGAAGAGACCTGTGTGCAGTGAGGATCTGAAAGTCATGGTCAGATGACATTTTAGAAGGATGAGTTTGGCAATGGTGTGCAGGAAGTACTTGGAGGGAGAGTATCTAGAGTGGGAAACAGCAGGTGGGAGGCCACTGTAACAGTCTAAGTCAAGGGAAAAGAGAAGCTGAAAGCCCAGGAAAGAAGGGCCAACTATGTCTATCCTTATGGCCATGAAGCTTGACTGTCTCACATGTATGTCTTCTTGAATGGGGTCAGTGGGTATCTGTGAGTGTGAGGTAAGTCGGAACCAATTTGGACACCCTTTCTGTGGACTGTTGAAGGAATCATCCACTGCAGTGGGTTCATCATGGCACCAGTAGTGGTTCATATAAGCAAGTTTACTAGTAACAGGCCAGTGTGGAAATTAATTAAAGTATTGAGCCAGGTATCTGATGCTTTGACAAAGTTGAGTAGATTTATGTGTTCTGATTGTGCTGCAGCTTATTTCGAAAATGGCTTAGATGATCATTTCTGTATATTTCTACAGCAAAGAGCAAAGATTCTGCCTGGCCCATACTTTCTCACTACATCTACGATTGTTGACCCATTTGAATCTTAAATATGGCTGCTCAACTTGAATGTTGCTGGAACCCTGGACAGTGGGATACAGATGAAAGTTCCTTTGGTTAGCAGCTTGAGCTGCAGGTCTGGTGGGAGGGGCACATATAAATTAACATTGACTATGGTTTTTAGTAGAATCTGGGGCCAGTTTTTGCTCTTGGTGAAATCAACCATTTTATGCTTAGAGTAAGGGCATTTACTGTGAAATGCTTTTCAACAGAAAACATCTTGTGGCTGAGTCTGCCTGGAAAATTGTGTGTGTGCATGTGTGTGATTTTGGTTGGGTCTGGGTAGGGTGAAAAGTATGGTATTAGACTTGAACAAGATAGTGGGAATATACCTTAGTGTGGTCTGTGTTTCACAGGTGAGGAGAGGGGATCCTCTAGCCTTATTTTGGAACAAGAACTGAGAATTCTTGGGATTGGGACTTGATAGCGTGGGGATGGGGCAATCTATTGAGGGTTAAGTAGTTAAGATCTGGTATGAATGGAGGGAAAAAGGTTTAGGGGATGAAATGGTAAGATCTAGCAACTCTGTTCTTGGGCATGTGACCTTAGGTTGAGAAATATGTATACGTATGTGCATTTGTGTACATGCGTGAACTATATTGCTGGAGGGTATAGGTTGTGAGCTTCAAGTACAGGATACCTAAACTCAGATCCCATCTCTACCACTTACTATTTGTACAATCTCGTAAATATTTTTTTGAACGTCTCTGGGCCCTCAGATGTTCTTTTCTTAATTTCTTGTTCTCTGGAAGGTTAATGAATTGCCAAGAAGCTTGTACCTTCCAGAGACCAGGGACTCAGAATCTCTTCCAAATTCCCTGTGTCTTTTCATGGAGGAGCAGGGGAAGAAAGGAACTTTGGGTTCCTTCAGATGTCAAGCCTTGCCTGTGCATCAAGGGTGGAAAGGGCTCTGAATGGATTTGGGGAAACCGGTATCTTTCCCTAGCCAGCCCTATGGTCATCAGCAAGTCACTTGCTCTTTCAGGGAGGCTCTAGTGTGAATTATATTTTGTTGAACACTGATCCTCTGATAATAGGCAATCTGTGTTTGAGACCTTTTGGTAAACACAACATTGTATTAACAAGGATACATCGTTATTGGACCATTTTGGAAAGTGCAAAGAGCAACACACCAGAAGAGTGAGATTTCCTGCTCCCTAGCTACACTGGAGATTGTGTCAGTGCTTCTAAAATGGCTCTTTTTAGTTTATACCTGTTCCATATCTTTGAAGTGAAGCTAATAATATCTGTTCACTAGGCTTTTCTGTGCTTTAATCTTACTAATTCCCTGTCAAGAACCTTCAGTGGTTCCCTGATCCATACCAAATTATGCTTTCTCATCCTGGCTTTTAAGTCTCTCCACAGTTTGAAGACAATATTTATAATGAATACTTACAGAGTATTTTACAGTTTGTAGATTTATCCCAAGGATGCAAGTATGGTTTAGTATTAGAAAATATATGTGTCATTCATCACATTATAAAATTAAAGGAAAAAACCCATATGAACATCTCATTAGATACACAAAGACGTTCGATAAAATTTAGCATAACTTTATGACTTAAAAACTCTTAATAAAAATAGAAGGGAATTTTCTTAATCTGACAAAAAAATTTACAAAAATCCTGTAACAAACATACATAATGGGGAAACATTAGAAACATCTTTAAAAGCAGGGATATGACAATACTACTCATTAGCATCCTTTCTGTTTGACATTATGTGACCATCCTAGCCAGTGCAAACTTTTTTCAAAAAAGAAATTAGAGGCCTAAGAATTTGATAGGAGAAAAATCTCTGGCATTATATGCAGATAATATGACTGTCTACATAGGACACCTAATTTATGTTCAAATAGGAATAATAGGAACATTGACAATGGCTGGATATATGATCAATTTGCAAAAATCAATTGCATTTTATAAACCGTAACAATCAGAGAACATAATTTAAAAATACATCATTTCTATTACAAAAGAGCAATAAAAACCATAAAGTACTTAGGAATAAATCTAATCAAACGTGTAAGGTCTTCATACAGGAAAATCTAAAAGTTTGAGTGACATTAAAGAAGACTTAAATAAATGGAGAGATATCCTGTGTTCATGGATAGGAGGGCATAGTATCAGAAAAATGATGGTTCTATCCAAATTGATCTATAAGTTCAATGCAGTTTTTATCAAAATCCCACTCGAGTTCTTTACGGAATTTGACAAGCTAGTCAAGACACTTCTCAAAAATAATAATAGGATTGGGAATTTTCCTGTCAGATATCAGACCTTATTATAAAGCTACAGAAATCATGTGGTACTGGTACAGAGAGAGACAAACTGACCAGTGGAATAGGTTAGTAAGTCAAGAAATAAATCTCTTTATATCTGGAACTTTAATATATGACCTAAGATGGCATGACAGATGCATGAGAAAAATAAAAAGTTTTAAATACATCGAATTTATGGAGAAAATGAGATCCTTATGTCATATCCTGACATAAATATCGGTATTAGGACCTGGCACAATGGCTCACGCCTGTAATCGCAGCACTTTGGGAGGCTGAAGTGAGCAGATCACTTGAGGCCAGGAGTTTGAGAACAGTCTGAGCAATATGGTGAAACTCCCCATCTCTACTAAAAATACAAAAATTAGCCAGGTGTGGTGGTGCACACCTGTAATCCCAGGTACTTGAGAAGCTAAGGCACGAGAATCACTTGAACCCAGGAGGTGGAGGTTGAGCTGAGATCTGCACTCCAGTCTGGATGTCAGAGTGAAACTATCTCAAAAAAAGAGAAAAAAATCAGTATCAGATGAAATAAGGGCTTAATACTAAAAGCAAAAATGTTAAACCTTTAGTAGAACATAGCAGATAATGTTTTTCTAGCTTTGTAGTAAAGAAAGACACCATAAAATAAATTATGCTTATGGAATTTCTCATCTTTTGAAGAAATTTTTCATCTTTGCTGGTTGCTTCCCCTTCTGATCACATTTGCTGGCTTGAGACTTTCTTCACTTGCTTTAAACACAATCTAAGCATCCTCCTTTGTGCACATCTTCCTCTGCTCAGCTAACTTCCTTGTACACAGAATCCAGACAGTCCCAAAGTTCAGATATTCATGGTTTACATTTGCATGATGAACTGACGGTGGGGAAGGGAGTCAAAAGAGGAGTCTGTTATGGTCAGACAAGCTGTGGGTCTGCCACGCTGGTTGTATTTGAATGTTCCAGTAGTTACGAATTCCAGTGTGAGATCTATAGGGATTCTCAGGCCTCTGAAATATACTCTCAATCATAGAAGCCTCTTTCTCTAGCCAGTCTGCAAAGTTAAGTGGTAGCATGGATAGAGGCTCACTAGGGAAAATCAAAGGAGAGTACCATCATTGTCCTAGAGTTGGAGTGAACTATGGGTCCCCGAATCTACACAAGTGGAGAAGGTTCTGTTGTCCTAGTAGCAAAGCAAAGCTTCACCTGGTTCAAACAGGTAACTCCAAGGTCTCACACTTGACCTGGGAGCTGAATGGTTTCACCAATTTGGGGAGAAACACCTTTCCTTGCTCATTCTTTTGATTCCTTTTTTCCAGCTTCCATAAAGTTGAAAGATGTTGCTCAGGAGTTGTTGGGTAACTAGCTGGCACCCCACAGGGATTTGAATTATTTTGTCTTTCTCTTTCACTTTTTTTAAGAGACAGAGTTTTGCTCTGTTGCCCAGTCTGGGGTGCAATGGCATGAAACTCCTGGGCTCAAGCAGTCCTCCTACTTCAACCTCCTGAGTAGCTGGGACTACAGGCATGAGCCACCATACCCTTGTCTCTTGATTTCAGTAGAGAAGGCATTGAGATTATGGTTGACTCTTGCTAGATTTTACTTACTCAGTCTACACAGATAGCCTTTCTTTCCATAATACTTATAATCCTTTTGTCTTTCTATGGGATTACAGTTTCCCAAAAGCTTTTGCTGTTGTTCCACTGCTTCTTGGAGTGTAGCCAATGTGATTTTTCTAAAGCACAGATTTGTTTACCTGCTTTCTGTCCCAATTCTCTGTTTAAAACCCTTTGATGGCTTCTCATTATTTCAGAAAGAAATCCAAACTTCTTAGCTTTGCTTATATGACACTTAAAAGGCTGCTCAGTCTTCTAGTTTTTTCTCTTGATAGTCCCTCTTGTGCTCTCCTCTAGTTTTACTGAACTGCCAGTACTTTGAACACACTTTGTGCTTTTTCTCCTCCAGGTCTATGTGTATACTGTTTCCTCTGCCTGGAATAATCTTCTTTCTCTTTACCTGGCTTGTTTCTGTTCTTTCTTCAGGTCTCAGATTCTAGGAAGCTTTCCATCAACCTGTCATCACTGGGACGAGTTGGCCATCCCCTGTGCTTCTGTAGCTTCTATCAAATCATAATACTTAAGATGTGATGTTTAAATGTTTACTTGGCGTTCTCCTCTACTGAACTCTAAGCTTTGTGAGGGTAGTGATGGTGGCTTTGTCTATTGTTTTGTTTCCCTTAAATCTAAATGTGTGCCTGGCACATAGTAGCCTCCAGTAAATGCCTGTTTAATGAACAAACAAACCTGTGAAGTGAGTGATAGAGTGCTTAGTCCCTTTCAGTTTTCAGGATGGAGAGATGGAGAATGAGGACCTCACACAAAATCACACAGTACTTGGTGGAAGAAGCTGAACTATGACTTTCCTTCCCTCAGAGGAATGCACTTTGCATTGGAAGATACGAAGAAATTCCCAGTACATTGTCTTTCCTACTGGGTCTGTGTGAGAACAGGCTGATAGATGCCTCTGGTGGGTGGGTAAATGCATGAGCTTTTGGCAGTTGGATGAACGGGTTTACCAATGAGTGATTCTCTTTCCCTCTCTCTTCCTTCCTGTTCACAGCATCAAGCTGAGCTCCCAGACTCTGACACAGGCTGGAGATGATGAGAAGAACCAGAGGACGATCACTGTCAACCCTGCCCATATGGGGAAAGCATTCAAGGTTATGAATGAACTACGGAGGTACTTTTTCTATCTTGTCTATGCCCTTGCAGAAGGAACTTGTCCATGAGCTTCATCAAGGACTAAGAATAGAAGTCAGAATATGACCACTTAGGGAATTCTGACTCTTTCCACCCACTCTCAGTCACTTGGTTTCCCCTTTCTTTCTCTCTGTCTCTCTCTCTCTTTTTTTTTTTTTTTTTTTTTGAAATGGAGTCTCACTCTGTCACCCAGGCTGGAATGCAGGTGATGTGATCTTGGCTTACTGCAACCTCTGCCTCCCGGGTTCAAGCAATTCCCCTGCCTCAGCCTCCCGAGTAGCTAGGATTACAGGTGCATGCCACCATGCCCAGCTAATTTTTGTATTTTTAGTAGAGATGGGGTTTCGCCATGTTGGTCAGGCTGGTCTCGAACTCCTGACCTTGTGATCCACCTGCTTCAGCCTCCCAAAGTGCTGGGATTACAGTTGTGAGCCACCGCGCCTGGCAGGTTTCCCTTTTCAAACTCTGCTTGAGAAAGAATGACTTTGCCAGAAAACTGTCTTTCCTTTGTATGTATTTAACACCTATCATTTTAATGATTAATCACAGGGGAAAAATCCTTTATGGTTATAGTAAGTCTGTTCATAAACTTGATTTCTAACAGAATGAGCTACTTGGAAACCAGTAATAGAATGATTGCAACACCCACACACAATTGCAGATTAAAGACTGGATGTCATGTATTTTCTTCTAGTTTCACTCTCTCTTTCACTGGTCTGAACTTAGGTTGGCAAGACAACCACATGGGTGGAAGAATACCTGGCTCCTTAAATGTAAAGAGAGAAATGAAATGTGAATATACTCATCCTCTCTGAGCTAATAGTGAGGGGTACACGGGCTGTTTGTAAGGCCAATGTGCATGTTTGACAAGCTTGTTGTAAGGCAGGTTCAGAGCGCTGAACATGTGTTTCTGTACGTGTTTTCCTGTACAAAGCCTGTGCACATGATCTCTTCTTTACCAGAGAGCTCAGAAGCTTCCTTTGCCCATGCAATTATTTACTGCATACTTCATCCTGTTATGAGGTGTAATTGTTTATTTCGTCTTTTCTGTGTAGCTCATGAACTCTCTGAAGGCAGAGGCAACTTTTGAGTAATTTTTATCTCTAGCACCTGGCACTTCATAGGAGCTTCTATTGATTCACCAAAGGTGCCCAGAGGCACTGGCTAGGCCCTAGAATGGGTCAGTGGGGTACAAAGTAAAAAATAGAAATAGGTCAATGAAAATAATCCTTCTGTAGTACAAATAGGTATTATGATGGCGGAATGCATCCACTGCCTGATAGGTGGTAGGTACGCAATAATTATTTGTTTCTTAAAGAGGGCCACAGAAGCAAGTATGACAGGTGGGAACTTTGGAGAAGAGGGTTGATGCTGGAGCTGAATTTTGAATGACAAATAAGAGTTAGACAAATGAAGGGTAGTGGGGATAGGGAGAAGCCTTCCAGGCAGAGAAAATGGCACATAGCCAAAGAAGTGTGTGTTGAGTGGGGAGTTGAACTACTTTTAAACAAAAGTTCTACCTGATTCTATGTTTGTTTTCTTATTTCTCCTTTCTACAGGGCCTAGTCTTTGGCATTAATAACCATGTTAAATTAAATTTGCCTTATGCTCCACTGCTCAATTTTTAGTAGGCCTCCTGCCAGATTTCCTGGAAGCTCTGCCCATAGCTGTCTTAGGCATTGGGCTGTGCTGATGTCCATGCTTATGGGCATGGTTCTCTTGTTAACTGAAGAATTTGTCTTGTGTTCCCTAGACACTATTGAAATTCCTCATTTAGTTCTTTTGGGTATGCTTGTGCCCTTTGTCCGATTGAGGAGTCTTTCACCAGGCCTTATTTTGCCTGGTATTATAGTCAACTCCAGTGATGGCTGAAAGGGAGAATTTAGGAATAGATATGTACACAAGATTCCCTGCACCCTTGCTTTCTCTTACTAGCATCTTTTCTTTGTTTGTTTGTTTTGTTTTGTTTTTTAAAGAGACAGAGTCTTGGTCTGTCACTTAGGCTGGAGTGCAATGTCCCAGTCACAGCTTACTGTGACCTTGAACAACTGAGCTCAAGCAGTCCTCCCACCGTGGCCTCCCAAAATGTTGGGATTATGGGCATGAGCCACTGTGCCCAGCTCCCTTTTCCTTAATTAATTTTTTAAAAAGACATCCTAAGTTCTCATTACTTCTGTTACAAGTTACTAGGTTTTTCTCTTTCCTCAAAAGCATTGACTTAGATTTAGCCATCTCCAACTGTCCTGCTGCTTCTTCTCTTTTGTATAATTCGGCATTTGTCAAACTCTGTTCTGAGAAATGCTAGTTCCCTTAAGATGCTCTGTGAGAAAAAAGAGCTCTGTGCCCCAATGAGTTTGAAGAATGCTATATACTGTACCCCTCTCTGAGGTTCATAATGCCTACTGGCATATTAAACGCTCTGAGAAGTCCTGCACTAAATTTGTCTGATTGAGGGTTTTCCACACATATTTGACTATAGAGTCTTCTTTGGTGGTGGTTGTAGATAGACCAAGTGTTTTGTGAAATTTGTTTTGGGAAATACATTTCTAATACCAGACATAGTCCTTTGCTGAAATTTAAGTGAATAATCTTATTCTCCCTCTTTTTGTGTTTTTTCAAATGGACCACAATCTGTATATATTTGACTGGCTGGGAAAATTTTAATTCAGGTTTAGGCATAGATTTTCCTATCATTTTTCTTTTAATTTTTGTTCTGTAAAAGGAATATATTTGTTATAGAACATTTAGAATATACAGATGAGCAACAAGTCATCTATAATTTTAGTACATAGTGGTAACCATTGTAATACTTTGGACAATATACCTCTCTTCTTTAGAATATATGTCTCATTGCAAAAGACACTGTGGCACAATAAAAGTCTCTACGTTCCTTAGCATAAATCATTTTGGCAAAATATTTATTTATTTTTATTTTTTTGAGGCAGAGTTTTGCTCTTGTTGCCCGGGCTGGAGTGCAATAGTGTGATCTCGGCTTACCACAACCTCTGCCTCCCGGGTTCAAGCAATTCTCCTGCCTCAGCCTCCTGAGTAGCTGGGATTACAGGCACCCGCCACCATGCCCAGCCAAATGTTTATGTTTTATATAGCTAATGGCTACAAGTCTTTAGCTAAGACCAAGATTACAGTAGTTCAATGTATAGAACTTACAGATAAGTCAATTTAGTAACTTTGCATTTTGGCTTTGGTTTTTGGCTATGTTGCTTAAAAAGTTTTATGGGTTTTGATGAGTGCCTGCCCACCTCCGTTCCCATCTGACCGGGAGTATTTAAATTGGCTGTAAGTCTTTTGGCTCTAAGTCCTTGGCCATAGGGGTCCCACCAAGGGACAAGATGGACCTGGGGCAGGCAGGCACACTACCCTGGCAAAGAGATAGGACAGAATGAAGGTTTGGCCATCAATGCTGCCCCTGGCAGATCTTGTCTAAAAGGGTGAGAATGTAAATTAAAAATATAATTCTAAGCCCCGCAGTGGACTGGAACAGACCATCCCTTGGCCAAGGGGACCCCTGAGTAACTTTGAAAATGGAGTTCTCAGCCATGATGGGATGGGAGGGTGGTCAGACCCCCTCCCTTGGTGACCGTGATTAAGCTTTCCTCCCTAAGGTTCTAACAAAAAAGACCCCACCACTGATATAAACAAACTTTCTGACACTGCCCTTCCTTTTTTACCTGATAAGAGACCACTGACCACAGGAGTGGTTCTGGCTAGTCTTTTTTGAGAATGTGCAGTAAGGGGTTTCATGGCCTCTGCTTCACTTTTTAACGTCAGAGGACTGAAAACTCTGCCCTCTGATCACCTCAGTTTTTGAACTTGGAGAGCAAGAACCTCAGTTGCACATGGGTATGTTTCTCCTTTCATAAATATTCATGGCTCCTTCAATAGCTTATTGAATATGTGTATTTGGCCACCTTGATCAGCATAAATTCCTGTTTCTTTTGCCACTCTCTCGAAGTATCTTGTTTCTGGCTTCTGACTGGAGGCTGTGCTTCCCAGCCTGTCAGAATAGCCACCCTGCAGGCCATAACCTTTAAAAGAAATAAAGTTTCCTCTTCTTTTAAACAAACAAACAAATGAACAAACAAACATGTGCCTTAGTTGGGCATGGGAGTTTGTGACTATAATCCCAGCTTTGTAGGAGGATCACTTGAGCCCAGAAATTTGAGGCCAGCCTGGGCAACATAGTGAGACCCATCTCATTAAAAAAAATGAAATTTACGTCTCATCCTAACTTAACACTATATTGAACACATTTTTCTGTGTCATTAACTGTTCTACAATATTAAGTGGATCAATGATATTCTATTTTTCATTTATTTTTTAAAAACAGTTCCCTATTGTTAGATGTCTAGGTTTTCCCAGTTCCTCATATAAATATCCCCTGCTGTGGTTGTCTTTGTAGCCGTATAACATAGTGGTTACAAACATAGACTCTGGTTTCAAATCTTATCTCTAGTACTTATTGTGTGACCCTAGCCAAGTTAATTAATCTCTCTGATCTCACTTTTGTCAACTATAAAATGAGGCTAATAAGAGTACCAGTCTTGCTGGCTTGTTAAGAAGATTAATGAATAAAATGCTTAAAAACAGTGACAACACATATATTACTGTTGTTGAATACTTGTGCACATTCATGATTATTTGTATAGAAGAGAAGTAGAATTGCTGATTTGAACAGCCTGTAGAATAATAATAATAATAATAATAATAATATTCCTTAGATACTGTTGTGAGATCCTGGCACATAATGAATATTCTGTAAGCATTAGCTATGATGATGAGGATGATGATGTGCTAAGCACTGTGCTAGGTTCGGGAATATCACAGGAGATGAGAGGACCAAAATCTTGCCCTTAATGAAGCTTGTATTCACATGTTGTTGAAAGGCTACATCAAATTCCAAGGTAATTAAATGGCTAACTTCTGAAAACTAGAGTGGAAAGGGGAGGCAGGGAGGAAGGGGGTCTGCATTGATACTTTATTGATCTGAGTGAGTTTAATGGGAACTAGAGAGAGGCTGGGTATACTTATGGAGGTCTGGGCTAAAGCATCTTGCCATCCAGGGGTTAAGCTAATAAAATGTTACATGATATTCCAGGGATCTGGGATTCTTTCTTGCATTGCTTTCACATTCCCTTCCCTTAATTTTAAGCTATTTGAGTTAAAGCACACATGTTATTTGCAATTTATGAATCACAAATTCATGAGTTTCCTATTCTTTTTACCTCCATGGTAGAGAATGGCTGTTGGCATAGTAACTGCCAAGGCTTCTTCCTCCTTTTGCACTTCGTTGCTCTGCTGTGGCCAGACCACAGCTGCTGCTTCTGAGTGGCAGAGCTCTAGTGACTCTTACTCCTGACTTACCATCCAGCCAGCAAACGGGACTGTGGGCCTTCTTAGAATAGAACATCCTAACCAGGCCTGAAAAGAAGAGGGCAGAGAGAACGGAACAACCAATGAGTAGAATCCACATGCAGTCTTTCTTTTCTCATTTTGACAATTTTAATCTCCCATTTCACCATTGCAAACAGTTCTCTGCTCTCATTTTTTTTTGATGATCTGTCACTATGCTTTTATTATTGTTATGAACCATCTTAGCATATTGCTTTCTGTTTTTCTTTTGGTAACAGCTTTATCAAGACATAATTCAGATGCCATACAATTTACCTGTTTAAAGTATACAGTTTAATGGCTTTTAGTTTATTCACAGAGTTGTGCAAGCACAATCTTAGAATATTTTCATCACCCTAAATAGAAACCCTGTATTCTTTAGCAGTCATCCCCTCCATAGTTTACCCTGTCCTTACCACCACTCCCCATCAGCCCTAAGCAACCACTAGTCTACTTTATGTCTCTATAGATGTACCTGTTTTAAAAATCATACAATATATAGCCTTTTGTATCTGGCTTCTTTCATTTAGCATAATGCATTTAAGGTTCATTCATGTTGTAGCATGACTCAGTACACCATTCCTTTTTATTGCAAAATAATATTTCATTGTATAGATATATCACATTTGACTTTTGGCTATTATAACTAATGCTGTTATGAACATTCATGTACAAGTTTTTGTGTGGATGTATGTTTTTGTTTCTCTTAGGTATATGTCTGAGAGTGGGATTATTGGGTCATATGGCAACTTTAATCTTTGGAGGAACTGCCAAACTGTTTGCAGAGCAGCTGCACCATTTTACCTTTCCATCAGCAGTGAAACTTCTAATTTCTCCACATCTTCTCTGACACTTGTTATTGTTTGTGCTTTTGATTATAGCCATTCTAATGAGTGTAAGGTGATATCTTGTTGTGGTTTTGATTTGCATTTCTCTGATTGTTAATGATGTTGATCATCTTTTCATGAGCTCTTTGGCTATTTCTATATCTTATTTGGAGAAATGCTTATTCAAATCTCTTGTTCATTTTTAATTAGGTTATTTTTCTGTTTATTATTGAGTTGTAACAGTTTGAGTTCTTCACATATTCTAGATACAAGCTAATTATCAGGTAGATGATTTGCAAAAAATTGTTTCTCATTCTATGGATTGTCTTTTCATTATCCTGATGGCATCCTTTGAAGCACAAGTGTTTTAAATTTGGATACCTAATTTATCAGTTTCTTTTATTGTTTATGCTTTTGGTGTCATATCTAATAAACCATTGCCTTATTTGGAGTCATGAAGATTTACCCCTGTGTTTTCTTCTAAGAGTTTTTATAGTTTTAGCTCTTACTTTTAGATCTATGAGCCATTTTAAATAAATTTTTGTATATGGCATGAGGTAGGGATCCAACTTCATTATTTTGCATATGGCTATCCAGTTGTCCCAGCACGATTTGTTGAAAAGACTATTTTTTCCCAGTTGAATGATCTTTCCACCTTGTCAAAAATCAATTGAACATAAATATGAGGGTTTATTTCTGGACTCTCAATTTTATTTTATTGATCTATATAGCTATCCTATACTAGACCACACTGTCATATTTTTTGAGATGGGGTTTCACTATGTTGTCCAGGCTGGTCTTGAACTCCTGGGCTCAAGTAATCCTCCTGCTGCAGCCTCCCAAGCATCTAGGATTATAGGCATGTACCGCTACACCCAGCTACACACTGTCTTTTTTTTTTTTTGCTGGTTATTCCTCCCTTCAACCTCTTAACCATCTCACACGTCTGAATTCCAGAACCATGTAACCACTTGCCTGCTTGGTTACGCATCCAGTGGGCAGCTCAAACTTAACATGTTCAAAACTTAACTTCAAAACTTAACATGTTCAAAACTTAACTTCAAAACTTAACATGTTCAAAACTTAACCTCTAATCTTAAATGAAATATTATATGGAAAAAAGAAGATATGGAGGAAAAGTGAAGCAGACAATCGAAAAAAACCAATTTTTTAAAATATAATTTTTTTCAAAATATGAAAAGTTAACATTTGCTAAATATTTACTATTAGCACTATGCATTACCTGATTTACAGCACATCTTAATTCCGTGACACTCTGGGGACATTGTATACTTGGCTACACTAGAGAGTGGTGAGGCAGAGGTTTGAGAGGCTTGAACTCAGGTAAGTTTGATTTGAGAGCCTGAGCTCCTTCCTAACAGCTACACTGTACTTGTCCACAAATGGCAAAGTGTCTAGTCCTACTTTTCTCTCCTCAAGATGGAGTAGTGATAGCTCAGAAAAAAGGATCCCATAGGATCCCAGGTAAGTTGAATAGGAGTGCTTGTGAGCCACGCAGTGCTTTAGAGCTACTACTTCCTTCTTCCATGTAGCACGTATACATAAAGATGTCTCCAGTGTGCAGACAGACTTCCCCACCCCCAGGGAAAGCCCATCTTAAGTATTTGGCAAGTTTCTTTTGGCCAATTTCCCAGGTTAGAATTTCTCTGGCCTTAAGATACACTTTCCACCCATCAGAACTGCTGTCATCTATTTGCTTAACTGAATTCTCCATCTTTATTCTTCATTCCCTTGTGTTTCTTTCCCATTTGTTCAAAAATTGTCAGCCTCCCTGGGTTTGTGCAAGATAACACACCCTGACATTGTTTGTTCAGCTCCTAGCACTGAACATTTGCTCAGCATTTCTGACTCTTCTCTGCCAACAGTTTTCTTATTAGTTACCAAAAAATATGACCGATTACTCTATTTTTTTATTTTTTAGACAGAGTCTTGCTCTGTCACCCAGGCTGGAGTGTAGTAGCATGATCTTGGCCCTCTGCAACCTCTGCCTCCTGGGTTTCAAGCAATTCTCATGCCTCAGCCTCCCTAGTAACTGGGATTACAGGCATCTGCCACCAAACTGGGCTAATTTTTTTTTCTTTTTTTTTTTTTTGTATTTTTAGTAGAGATGGGGTCTCACCATGTTGGCAAGGCTGGTCTCAAACTCCTGGCCTCAAGTGATCTGCCCACCTCAGCCTCCCAAAATGTGGTTACTCTTAAATGGCAGTGATAATTCAATTTTCTTCCTAAAATTGTTAATATAAGTAAAAATGTCCAAAATGAGTCTATTCATGTTGGAAATACATTTTTAGAGTAAAATTTAATGAGACTAAAAGGCCGTTTTCAGATGGCACCTGTAATCCCATTCGGCCCCCATGATATGTGTCCCAAAGGCAGCTAAAACAGCTGAGAAACTGGGGTGACCTTATTTGCCCATGGTCTCATAGCCAGTTAGGGGCAGAGCCAGTTCTGTTCCTGGTTGCACTGGTTTATCCTGATATAGTTGGTGATTAGGGTCTGCTGTCCATTGTAGGGTAAGATCTCAATCCCCCGGTTTTGCCTCTTGCTGCCAAAGGTCTCACCCTTCCAGGAAGCCTCCTTAACGATACCTTATTCTACTTCCTGACCACTTCTCCCTGTTGAGCTAACCTGTCTTCTGTCTTTTCTCATTCTGAGTGTCAGCCAATCATGAGGCATTGTGGTACTGTGGAAAAACTACTGTATCTGGAGTAAGGAGAATTGGATTCAAGACTTAGGCTTCTGTGGCTTTGGGCATCTTTTCACCTCTCTGAATTTCATAGACCAGATGATCTCTAACAGCATTTGCAGCTCCAGCCTTCTCAGGCCCTGTGATTCTATTTCTCTGATACGTGAACCTAAACAAATATCTTAGTAGTTGACAGTGACTTAATGTGCTATACCAGAGATAGCAAATATGTAGCTTTTCTTCCATCTGTCAACCATGGCAGACTCATTAATTGGCCTCAACATTCTCACACAGAATCTAGTCATGACCTCAGCCCTCTCAAACCAGGGTAGCATGCCAAGTAACCACTACCAGTAGCTTACAGTTGAAGTGGGTTTGTCCTCCTTGTCTTTCCTCCTCTCTCCAGTGCTTTAATCTCAAGGAGGAATGAGTGGTGATCAGTATACCACTCAACTTAAGAGCATGGGTTCTGGGCTTCAGCTGCCTTCATTTAAATCCCGTTTCCACTGTTGCTTTTCTGTGTGGCCTTGGGAAAATTACTTCTCTGGACCTCAGTTTCTTCACTTGTAATATAGGCATAACAATTAGCCCTATCTCATGGGGTTGTAGAGAGGATTAAAAGAAGTAGTATGTGTAAAAAAGTGCTTAGAACAGTGCCTGGCACATGTAACTCAATAAATATTAACTATTATATTGTTAACAGTCATGATAAGAGCTTAGGAGAGTGATGAAGGAAAAATTCTTGGGTTGATGGAAGCTCGTGGCACCCTATCAATCTCTAAAGTAGTCAGATCTCCATTCTGTCTATGAATGTGGATTGATTACATTTCATTCATTAATTTATTTATTCAGTAAAAATTTAGGGTCTAATATGTGCTAGGTATGCAGCCAGGTGTCTAGGATATGACATTAAATAGGACAAGTCCCTTTCTGAGTTCAGTGGGGGTGACAAACAGAAAGGTAATTACAGTATTTTTAATAATTTCAGTGATTGGAGTTTGCACAGGGTCTTTAGGGAGCACTGTGTTTGCAGGCAGAGTCTTCTTGTTGAAAGTGTTAAATCTGGGTGGAAAGAGAAATACCTAAGGCTGGCTTGCCTCTTACTGGTGTTACATATACAGTGGATCCCGTGGGGAATCGTACTTGGTCTTGCTGGTGATACAGTCAGTGGTATGCTCACGTTCCTCAGCATTCATTCGGTCACTCGAATGATAGCCCCAAGCTTTTGCCACTGTTCCCTGAGCCACTAAACCCCTAATTCTTAATCTGAGCTGATGGAATTGGGGAACGGAGAGGTGAAGATAAATGAAGCAGCCCAGAATTTACAGCCAGAGAGTAGTTGGATCTCTCCATGGACCTTAGGAAAGCATGAATGTCAGGTTTCTCAGGGACTTGGAAAAGTCAGTGAATCCACCCGCCTCTCTAACTCAAGATAGAGCAAGTCCCTGTGACAGCTTTGTATAGTGATAGTGTGAAATCTGGGTGGGAGAAAAAAATACCCTTGTAAGATGAGGGTAGGTGTCCATGCTGTGACCCATCCTGTCCTCTCACTGGTGTCTTACAGTAAACAGCTATTGTGTGACGTGATGATTGTGGCAGAAGATGTCGAGATAGAAGCCCACCGTGTGGTCCTGGCAGCCTGCAGCCCTTACTTCTGTGCAATGTTCACAGGTATGGTGAGTGGCCAACATTAACCCATGGTTATGGGGCTGCAGCCCCAATGGGAGAATGTTGGGGGTGTGACATGAGGGGAGGGAGGAAAGAGAAAGCCCTTAGCCCACTATGAGGGGCTTCTCTATGCCAGATATTGTGCTTTGTGCCATGGAGGACTTGATGGAACCAAGTCCAGGCCAGTTGGGCATGTTGCCAGTGTCCACCATGAGGAAAAAAGGTAGACTCACATAGTCCATTAGTTCTCAAAACTCAGCCTGCACCATAATCATGTGGGGGAGATTGTTAACATTGTAGACTCCTGGGCTCATGGCCAGGCCTTCTGATCTCTCACTTTGCAGATGGAGGACACTGAGGCCGAGACAAGGGAAGAGACCTGTCCAAGGTCACAGTGAATGAGTGGGACTTGGCTTCCTGGCACCTGGCCCAGTGCTTTACCAGCTGGCCTACCTATTGTCCTTTCCTAGACCTTCATTCCAGACAGGGGCCCTGGGCCTCCTCTAGTCTTTACAGAGTGGAGGAGATTTGGAAAAATGATGATGGATTTTGAGAGGGATGAGAAATAGGTATAATCAATATCTGACATTCAGTTTCAGCACCTTTGCCAACTTTCCAGGGTCCCTATTTACTGGGCATGCCCAATAGTCTTGTCCAAATATTTCCCATCTGTTAGTTCTGAGATTGAATTACCTGAAACCCATGGGCTAATCTTCCTGTCTATAGTTTCTCTCAGCACCTCCCCTGAACCAGGTACTTTCAGTGCTCTATAAATCACTGCTGACAGAAGGAGGCCATCTGGGCTTGGTGAGACCTCCAGACTGGGTCAGGTGTTCCTTCTACATGCTTTCCAAGTGCCTGTGCCTACTCTGAGTATGGCAACTGTCACCCTGCATAATTGTCTGTTTCCTGTGATCTATAATGCCCATGCCCTGTATCTCATGTAACTGACTGCTTTCCATCCTGCAAATGTCTCCTCCTCAGGCAGGCCCCCTCTCACCACTCTGACCATAGTTCCACACCAGGCCTCTCTCTTTCCTATAACTTGACTTCATCTTTTCATAACATTTATCACCATCTGAAAATCATCTTGGTTTGTCGTTATGTGTTTTTTACCCGTCTTGCCTCACTAGAATATAAGCCCCATGAGGACAGGAACCTTGTTGGGCTTGTTTGTTACCATATACTGAGCACCTGGTACATGGCAGGACACAAATATTTTTTAAATGAGTGAATGAAGTGTCACCTGCACCTTACTGTGAGCTTTGGGCACTTGGGGAACATGTCTTGTTATTGTTGAATCCTCCATGCCCACCACAGGAGGTAGTGAATAAGTGAATGTCTGAAGAATGAACACAAGCTTGCTAATGATGGGTGAGTGCAGGCATATTTTTGCTGAATGGGCTGTAACTCTTTTCCTAATATGGTACACAGCTGGGAAAGACTGGTTTTGTTGGGAGAGACTTGGCACTTGTGCATTGAGAGTTTGTCACATGTGTTTCCCCCTTGACTTGTCATGTGAAGGAGCTGGTCTCAACTTGGAGTCATGCCTCTGCTAAATGGACCAAGCTACTCTTACCTTACTTTCATCCATGAGCCAGGAATTTCACACTGTAGCCTGGAAAACTAGCTAAGTTCAGTATCTGGAAATTTTGAGCTGCATTCCCTTTTGAGTTGTCTTAAACCCTAGTTGCAAGGCCTTTATTTCCTTTTTTTCCCCCTTTCCTTCATCCATCTATATTTTAAAATGGTTCATCTTGTCTGTAGAAGTTATTTAGCTATAACTTCAATAAATACCTCTGCCAGTTATTCTTTGTGGGGTTTGGAAAGTTCAGTGTTGAGAGAGGAATCTGTTTGGAATTGCAATGAATTGTCATGCTGGCTCCACTTTTTGCTGATGAACTTACCTCTGAAGTAGCGGAAGTGTCATAGCAAAACCAAAGTGATTTTACAAATTGGAAGAAAAAGTGCTTCTGGGGCATTCTTAGATTCTAGGAATTGAAGGGACGGGAGAATCAAGAGAAGAAAGCAGTGTAATGCAATGCCCAGCCCAAGCCTTCCATTAAACCCTGGTTACCAACCATCCTTCCACCCATCCATTCACCCATCCATCCAAATACTGTTCACATGTGTTTATTACAGATAAAAATCAGAAACTGTGGGCAAGCAAAAAGTAAAAAATTATGTGTACTACAACATCTAGGTAAGAATATGGTTTATGTCTTTTTAGATTTTATATTTATGAATGTATACATATATAAAATATATATTTTAACAAATAAGTGCATTTAATGTGTACAGTAGAATAGTCTTTTTTTTTTTTTTTTTTTTTTGAGACAGAGTCTTGCTCTTTTGCTCAGGCTGGAGTATAGTGGTGCAATCTCAACTCACTGCCACCTCCGCCTCCTGGGTTCAAGTGATTCTTGTGCCTCAGCCTCCTGAGAAGCTGGGACTACAGGTGTGTGCCACCATGCCTGGCTAATTTTTGTATTTTTAGTAGAGAGTGCGTTTTGCCATGTTGCAAAGCAATCTTGAACTGCTGGCCTCAAGTGATCCACCTGCTTCGGCTCCCAAAGTGCTGGGATTGCAGGCGTGAGCCTTTGCTCTCAGCCGAAATAGCCTTTTTCGATGTATGTATTTTTTTTTTTTAAATTACTATTCATCTTCCTGGAATGTTCTGTCCTCCGTCTCTTGGCCTGGCTGACTCCCATTCATCCTTCATTACTGCTTAAGCATCACTTCCTCAGGAAGGCCTTCTATGACCTCTCTGGCTTAGGTTAAATTCCTTTGCTACTTACTCCCATGGTACTTTATGCTTCTCTTTAGTATTACTACTGATCTTATTACTTCCTCAATATTTGATTTCCCTGGCCAATCATTAGCTTTATGAGGGTAAGAACTATACCTTTAAAATTCACCACCACATCTCTGCTACCTAGCATGGTCTTCCATCTAGCAGGTGCTCAATAAAAATTTCTTTAATTGAGCTTAGCAATATATAATGAATATCTTTCCATGTCAATGAAATTGCAGTTACAACCTAATTTTAATGCCTTCATAAGATTCCATTATATGTACTCTAATTGAAAATTCATTTCCTTCTTTGTTGGAAATTATAGTTTTATGTAATATTTTATTATTATAAATAATGTTATAATGGGCATCCTTGCATCTTAGTCTTTATTTACATTCCTGATTATTTTACTAGAATAGATTCCTAAAACAAGAAGTACTTGGTTAAAAGGTATGCACACTTTGAAGACTTTTGAGACATGTGCCGCATTGATCTAAAGAACAGTTGTATCAGCTTATACTCCCATCAGTAATATATCTAAGATTTATATATTTTAAGGCTCCTTGGCTTTGCCTAAACCTTGGTAAGTGGGTACTAAAAAACTCCAGTAACACTGCAAAATTTTGTTCTAATTATCTGGTTCAACTTCAAAACGTGTAAAATGCATCGTGTCCTGGGGGTAAGAGGCTGACTCTTGTTAGGTCCATTTCTATCAGTATGTTTAAAGCCAAAAGGAAAGTAAAATACACATGGCTTTCTTCTGACTTGAGTTGTGTGATTACGGTCTTTTACTCAAGCTTAAATGTTTTTATTTTTTTGTCCTCTGAGTTCATGTTGCCCAAATGTCCTGAGATGGTTCCAAATACCAATCCCACACTTCTTGACCATTGTCCTTTGGACAATAACTTGGAATAAATGTGAAACTGAGGTCTGAGTGCCCATCAGAGAGTGTCCCAATCCAACCAGTCTATGAGAAGATCTGGGGTGAGCAGTCAACCTATTTGCCCTTTACTGCTTTCAGCATAACTTGAGTGGGGAGGCCAGCAGTGCTGTGTTCTGCCCATCTTTTTCCTATAAAGATGAAATACTTAAGACTCATTCCCCATCCTCCCCATCTGGCACCTCCATCCCAAGGGAAGCAATTTTCCCAAAATCTCCTCATCAGTGTTTCTCTCTTTTTATCATGCCCTTTACCATGGCTTCTGTGTACTGTAGTATTTGTTACTCCATATGGGTCCCTGACCTACATGTCATTCAGATACAGCCCCCATTTTATAGTGTTAAAGAAACTGAGGTCTACAGAATATATGCGCCCAGGGTCTTATGCCCATAATCATGGCTAAAAGACACTTGGGCTTCCATCGCAAATGAAGCCCTGGGAGTGATCTGTCCCACTCATCTGGTCATATTGTACTGTATGTAGTGGCTGATTTAGATTGGTTTTTTAAAGAGGAGTTACTGTCCAGTTTTTATTAGATTTAGGCTGATGTTTGACTGGTATCTTTGAATATATGGTAAGTAGAAATAGGGAGGAGAGTTCAGGAATATGCTGGGGGTGAGAGACAAGGGGCTTAGACTTGGAGTAGGCATGAATTGTCCACAAGGCAGAACCATGAGGGCCTGGCTGTCTTACTCACTTCCCAGGCATGAAGTTCCTTCCATAGAACTGTTTTTTCACCCTTGCTGCCAGCCAGACTCTACCAGGCCCTGGCCTGTGGCCCGTGTCTGTGTTCCGGGTGTTTGTGTGGTGTATCGATGCCTTTGAAGAGCTCTGCATAACATGCAGCTCAGCAAAACTGAATACAAGGCAATGGACAATGAGAGAAGGAGAACTAGGGAATAGAATTCTTTTCTTAGACAAAGTGGACCTTCAGAGAGGTTGCAGAGTAATAGTGGTAGTAGATAGCATCTGGTTTATGAGAGTTTTGCCTCTGAGGAGTCAGGGATTAGGTAGAATGGTTCAGAGAAAAAGGGATGGAGGTGTGAAACGCTGCCTGGGATCAAGAAGCAATGGCTTCACCTTCCATGTGACTATCTTCTAGAGTTAGTCACTTTTGGACTAAGTGACAGTGACATAGGGCTTCTTCTTCCTGTCCCTATCATACCACAATAAAGTCAGGCATCTTTTTCTGGCTCAGGAGACGAAGATTTGAGGGTGAGGGAGCCAGCGGTCCTGTCTAATAATGTTACCCTTGATGCAGAAATGGCAAGTTTTTTGAGCAGGAATTTGGCTTGTGGTTCAACAGAGGATGGTGTGGTGGTCAGGAATAGAGACTGCTATTCACTCCCAGTGGTTTCTCCATTAAGGTGCAACTGGTTTGACTGAGATGGTCTGAAGTAGACTTGTTTGGGTTTAGAGTAGCTCAGCCTTAAAATTGAGACCATCGTTGGAAATAAACTATTGGTAAGGAATATTTTATGAATGTTCATAGAAGAGGTTTGGAGTTGGTGATGTGGAGAGGCCTCTTTACTAAAGATTAAACACAAGTGTGGTAATGCCACCTTGCACTGGGAGATGGTGTGGTATCTTGGAAAGGGCTTTGGAGTAATAATGACCTGTATTCCAATCTTAACTGCATAGGTGTGTGGAGAATTCACTTTCCTCTCTGATCCTCAGCTTTCTTATTGAAGAGACTGGAATAATAACAATAACTAGGGAACAAATATAGGTAATGGGTATAAGGCACTCAGCACTGCGTACTTAATAAAGACTACTTTTATTATTGTAGAGTATGTCATAGTTTTAAAAATTCTTGTGGATGTCGGGGGTGGAGGTGATAGGGTTGATTTTTTTTTTTTTTGTAGTCACTATGTAATGACACAGAGGCATTTTTTTCCTGACTTTGTGCTTCCTGTGCTTCTAGTTGAGCAGAAATATATTTCCAGGTGGAGGAGGGATGAGATTCCAGGGAGGGTGGGTGAGGAAGCGGTGTCTATTACTGTGGTTCTGCTGGATCCTGCTGTCCCACCTTTCACAATCTCATTGTCTCCTTTGATTCTCACACAGCCTTGGGATAAAGGCAGAACAGAGAATGTCTTTATTTCACAGGTGATATAGGGTAACCTGTGGTTCAACAGAGGACTGTGTGGCACCCAGGAATACAGACTGCTATTCACTCCCAATATGACATAAGGATCTGTGAACTAAGGACATTCCCTGATCTGCAGTCAAATGGCCCAGACCACTCACCTGCAGCAGGGTTGGCCAGGATTCAAGGAGATGGCAGAGCATTTCTTTCTCTCCTGTGAGGTTAATGTCTTTGGCCTTAGAGCTCAGCTCTAGCCAAATGGGTTGGCAGCCCAGATTTTAGGACTTGGATGAGGGTTGGAGGGAAGAAATTCAATAACCATCTTAGTGCCCATGAAGAATCATTGTGCAAAGGATAAGGATTTTCCTGTTTTCTCTCTACCCAGAACATGAGACTAAATTACAGTACTAATTCAAGTTAGGAGCAAGAAGGTATTCTGTGGCATAAGGACTCTTGAATACCCCCTTTTCTTGTTTTTAAGGACATATAACTATGTAGAGGTGGTCGGTGGTTTAGCTGTGGTGTTCTTCAGAGAGACCTGCCAACCAATCTATTACATTTTCATTCTCAAGACTTTATTTACTTAATAATAGGGTTGCTTTTATACCAATGACCTGGAAGATGAGCTAGTGATTTTTCTAGACCTCTTGAGTCTTCTGTGATAATGAAAGATTTTCCTTTCACTCCTCCAGTCCATCCTTCTCCCTCTTGCTCTTCTTTGGCAGTCTTCCACCTAAAAATATCTCAGCTGTGCACATAGTGTGCTTGTTAGGATCTAGAATGAAGACTTAGATGCTTTTACCTAATAGGCTTCTGGGATTGCTTGCTCTTCTGGGCCCTCTGTGGTTCTCAGAGGCTGCTAAGTGCAAGGCCGTAACGGTCTAAGTATTTAAAGAAGTTCAAGATACAGTCAGGCCAACATCATCTTTTACCTGATATTCTGCAGCAGTCTTCTAATTGGCCAGTCTGCCACCTGTTTTGTTTTCCCATTCCCCACCCATTCTCCACACTGTGGCTACAGTGATTTTCCCAATATTAAAATCTGATGTATCCCTTACCTGCTTAAAATCTATCAGGGGCTCCCTGTTGCCCTTAGGAAGGGTCTAAATTCCTTAGCATGGCTTGTAAGTCCCTCAAATGGTCCAGCTCCTGCTTTCATCTACAGCCCCGTCTCATCATTCTTCCCTCACATGCTCCAGCCAGACTGAACTTGTTATGGTTCCCAGACAGATCACACCCTTTGTTACCTCCAGACCTTTGTATATACTATACAAAGTTTATGTCTGGGATACTCTTCTCTCATTCTCACTTCTCTTCTGAATAACTATGACTCCTCCAGATCAGTGGCTCTTAACCATTATGCATCAATCTGATGAAAACAATGGACTTTATCTCTGGAAGAGCAAACCTGTGCTCTTGTGTGCTCATCATTTTGCATGCAGCTTTAGGGTGCAGGAATCCCTGGCTTGAGGACCTTTAAAGCTAAGTCCCCATTTCTAACATTTGACATCTTTTGCATTTGTTGGTTTTCTTGTCTCTCTCTCCACCAGACTGAGCTCCATGAGGGCAGGGCTGTGACTTGTTAACCACTGTATTATCTGGGCCTAGCACAGTGCTTGACACATGAGGACACATCTGATACATGTTTGCTGAATTTAATAAATGAACAAATATCTGCCCCTGAGAGAATCATGTTGTCTTTGGAGAAACAGGACATGCATGTTGGCAGATGGTGAGCAGAAGATGGAAAGGGTAAAAAGATGTGCAGCTGACAGACATTCTCTGTAAGTTCAGAGTCTGAGGTGGCTGTCTGGGCCTCTTGGGAAGAGCTAGCAGAAGAGAGCACTTGGACTGACCACAAACATGGAAGGACTTACAGGGTTCATCTTCTGTTTTCTGGAAATACTTTGTCAAGCTATTAGGGATGAGTGAAGGAGCAAGAATGACCAAGTCCTTAATGGTTTTCCCCCTCTAGAATTACTGAAGCCCATGGAATTATGATATGTCAAGAGAGCCTCCCTTCTTTTTTTTTTTTTCTATTCCAATAACTACTTTTTAAGTGCTTCTTTTATGCCAAGCACTTTGTTATGTGTTGAGGATAAGCCGCTTGGTTTTTGCTAGATATTAAGTACTAACTTGTCCTCAGAATTAAGATCAAGGCCTTGAGTTTGGGAATACTTTTATTAAGGTTATTAGTTAGGGTGAGATTTTATTGAGGGATGTATTAGAAATTACACAGGGTCTAGAGTTAGGCCAAAGTTCAAATCTCAGTCCTGCCTCTTAGTATCTATGTGTAAATCCCTTTTGAAATGCCATTTTTGGCCAGATGCGGTGGCTCACGCCTGTAATCCCAGCACTTTGGGAGTCTGAGGCGGGTGGATCATCTGAGGTTGGGAGTTCGAGACCAGCCTGACCAACATGGAGAAACTCTGTCTCTACTTTAAAAAAAAAAAAAAAAATACAAATTAGCCAGGTGTGGTGGTGCATGCCTGTAATCCCAGCTACTTGGGAGGCTGAGGCAGGAGAATCACTTGAACCCGGGAGGCAGAGGTTGCGGTGAGCTGAGATTGTGCCATTGCACTCCAGCCTGGGCAACAAGAACAAAACTCCGTCTCGAAAAAAAAAAGAAATGCCAGTTTTATAATTTGTAAAATGGAAGTAATACTGTCTACCTCCTGGACTTGTTTCAAGGGTTAAATGAAATAATGTGGGTCGGATACACATTAGTGTACCTTAGCAGAAGGTCAGGTATACAGTAGTGACTATTACTATGAGTATTTTTAGGGCCCATTTAAACTAAAGTCTTAGTTTGGTGTAGTCATTTTTGCTGGTTCATAAAAGATAATAAGATTGGATTCTACATGCTTTCTCAGAAAATAAGTGGTGTGTTTGAGCCCTTAGTTTTTCTTTCACATCATTTTTTTCTTGCTTGTTTAAGTTTTAAGTACTTTATATAGAAAATTAGAAATTTGAGAGTCACGTAAAGGAGCAAGGAAAAGTCTCCTAAAGACCTACTGTCTAGAAAACTGTGTCTTAAACTTTTCTGAATCATAGACACCTGTAAGAATCTGATAAAAATGACCTGTCATCCCCCTAGAAAAAGTGAACTTTTGCACGTATAGAAAAATATTTTCTTACAATTCCAGGAGTTTCCATTTATTTACCCCAAAGTTACAAAACCCTAACCTGACTTTCAACCACAAATTCCACAGGTGGAAAACAGTCAGCCCAGGCTCTGATTTACACTGCTGTGAGGGCTTCTGAATCCCTTGGTTCTTACAGTCCGGCTGCTCTATTTTTTTAGTCTTATTTTTTGAGGGCTAACTCCTTAAAAAAAGAATCGGCTATCTTTGATTATCTTTTGCAGTATAATTACCAACTGGACCCTCATCAATGAACTTTTTAATAGCTTAACTTCTGATTTCCTTGTGTATGCATGTTTTTGTTTGTGTGTCTCAATAAACTCAAGAGAGAGATTGTGGAGCCTGTCTTATGGGTGGAGGAGGAATATACTATTTTTCCCTGTTTTTCTTTACCTGTTCGTTCTGCCCCAGGGCACTGTGCTGAGGCCTTTCACGGGCTTCCACTGGCAGTCAGAGAAGAGAGACCAGGGTGGAGGGTCTCAGGTCCACCTGATCTGGCAGTTAAGGGAGCAGGCAGGGTTTGGAATGTCTCCCCCATTACTTTCCTCTCCGTTCCAGAATCATTCAGCTCTAGAACTGTGTCAGGATGGGACTCTGGATTGGTGGAGGAATCATGTGCAGTCCGTACAGCTTGGAGGTGGGTGTCTGCAGCCCACATGCTGTACTGTACTTTATTTTCTTGGCTCTGGTGTATGAATTCCACAGAGAGAAAACAACCACCCAGGCTCTGTTTTCACATTCACATTCACATTCACATTCACATTAAGGCTTCTGGATCTCTTGTTTCTTGCAGTCAGGTTGCCCTTTATTTTAGTCTACAAAGACATGTGTTGCCTGTCTTTCCTGAAATCAGCAGCCCTTGTTGAATGGGCCTGGCTTTAGATAAACCCGTGTGTTGTATATAGAGTGCAGGCTGAAGGCAAGGGGCCTCAGGACTGTGGAAATGTGGTGCTGCTATTGCCATTATTTACAGCCCTGCCTTCTTTCTTTCTTGGATTATTATCAGGGCCTCCAGCTGTTCTCCCTGCATGTAATCTAGCTTCTACCCTGCATCCAAAATTTCATTCAAAAATGCCCATCTGTTGATGTCATTTCCCTGTTGAAAACTTCTCAGTGGTGCTACACCTGGGATAAAGTCCCAGATTGTTTACGTGACTTACAGGGCTTGTCAGGTCCTGGCCCTATTTACCTCTCCAGCTTCCTTCTTCTTACTGTTACTCCATGTACCAGCCACACCAACCTCTTGCCATTTTACCAAAATTTATTCTTTTGGTACTTTCCTCTCTTTGCACGAATGGATTCCAGATTCAGCTCATCCTTCCTCACCTTTGCTGCCTGTAGAACTCTTCCTCATCCTCTAATGCCTCACTCAAATGTGACCTCTTAATAGGATGCCTGACTGGAGTTCCCAGGAGAGATTTGTTGCTCCCTCCTCTGTGTTCTTGGGATTTAGTATAACATGGTGGTTACAAGTATGGACTCTAGAGTCAGACTCCCTGGGTTTCCACCCAACTTGGCCTTTCCTAGGTGTGTGACTGTGGGCAAAATGAATTACCTACCCTCCTGTGCTCAGTTTCTTCATCTGTAAAATGGTGATAATAGTAATAAACCTCATAGGTTGTTGCGAGGATTAAAAGACTTTAAAGTGCTTAACACAGTGTATGGCCATAGTTAGCTCTCAGGAAATGTTACTTATTGTTGTTGTTATCACAATACTTTGTGTATAACTCTATCTACTAAGCTGTTGTCACCTCTGTTTATAAACACTTTTATATATCTGCCTTACTTGTGTTCCTTAAGGACAGGCCTAGACTTGTGTTCCTTAAGGACAGGTGCATATCTTGTTCACTTTGTCTGGCCTTGTATATGGAAGTTTACAGTAAATGTTGGTTAAATGAGTGATTGCACACAGATTTTCCTTCAAAATGGAAGTGGGCAATAGATAGAGTAAGGAATACTTAAGGCTAGGTTTGTAGGTGATCACACATCCAAAGTTGATGTGACTTTGATATTACCTGGTTTATCCTCTTCTGCGCCTGAATCCCTTCTGCTGCCTCCTGGAGCCCAGGTAGTGCTTTTATGTTTCCAAGACAGGGCAGGAGGCCATGTGGAAGGTAAACATATCCCATATGACCTTTTTGTTTTTGTTGTAAACTCTAGGTGACATGTCTGAGAGTAAAGCCAAAAAGATAGAAATCAAGGACGTGGATGGGCAGACACTGAGTAAGCTGATTGACTACATCTATACTGCTGAAATCGAGGTGACTGAAGAGAATGTCCAGGTAAACTCAGGCTCACTAATAGCTCAGTGTATTGCACACTCAGGACCCACCGTTTTACAGTGTTATTTTATTTAACCTTCACAACAATTCAGTTGGTTACTGAAGAGGAAACTAAAGCTCCAGGGAGGTCAGGTGACCTGCCCTGGGCCACATGGCCAGGAGGTGGGCCAACTGGTCCTCAAACTCATGCCTTCCTGGCTTGGGCACCCATGCTCCTAGCCACTAGGCCATGATATCCCTGAATGAGCCTGGACCCTGGGAGTAGAAAGTCTTTAACTCATGTCTGTTCAAAATCTTGTGAAGGAAAAGCTGGGAGCTTGAGTGACTCCTCTTCTCCCCAGGTCATCATCTCATCTCAGAATTCAAACAGCTCAATAACTTTTGGGTACGAACAGTAAATGCAAAGTAATTTGGTATAAAATGAGTAGAGGGGAGGTAATAGAATTCTATAATTGGGACCAGCTCTCTTTGCTCCTTTCATCATGTATTTATTTAATAACTTTTTTTTTCCTGTAAAATACAAAGTGTTTCCAAATTTGGATAATTAGAAGATATTCTACTCTGGATCCTTATTGCCTGGTTAGGATTAAGAGGTACATAAAGCAAGGTATAGTTTGTGTGGACATAATGTTCACTGTTTGGAGGTCCTGAGTCCAGAAGCTTCTGTCTTATGAGGTTGGGTTATGTCACCCTCCCAGCATATGGATGCTTTCACCAAACTGAAAATTCTCTGAACTTCATTGTTTAGGGACTTTTAACCTCTTCACTTTAAACTGTGGTTAGGTCAAGGGTGATGTTGGAGAAAAAACAAAAAAGATTGGGAAGGGGCTGGGCATGGTGGCTCACACCTATAATCCCAGCGCTTTGGGAAGCTGAGGCAGGCAGATCACCTGAGGTCAGGAGTTTGAAACTAGCCTGGCCAACATGGTAAAACCCCATCTCTACTGAAAATACAAAAACTAGCCAGGCGTGGTGGCAGGTACCTGTAATTCCAGCTACTTGGGAGGCTGAGGCAGGAGAATCACTTGAACCTGGGAGGCGGAGGTTGCAGTGAGCCAAGATTGCACCAATGCACTCTAACCTGGGTGACAGAGCGAGACTCTGTCTCTGGGGAAAAAAAAAGATTGGGAAGAAGAGAGTTTGGATCAAAATGTGGATTCTTCTCCATGCTGTTATGTATCTGCTGAGGCAGTTGCTCACAGGTTGTCTGTGAAGACAGGAGGTATTGAGGATTTGGTGCACTGAGGAGATGAGCATGGAGGCACTGGGGCTCTCCTGAAAGCCTTAGAAACAAGGGTCAGAGATCTGGGACTTGGTTAAATGGCTGAGAGCTATACCCCGAGTCGCTTCCCAGCCACATATACCTTGGAGAGACCCTAAGTTCCCCTTCCATGGTGGAGGTACCAGCAGTCATAACTGACTTACTTTTATAAGCAAGCATATGCCCATCAATTCACATGCATTATTCCATTCAATTTTTATAATCACCCATTGGACCATACCAATATGATCCCTCCTTTACAGCTTGAAGAAACTGGTGCTCAAAGGGGTTAAATAACCTGCCATGGTCACATAGAGAGTAAGTAGTAGAGTTGGGAGCTGAAGCCAGTCCCCGCTGACTCACTGTGCTCTGTGGCTATGATGAATTCTAGTTTCTCATTAAATGAATGATCAGAACCTTGACTTTGGCTCATAATGATTTACAATAATAAAAACTAACATCAACTGAGCACTTCCTATGTACGAAACACTGTGTTAACTGCTTTCAATTTTTCTCATTTGATCCTCATAACAAACCTTATTGTCCTCATTTTATTTTTGAGGAGACAGAGGCATTGAGAGGTTAAGTAATTTGTCCTCAGTTGCATGGCTGGTAAGTGGAGGAGTCAAAATTCAAAATGACACTTAATCACAGTGCTGTTCTATCAGCTTCCCTGTTCATCTATATACCCCCCACCCCTTTTCCTTTCTTTCTTTATGTGGCACTGATTCTGTGCCAGACCCACTGTGTGGTTGGGGCAGAGACCCTGGGTGGCCCCAAAACCTGGGCCCCCTGGCTGGTGCCCTCCCTCTGTGCATGGCCCTGCCTCCCTGCAATTCCAGGAGAAGGTGCTTTCTGAGGCAGGGCATTTCCTTTTGTTTTTACTAAAGGAAGCAAACTCTGTGGCAGGATATCCTCTGCTATGTTTTCATGTTATCTGAGAGAGAGAAAAAAAAAAAAGGGGCCTGCACATGAAAAATGGAGGGGAAGCCATTGCAAGCTGAAGGGTAACCTGTAAACTCTTTGCCGGGGGCCATTTCAGGGCCTGTTTTCCAAGAACTGTAATGCTGAGGTGGCAAAAGGCAAGCTAGAAGATTTTTGACTTAGGGTAATCTTCCATCCTGATGGGTTGTTTTGGCCAACTACTCCTCTGATCTCAGCCTCCTCCCTCCAGGGACCAGGCGGTACTGCCTTAGTGATTCTATGAGGATGGTCTTGCTTCCGAGCTGAGGACCCACGCTTGGCCTCTTGTTCATAGTCTTGTCACTGCTGCTGCTTTGAAGGAGTAGAGTTTTAGGCAAGATAAAAGGAAGTCCTCTCAAAGTCCTGTTGATGTGAGGAGCGGGAACTGAAGACAGTCATTTCATGGATGTGTTGCTCTTTTTTCTTTCAGAGCCTCCGGGAATGTGTTTTGTACTTGTGTCTAGATCCCAGAACCCCATTGGATGGGGCCCTAATTTATCCCTGAGACTGAGTCTGAGCAGTGATACATCTTCCAGCCTCCAAGCCTTCCCTTCAGTATTCTGATTTCCTTGACTTTTTTTTCCATACCTTTCTGTATGAAGCAAGTAGAAGGAAGAAAAGGGCCTTTGACTCTAAGCTAGTCTCATAGTCAAAGAGAGGGAAAGAGCAATTAGAGAAACCAGAAGCCTAATTCATTTTAGGAAGTCAGTTTGGGAAGGCTTTTGGGTAGGAGAGGACTCAAACAGGATAAGGTGTGTGGAGTGGTAGAAATCCTTATAGTTTTTGCCTACTAAGTAGGTATTGTGAACAGTAGGGAAGTTGAAAGCTATGTGGATAGCTCTATCCAGGGAGGTTTTAAAAATTGAAATTGTAACCTAAGGAGTATATTCAGGAAATATTTATTATTTCATTTCTCTGGCTGGTTGTCATGAGCTTGAGAATTTAAGCACCACACTGTGCTGCTGTCTCCTTGGAAGAGGGGAAGGGGGAAGGGACTGTGTGTCACTGGCATGATCTTGTGTATGTGTATAGGGTGGGGGAGCTCACTGGAATGCAGTCTGGGGGCAGATTGGACTCTCAGAAATTCTCTTGGGTGGTGGGTGATGGGGAGAGGGTTGCTGTTGAATTCCTGCCTCTTCTCACATCTGGCCCTTTTGGAGTTTACCACACCTCTGAGTAGGGTGTGTGCTGGCTAACATTTGATGGCTTCCTCTCCCTCCGGGGCTTCTTAGGGTCACTGGTTAGAGGCTACTTCTCCCTAGGATGAACACCTAGCCTAGTTTGCCCAGAAGTGAGAGGCCTTCTGGAATGGGGACTTTCAGCGGTAAAAATGGCGAAGTCCCAGGTAAATCAGCATGATTGGTCAACCTATGGCCTTAACTCCAGTCTTAACTCTAGCTGATACTGGCCAGGGGGCGTCATGGAGGTCATTTGGAGACTGGGGGCAGAACTTTTTATTCCTGGTGTGCATTCAGCAAGAATGGTTAATGGATCTCCATTTGACTAGCAGGCAGAGACTAATCTGGTCCTGGAATCTGTTCGGCCAGGCTGAGCAAGCTCACAGGTTAATTGAGTTTCCCAGTTTATGTCTGCTTAGTGGGGATGGTGGCTGCTTAGTGGGGATGGTGGCTGCTTAGTTGGGAGAGAGTTCAGGTGGTTAGATTAGATTTGGATCCTACCTGTGTTCATTTATAGTCCAAAACTTTCAGAAGAGGGTGATTTTATCTTTTTCTTGCTCAGGAATGTATTAGTGGTTCAGAAAATATCACAGACATGGTGTTAATTTACTGTTTTCCTGCTGGGGATATAGGATAGTGGAAGAGAGGGTGGAGGAAGGGAAAAGGAGCACATTTTCTAGAACTCAGCTGTCGTGAGGGAGAAGTGTAAGCCTGTGGGTAGGAGCAGCTTTCCTTGTTGAGCGTAGGCATTTGGCTCAGGAGTTCGAGCACTGATAGTGGAGGCTCTTGGTGGTTATTGTCTGTGGGCAGGGATAATGAAGGGTGACCGACTGTCCCACTTTTAGCCCTGAAAGTCCTGGGAAACCCCCCAGTCCTGGAAAAACTAGGACTGTTGGTAACCCCAGTGGAGGGACAAAGCCCCCAAATGGGCAGTGGGGCAGAGTTTTTGGCCTGAGTACATAAAAGTGATGAGAGTCAGAGCTGAGGACTCAGACCTGTCTTGGGAGAAAGTCAGAGTCCAGAATTTAAATCACTTAAAAAAAAAGGAGTCTTTTTTAAGTGTCCTGAATCAAGAAAACAAATACATCTGCAGCCCATATCTTCCTGGGCAAGCGCTTGTGGATGGGAACAGCTAGAGTGTAGCTGGCTCAGTCACTCTGTCTCAGAGCCAGGGCAGCAGCTAAGAGCAACGGACTGGGGCAAGGGGATTATTCTGGGGTGAAGTGGATTCCGGGGTCCCCAAGATAAGCAGCCTTAAATCAAGCTATTCTGCAGTGTGTTTTTAAAATAAATTTCTTTTTGGAAAATAATTCTCAGACTATCTGCTGCTTCCATAGGTGAAGGCCAGGGTAGCAGAGCTGAAGTGGGACAGGACTTTGGCCTTTTGTCCTGTATGTTTGACCTAGACGCAGGCTTCAGCAGCTGAGGGAAGGTCCTAGGGAAACTTGACAGAGGTTGGCTGTCTGAGCACCCAGCGGGCCTGCTCAAGCCAGTCTTCCCTGACCCTTAGGAAAAACACATGCACATATACCTGAGCAAGAACTATTTCTGTCTTCCAGCATATAGTATAAGTAGTCATGTGTCCTGTGACCTTTTAAATGGAAACTTAGCCATCCTTTCTCTAAGAATGTACCCAAAGATGTTCTTTGCTTTGTATCTGTTCAATGGGAGAATGAAGTGTCGTTGCTTGAGTCCTGAGGGATTTGGGATGAATCTTGTTCCAGTAGACTCTAAGCTCCAGGAGAATAGGATCTGGTTTCTCTTGCTTACCCCTGAATCCCAGAGCCTAAACTAGTGCCTGGCACATAGATGTTCAGTAATTAATAATTCATTAAGTACCTTTCTGAATGAGGACAGTACACTGAAGGTTGTGGGGCAGTGGCTCTCAAATGTGGCTGCACATTAGAAGCACCTGGGGAGCTTTAAAAACCATCTTAATGTCCAGGCCACACTCTATACCTATTAAGTTAGATTCTTTTAGGGCAAGACCCAGGCATCAGTAGTTTTAAAACTCTTAAGGTAATTCCAGTTTGCAGCCCAGCATGAGAACCATATTGTGTGTGTGTGTGTGTGTGTGTGTGTGTGTGTGTGTGTGTAGAGTTTTGTTACTCAGAGTGTGGTTTGTGGACCAGCAACTGCAAGTATCACTTGGGTTCTTTTTAGAAATGCAGGCTCTCAGATCCCATCCTAGACCTAATGAGTTAGAATCTGTATTTTAATGAGATCCCCAGGGAATTAAAGACTGGGAAGCATGGCTGTAGGGATACAGAGAATCTGCTGGTGTTTAGGGTCCATGAAGTGCAGAGTAGTGGGAAATAAGGCTGGAAAGCAGGCTAGGAAGTTTGGACTTATTGGGCAGGCAGTGGAGAGCCATGAAAAGATCTTGAGCATGGAAGTGATATGATAGGAAAAAGGGGATGAGTCCCTGCCAGTAGGAGCCAATGTCTGAGAATGTCACTTTCTCTTGCAGGTGCTGCTTCCGGCAGCCAGCTTGCTGCAGCTCATGGATGTTCGGCAGAACTGCTGTGACTTCCTGCAGTCTCAGTTGCATCCCACCAATTGCCTGGGCATCCGTGCGTTTGCAGATGTGCACACCTGCACTGACCTTCTGCAGCAGGCCAATGCCTACGCAGGTAAGGGGGAGCTGGACTGCTGCACCTCCTCCGAGTTTGTGGATCTAATCACCTGGTCTTCTGCAGACTCCTCAGAGATTATGAGAAGTGGTCTCTGCTGTGAAGCAGCTATGATTTAGGTAGAGATACAGGTGGAAAGATAATTAATGATAGGAGAGTTTAGCTCATTGCCAAGTGGAAAATGATTGATTGCCAAGGGGATGGTACAGACAGTAATTTTCACTAGAGTAGAGGAAGGAGATCCAAGAAGACTTGGGCGGTGGGGAGAGCAAACTGAGCTAGGTCTTGAGCTAGGTCTTGTTATTATTAAGAAAACTTTTGTTTTTTTCTGAGTGTTCCATGAACATTCTTTTAAAAGTCACGTACTGGCTGGGCGCGGTGGCTCACGCCTGTAATCTCAGCACTTTGGGAGGCCGAGACGGGCGGATCACGAGGTCGGGAGATCGAGACCGTCCTGGCGAACACGGTGAAACCCCGTCTCTACTAAAAAAATACAAAAAACTAGCCGGGTGAGGTGGCGGGCGCCTGTAGTCCCAGCTACTCTGGAGGCTGAGGCAGGAGAATGGCGGGAACCCGGGAGGTGGAGCTTGCAGTGAGCTGAGATCCAGCCACTGCACTCCAGCCTGGGCAACAGAACGAGACTGTGTGCCTGGGAGACAGAGCGAGACTCCGTCTCAAAAACAAAACAAAACAAAACAAAACAAAATACAAAAAAAAAAAAAATTAGCTGGGCGTGGTGGCGGGCACCTGTAGTCCCAGCTACTTGGGAGGCTGAGGCAGGAGAATGATGTGAACCCGGGAGGCGGAGCTTGCAGTGAGCCGAGACTGTGCCACTGCACTCCAGCCTGGGCAACAGAACGAGACTGTGTCTTAAAAAAAAAAAAAAAAGTCACGTACTATTGCAGGGCTTGTAATGATGAGGAGTGCCCTGCTCCACCTTTCCACACCAAGTCTTGTGCTCCAGAGCCACTCACTTTCAATCCTTTAGGAGTTAAAATCCTGGTTCTGATCCAGCTAAAAGCTACTTCATCTACTACTCACCTCCATTTATCAAAATAATATGTATAACTGCTATTCTTTGATTTATTAGTTTTAGATATTATTTGTTGACTTCTCCAGAAGAATAAGATTGAGCTTTCGCAGACTTTCCCCTTATACACATGCAGCCATCCCTGTCTTTATTGTCCAAATATAATTTCCACAACTGAACTAAGTCATCTATTACAATTATAGTGTTTTTTAAATCAGAAAACTTTAATCAGAAGGGCAGTTAGTAATTGTCTTTTTCTCTTGCATAGTGTATGGTTCTACCACTACTTCTTGTTAGAACAGTCCTCAATGCATCAGATAATCTGTTGGTTCACTTATTTTTCTTGGAGATGTTCTCTGTGCTAGAGCTTGTCATTCTATTATTTTAATGGGGTTTTGGGAGGGAGTAGAAATGAACATTTATATTCAGTCCACCATGTTTATTTAGCTAGCTGGAAAGAAATCTTCATTGCCACTTGTTCCAGCCTGAGGAAAGATGATGAATGACTAGGAAATAGGTCTGATCATTTAAATTGATAAATTCAGTCATGGCCACCTTCTTCCCTTGCAATAAAGCACCTCCTTCTTCCCCCTGCTCAAGCACTGTCATGGCTGCTATTCTGTTCAGTGTCTCCTGTTCAGCCAGTGTCCGGAAATTAGCTGAGGACCTACTGGCTGCTCACCTGCCAGCTAGCTACCTGTGCTGTGCTAGCCTCTTGGTCAACAAAGCAACAAGCATTTGCTCTGTTCCTTGGCATGCTTTTTCTCTCTGATTAAGTCCCTGACCCCAGGAGCCTGCAGAGACTCTTATGTCTCCCTGCAGCCTGTTTCTGAAGGCACAAGCAAGTCTTCTTTCTGAAGACTTGTAAAAATAGTCTTTATATGATGATTTTTGTGAAGGACATTACCCAGTAGCCTCAATTCTGAGTCCTGCTGATTCTTTCTGGTTCTGAACCTTGACCCTTCTGCCTCTCTGCTGTTCCTGTGCTCTCTTTTCCCTGCATATTCTCCACTGCCTTTCCACCTTCACTTAGGGAGCCCTGGGGAGGGTTCCCAGTGAAGCCTTTGAAGAGGTCACTTTCTAGATGGATGGATGTGCTAAGGCTTTGCTTTAGCAGGAGCCAAGCTCTTTGCTAAGGCAAACATTTTCTCTGCAGATTGTTTTCACAAATATTTGCTAGTGCAGTGGCAAAGGGAGAGTGCTTAGATGTCAGAAATTCTCTGTCTCCTTCTTCTGCATCTCTTCTTGCCAGCCCTCTCCTTCCACATAGTGTGTGCATACATGTGTGTGCACACCTAGCACATATCCCGCCCTAATTGGCTGGTATGGTTGTCTGAGGTTTGGGGAGTATACTGAATCCCCACCTTTTTTAAAATTTAAAATTACATTCTAGATTCAAGAGGTACTTGTACAGGTTTGTTACATTTGTATATTGTGTGATGCTGAGTTTTGGCTTCTGTTGATCCCATTACTTAGATGGTGAACATAGTACCCAATAGGAAATTTATCAGCCCTTGCCCCTACTCCTTTTGGAGTCCCCAGTGTCTGTTGTTCCCATCTTTATGTCCATGGGCACCTGGGGTTTAGTTCCCACTTACAAGTGAAAACATGATATTTGGTGTTCTGCTTCTGTGTTAATTAACTTAGGATAATGACCTCCAGCTGTGTACCTGTTCCTGCAAAGGACATGATTTTGTTCTTTTTTTTATGGCTGCATAGTATTCCATGGTGTGTATGTACCACATTTTCTTTATCCAATCCATTGTGGATGGACACCTAGATTGATTGCATGTCTTTGCTATTGTGAATAGTGCTTAATGAACGTATGTGTGCATGTGTCTTTTGGTAGAACAATTTATTCTCCTTTGGGTATATACGCAGTAATGGGGTTGCTGGGTCAAATGGTGGTTCTATTTTTAGTTCTTTGAGAAATCTCAAGACTGTTTTCCACAGTAGCTGAATTAATTTACATTCCCACTCGCAGTATATAAGCATTCCCTTTTCTCTGCAACCTTGCCGGCATCTGTTGTTTTTTGACATTTTAATAATAGCCATCCTGACTGGTGTGAGATGGTATCACTTGGTAGTTTTGATGTGCATTTCTCTAATGTGAATCCCCACCTTTAATAGGGCTCCCAGGCTCTTCTGGCCTGTCTTTTCCCAACTTTCAATGTCTATGTTTTCTCCCTTTGCCCCTTTCACTCTATGATGATGAGACTCATCTGTGGGAGAGTGCAGCAGATGCAGCTAGGAACACATCCATCATTCTGGTGTTCCTTGGTCCTGTTGCTGTCATAGTGATTGTGTTCTGTCCACATTATGGGTGTGTGTATGCAGACATCCTGATGAATTATTCTTAGCCAGTGTTTCTTGAGCTCTCCCTTTGGGTCATACCCTATGCTAAGCATTTTATTGGCATCATCCCATTTAATGCATATGATAGCTGAGGAAACCAGGGCATAGAGAGGTGAAGTAATTTGTTGAGGTCACATCGTGACAGATGGGACAGAAGGCAGGATTCAAGCCCAGGCAGTGCTGACTCCAGAGCCAGTGTTTATTACATTCTACAGCTTCTAGGCCCAGTTTGGACATAAGGACGCCCTGTGAGTCAGTAACTGAGGAGTGCATGTGGCTAGAGTTGGCATTTTCCATTGAAAGCATGTTCCTGGAAGCCTGTGCAATGTAGTCACCAAATCCCAACAACCAGACAGTGTAGACAGACATCCAGCTGTCCGCTAGACACAGGGTATGTCGTCATCTTGGGATGGAGGAAGCACCATGTGGGTGCTTCTGTTCCCTGTCGGGTGACTTCCTCCCAGACACATGGAGCCTGTTCCCTCACTGCATGAGTGAGTAGGCCCTCCTACTTTGCCTGGCTGGGTCAGCATGATCTTCAGGCTGAGAGTCTCCTCCCTGTTATGTAGGCCTTCTGTGGAGCCTGTGATCCTCTCCTGGGTAGCTTTCTCTGCAGCCCACTCTGCTCTGCACACTAGGGAGGTAATATTTTTAAAGTAGTATAATGCAGAAGATAAGGCTATAATGCAAAGATGTTAGAAGAAGGGAATGAAGGTTAGATTTTGCAGTATTTAGAGAAGAAGTAGAAAATGATTATCTATGCTTACACACTTGAACCCACCCACTGATGTGGGCCTGCTTTTTTCCTTGTACCCTTGACTTTAGATGGAGCCTGGGGTTCTCTGCCATCGCTGCCTCTTGAGACAGACCTGTGACCTCACTCTACTGTAAGTGCAGGGGTGCAGGCACCCACTAGGGTCACACACACGGGAAAGCATTGGTCTCTGTGGTCAGAGGCCTCCCTGGACCCAGGCCTTGAGTTAGAAGGTACTTCATGCCAACAAACTACAAGGAGACCTTCCAGATCAGAACTAGGAATCAGACCAGCTAACACTTTGGAGCTGAATAATCCTGAGCCTATTTTCTCCTCTCTATCCTGAGAGTAGCACATCCTATCCTGTTTCCAGGATCATCTGGGGAACAGGGGGAATGGGGAGGAGAGCATTCTATGGAAGTAGACACCACTGGGGCTGTGCTGTGGAGCCTCCCTCCCAGCCTCATCATCTGCAGTGAGGGAGCCTCAGAGTTGGGTCCAGGCAGGAGAGACAGGAATCCTCAGGTCACTGCTGTTGTAGACCACATGCACTTTGTGGGAAGAAGGATTTCCAGTACTTCTGGTTTTGGTTTCTCTTTATCTAGATGTCTACTGCAGGCAGGTATGTTCTGTGCAGCCTCCCCTACTCTTCCCAGTTTCTGGCTAGCATTGCTTTGCCTTCACTTGTCTGTAGATTCCAGTTTTGCTGCTGAATCCTCTTTCTTTTCCTTCTCTAAAAAGCTTTCTTTTTTGTTGTTATTATTGTTGTTGTTATTGCTATTTTAATAAAAACTCATCCCTGACTATTACAGAAAAAGCACACGGGTGGGAAGAATATACCACAATCCTACCCAGAGAGAACTGCCAGCAGCACCTTGATGTGTATCCTTCCAGATCTTTTTCATTGTACATGTATGCTTTCCAGTTTAAAAAAATTCTAGCCAGGTACAGTAGCAGGTGCCTGTAGTCCCAGCTACTTGGGAGGTTGAGGTTGATAGCTCAAGCTATCATGCGTAGCTTGAGCCCAGGAATTTGAGTCCAGCCTGGGGAACATAGCAAGATACCCCATCTCTTAAAGAAACTTGTTAGCAGTATATTCTGAATGTCTTTCCATGTTAGCAGATACATTTCTATACCATTGTTTGAGAAATGTAGGTAATATATTCAATAAAAGCAATTTATACTCATGACCAAAAAATGCAAACAGTACATAGAGGTATAAAATGCAAAGCCAGTCTTCTCCCAGGCTGTCTTTCTGAAGTGGGGAGATCCTTGGTAACCCCACAGAATTTATATATTATGCTTTTTAACTTGCACAAACAGAAGCACTCTGTACTCATTGTACTTTTGTTTGACAATACAAATCTTGCAATTATTTCCAGACCCTTGTGTATGGCTATATCTTATTCTTTTAACCTGCTGTATCACATGGATGGAGTATAATTTATTTAACCAGTCTTCTAGTGATGGACATTAATGTTTCCAGTTTTTTCTTTTATTTAAAATGCTTCAGTGAGAATTCTTATACATAATATTTTGGAGTATACTTGCTAATATACCTATAGGGTGCAATCTTAGTAGCATAATTGCTGGATCAAAGAGAGTATACATTAAAATTTTTTTTGATAGATTTTGCCAACTTGCTCTCTAAACAAATGTGACTTTATTTTAAAGCCAGTTCTTGTCTTCTGATAGGTCCTTGGCTTTTCCGGGGAGAGCACAACTTTGTGGGGGCTGAAGCTTCATCTCTATGTCCAGCTGCCTATTTCGTTTCCTGTTTGGAAGGGCCCTGTCTCTTCCTGCTGTGGCAGTCCCTCCTGCTTCCTCTGGATTCAGTTTCCCCCTCAGGGAAGTCCCCCAGATCTTTGCTATGATATATGTTATTCTGAGGTAGGGAGGGTAGGTCCTGCATTTAGAAGCTGACTGCTCAGACTCTTGCCTCAGCTAATGGCATCACAGTCTTCCTGGGCAGCTAGTAGCTGGGAAATGGACCCCAGTGTCTTTCACAGCCTGTTTCTTATACCTCATTATTGTTGTTTCCAGGGACTGCTTAATCTTTAACCTCAGAGGCCAGGGCTTAGGTTTATGGGGACTTTGTTGTTTGGTAATTGGACAGCCATGCACTGGGCCATCAGCAGAGCTGTTTCGGAGGGATGTTAATGGGACTTCATTAATGAAGTAGCAATTAAAATTCTTTGGACATGTTGTTTACATCAGGCTGCCAAAGCTAAGTGAAAACCTCCAGCCATGGGATGGAAAAGCCATTGGATTTCACGTGCTCATGGAGAGAAATGGCCTTTTTTTGATTGATTGAGTCATTTGAGATCATGGAATGAAGTAATTAAATTAAGGGCAGCAGAAAAATTTGAAAAAGCATTAAAAAACATAAATCTCTGACTCAGTGAGAGTCCTCTTCTAAAATTGCTGCTGCTAACTTGTCACCATGAAATAATGATGATGATAATGATGGGCATTTCTATCAGTTTTGAACACTTGCTAGGTGCCAGGAATGGTGCTACATGATTCATAGGCATGGCCTCATTTTGTTCACTTAAGTATAAGAGATAGTTATTATTTTCTCAGCTTATAGGTGAAGAAACTGAAACCCCAGAGAGGTTTAGTAACTTGTCCAAGATCATATATTAACAGCTTGTAAGTGGCAGGGCCAGAGGGAGGCCAGCTGACTGCAGAGGTCTGTGTCCTAAGCCCCGCTACTTATTTCTCACCCACCCAGACCAGCCCAGCCTATTTTCCATGATGGTTGCCTCACTCTTGCCTCTCTTGGATTTTCTGCATCTAATTTGAAGGTGGCAAATAAGGCAGTAGTGCAGACACAGATAGGTTTCATTGCTTGCTCTTTGTTAGGATTTTAGGAAACTTCCCTTGTTCCATTTTCTGGGTTACGGGGAACCTCACTGTTGAATCAATAGCACTGTTATGGCCCTTGGCTGTGTGTGCATGCGCGTGTGTGTGTGTGTGTGCGTGTGTGTGTGTGTGCGTGTGTGTGTGTGTTTGTGTGTGTGTGTGTGAGAGAGAGAGAGAGAGAGAGAGAGAGAGAGAGAGAGAGAGAGAGAGGAGAGAGAGGACAACACATAATATTTCTGGAGTAAGGCAACATGGAAAGAGAGCTTATTTCCTGCCTTCCCAGGGAATGTGGAGGTAATAATATTTAGAGTCTGAGGGCTGGTGGTCATGACCCTTCTGAGAAGAGATCAAGGTAGGTCTCTGTTACTTCCCTGTGGGAGCTGAGCCTTTTCCCTAGAGCAGAGAAACTGTGAGCCTGGAAAGCTAAATATTGATTCAAGAAAGCTTGCCTCTGGCCTCTAAAAACAGAGTAATAAGGGGCAGAAGAGAGGGTTTTAAGGCAGTTCTGTGGTTTTATTTTTTCACCCTGCCAAAATGTTTCCATTTTGTTTGTGTGTCCACCTGTGTCAGCCAGTCTGTCCTGAGGGTGTGACCTGTGGTTCAGTTCAGAGGCACTCACACCTGTTCCCTGGGGCTGCTGGCCCTGGGAATTATGGCTCTTATGGGGTTTATTTCATCTGTGCAGGTCAAGGAAGTCACAGATGGGTCATCATTCCGTTTGTTCTAAGCTTGTAGGTTAGATGAACCAGATCAAAGGTTTAGGTTTATTTCATTCCATGAACAGAGAGGAATAGTCCTGGGGCTAGCTTGAGAGGTTGCCTGAGCCCTAGGCAGTCTTGAAGAACAGTCAGGAAAGTGCAGTAATAATTTTAGAGCTCAATATATACAGATATTATGCTGGAAACTGAGAATTCAGCTTCAAATAACACAGACTTGGTCCCTGACCTCATGGGGCTCCCAGTCCCAATAGAATAGAAAGATTCATGTAATAAAGCAGGGTGATTAGGGATATGATTGTTATTTCTTGTTTGAGGGGCTTTGGGAATCCCAAAGACTATCATTTCCTCTGGCCTAGTGGATGGAGGGATTAGGGAAATATCTTAATTCCGGTGTTAGGTCTGAGATTTGAACCCAGAACTGACTCCAAAATGCCAAGAAGTTAGGAATTTAGGGACTAAGATTATTCTATTTTTTCCCCAAAAAAAGGTTTTTAGATGCATATCCTCTGTCTATGCCTCTCTCTGTCTCTTTCTATGTCCAGCACCCCGAGAGGGATTCTTAAGGTTTTCTGATGTTTGTGTTGAATTTTATCCCAGTGGACTGCTCAGGATTGGTGTTTATCTTGGTACCTAAGATACTCATCAGAATATTTGTTATTACAATTGGGCAGTCTTGTTTTCAAAACCTGACTCTACCAGGTTTACTGTTCTGTAAACCTAAGCACATGTCTTAGACTCTCTGAGCTTCTGTTTCTCCGTCTGTAAAATGGGGATGTTGATACTCACTTTAGTAGGGCTTTTGTGGGGATTGAGAGACATAATATATGTAAAATGCTTAGAATGGTGTTAGCTAGTATTAGGAAATGGCCTCAACTTTCTCCAAGATGCAACTGTATCCCCAGAGAAAGCCCTTGCCTGGGAATGTATCACCCAAATTTTATCATCCTTTTAACATTGGGAAGATATGTTTGTGTTGCTTGGATGGGGAAAAGACTGAAAGTTATATGGTGCCTCTTCCTCTTCTCCATAATTTCCCATCCACATGGACAGGAACATACTCATTGTGTTTTACCAAGCAGGATATGGAACTTAAACAATATTTGTTACTTATAGTAAAGCCTGGTTAACTAGGACTCTTAACCAGAACTCTTAATTAACTGACTTATTTTTCTCTGTGTCCACTCCTCTTTAAGAAAAAGACGCAAAACGATAAGAAAAGTTAGTTATTATTAGAGAGTTACCCTTCAAGGGCTAGCCCATGGTTAAAAGGTACTATGCCCCCTGGCACATGCATTCTTCCCCCAGAATCTAGCCTTGTCTGCCTCTCCGTTGCATCTCCAAAAGCCGGGCAGAGCTCCTCATACTTAGGGAGTGCTCAGCAAACCTTTGTTGGACGAATGAAGACATCACCTAGGTTCTAGCTAGACTTCACTATTACTGTTCTTTACACATGCTCTGAATTTTCCTGTTCCCTATCTTTGTTTGTACTGAAAGTACCTCTCTGAGTCATGTGAGAGGTAGACTTTGGGATGGAGTTATTGGTGCCTTGTTTTGTCTTGCTTGTGAGGCTGCTTGTAGACATCAGTTCTAGTTTCTTCATTTTTGAAGAAATGCTGCATTTGATACATCATACATTATGAGTTATCTAGCACCTGCAGTGGACTCAGTAAATGTGAGTTACATCTATTTCTTTATTTAATGCTCATATCACCTTTATGAGATATGTACTATTATTATTTCCATTTAATATATGGGAAACCTGCAGCCTCAAGGAACTGAATAACCTATATCACTGGACAGTTTGCTGAATTCGATAGAATTAAATTTGGTCTCTAAGATCTTGCAGGTGCACAGCCTTGCCCATAGGACCTGCAGTCCCAAAGGATGTGTTACATTTTTTTTTTTTTTTGTAATAGAGAGGGGGCCTCACTTTATTGACCAGGCCTGACTTGAACCCCTGGCCTCAAATGATCTTCCTGCGCAGGCTTCTAAAGTGTTAGGATTATAGGTGTGAGCCACTGTGCCTGGCTCCAAGGGATATCTTGATTATACAGAAAATCTTTTCTGTTAAAGAGTGGTGCTGCTGGCCGCAGTGGCTCACACCTGTAATCTCAGCACTTTGGGAGACTGAGGCGGGTGGATCATCTGAGGTCAGGAGTTCGAGACCAGTCTGACCAACATGGTGAAACCTTGTCTCTACTAAAAATACAAAAGATCAACTGGGTGTGGTTGTGGACACCTGTAATCTCAGCTACTCGGGAGGCTGGGAGGCGGAGGTTGCGGTGAGTCAAGATTGTGCCATTGCATTCCACCCTGGGCAACGAGCGAAACTCCATCTCAAAAAAAAAAAAAATGTTACTGCTCACAGAACCGGACTTTGGAAAGCGGGAACACAGGCTGATAATATTCATCCTTCATAAAATGGATGGCAAAGCCTGGGAAGAAGTGACTATAAGACGTGAGCCCAGGTCTTCTGACCCTTTAGCCAAGGCTCTTTACTATATTCTCCATTAATACATTAAAAGCAAAACAAAACAAAAAACCCAAATAATTGTTGAAAATAGAAGATGATTCAGGAAGGTATCTTCTGGGAGCAAAGTGGGTTCTTTCCAGGAAGCAGCTGTGGAGAGGGCTGACTGGAATACAAAGTCTTCTGGGGAAATCCTATTTCCCAGGAAATGGAGTTAGCTGGAGCATCCTGTTTCTGTCTTTTCTATCCTGTTGTTTCTTGAGTGTTGCTAACAGAGAGGGGACCCTAGTTCAAAGACTTTGGGGGTTACCCCTGTCTCCTCAGACTAAATGGAAAAGGGAAGGCATTTTCCTCTTTGATCCTTTTCTTTGTCTCTTTCCGCTTATGCCCTACAAACCTCACAGATCCCTGGGTGCCAGCCCTGGGTGAAAAGCTGCTGCCTGCTATTTCTCTTGTTGCCCCTTCCCCACTAGATACTGCTTCCTGGGAGGATTTCTGAATGGGATTTCAATGGAAGGTTTCCAGATGGGCAGAGAAGCGGCCCACTTCAGAAAGAAAGGGTTTAGATTCAAACCTTGCAGCAGGGGAGGGACAGAGAGATGGAGGTGGGGTGCTGACTACTTTCTGTCTTGATTTATCTCTAAGGATTTCTAATTTGTTCCCCACATCACCTAGAATATACATTACTGCACTTCTTTTATCTTCCCTTTTAAAATCGAAGCCTATCTACAGCCTTATGAGCTCTAAGGAAATTTTTATTTCACAGCATAGAATTTTACTTTCTTACCTCCTCTTGTTCTTTTCCCTTCTCCAGCTGTCAGGTTTTTGGTCAGCCAAAGATACATGTGGGAAGGCCAGATGTGGCTCTGGGCCAGAGATGTTGGTGCTGGTTTGCGGGACTCTCCTTAGAACCATGTGGTCCTGCTGAGCTCAGCTGTGGCTGGTCCAGAGAGCCTCAATGTCCTGTGCTTGCTCATGGTGTGGTGGCTTGTGTGGTGACTACTGTTTCTATCTGCTGTTTCTTGGGTGTTACCAATTGACAGGGGACTGTGGTTCAAAGACTTTTTGGATCAGAAAGGGAATGGAGGGAGAATCCAGTACTTTCCCAGCCTCCAGCCCAAGAATAAATTCTCACCATCCAACGAAGATTGCTCTCTTGCTTTTATTTTAAGATCTTTAGCAATGAACACTTAAAAAATAATACTATCTAGTCTTAAATATTTCCATAGTTAAGAAGGTTTTTTGAATGTTTCACTTAAAAATTAAAGACTTTTTTTGTATTGATATACAGAGAAGCAAAGACCAGCTTCTTACCATGTTGATGTTGACAGTTGGTTCCCTTCATAAAGAAACTGACTTTCAGATTTGTCTTATTATGTGTAAATATTTCTGAGTTTCAAGATGGACAACCTTTAGTTGTGACCATGGTAATATCAATAGGCTGGTGTGGAGCAAGTGGGGAGCCTTTTTTGTCCAGTGGAAGATGGAAAATATTATTTATAACTCAGTATTTGAGAGTAAACTATTCATGTTTAGGGAATCTGGATGAAGGTAGAAATTTGTGTGAGAATTCTTTGGGTCTGAAATTATTTCAGTATAAAAAGTTAAAAATGATTTTCACAAGAAATGATTTAAATCTTAAATTATTTGTTTGATTTTTATGAAGTTAATGAAGTCAGGTGCAGTGGCTTGTGTCTATAGTCCCAGCTATTCAGGAGGCTGAGGCAGGAGTATCACTTGAGCCTAGGAGATCATGACCAACCTGGGCAATATAGCAATGATGCCGTTGGCCCAAAAACATAATAATAAATGGCAAAGCCAGGGTTTGAACCTAGGCTCCTTCTTTCTGAAGTAGATGACATTTCAGTGAATATAATTCTCTAATAGCTGGATGATGACCTGGAAAAATGTCAGGGTAGGAATTGTTCCTGGCATTTCCCTTCTGTGGACCTTCGGCCTGTGGGTTTTATCTTATTCTAGTTGTCACCACATTCCCCTCTGTCTTACAGTTCCATAGGCCTGGCTCCGTCGACTGTTCTAGGGGTGGTGGGGTCACCTTGTTGCCACCACACCTGGCTGAATGCTTAATTGGGCCTCCTCATGAACCAGAGGCTCACAATAGTAGGCTTGACTTTGGGCAAGAAAGAATGATCCCGTCTTCTGACCTTCTAATGTTGACTTCCTATAAGAACCCCCAGAGATCTCTCAGACACACAACAGTTCTGACCCATTTTTGTTTGGCTGAGCTTCAGGGTGCACTGTCTGCAACTCCACCAGCTTACACTCTGAGGGGAAATGAGCTCAATTATGGAGGCAGGTCCCAGTGAGGCTTTTCTGCAATGCTATTATTAATCTCATGGAGCATGGAAAAAATACAAACTCAGATCTGTCTGCCCCATTTTCGTCTGTGTTGATGTTCAGGACAGAGGATCATAGTGGATGCCATCACTGCTGAATTAAAAGGCAAGTTTCCCTCCAGCCATGCTGTCTCTGTCTTTGTTTCACTCCCCTTCCCTCCATGCCCCCCCCGGCCCCCTCCAGGACTCTACTGTGAATCCCACAGATTGTCTTGGAAGGGCAGGAATGTGTTATAACTTTGTTTTGTTCTGCTTTTTTTTTTTTTGGAACAGAGCAGCACTTTCCAGAGGTGATGCTAGGAGAAGAATTTCTTAGCCTGAGTCTGGACCAGGTGTGCAGCTTGATATCCAGCGACAAGCTGACCGTTTCTTCAGAAGAGAAGGTATGATGTGGCTCATTGGGGAAACAGGAACCTCACTCGTCAGGTGGTCATGGGAAGGACTTGTGGTTTGGTGAGATCTTTTCTTTCTTTTTTTTTTTTTTGAGATGGAGTCTCGCTGTGTCGCCCAGGCTGGAGTGCAATGGTGAGATCTTGGCTCACTGCAACCTCTGCCTCCCGGGTTCAAGTGATTCCTCTGACTCAGCCTCCTGAGTAGCTGGGGTTATAGGCATCTGCCACCACGCCCAGCTAATTTTTTGTATTTTCAGTAGAGACAGGGTTTCACCATGTTGACCAGACTGGTCTCAAACTCCTGACCTCAGGCAATCCGCCTGCCTTGGCCTCCCAAAATGCTGGGATTACAGATGTGAGCTACTGCGCCCGGCCAATATTTTCTTTTCTTTCAGAGAAAAACAACAGCTTTTTTTTCTTTTAAATCCCTTTAAAAATAATAATAAAAAAAAGACTTTCTGGCTCATGACGGCTACATTCTAGACTCTTTAGAGAAGAAATGACAGTGATGACGATGACGACAAAGCTGTCACTATTTACTGAACACTTATAGTTTGCCAAACACTATGCTGAGTGCTTTATGTTCTTGGGCTCATTCCCTCTACGATAACCCGGTGAAGCAGGCATTGCTATTGTCCCCACATTACAGAAGAGGAAGCAAATTCAGATTCCTCTTCTACCAGGAAAAATGTCTCTGTGCTGGTAGATGTAGTCTACTATAGTGAAAATAACATAAGCTTCGGTGTTGGCCAGCAGGGTCCAAATCTCAGCTCCAGTATTTACAAATTAGTTATGGGACCTTGGGTGAGGTACTTTGCCTCTTCTTTGTTTCCTCATTGTGTAAAGTGAGGATTATAGTATTAGAACATATTCCACAGGGCAATTAATTGGGATAATATATGTAAAATGCCTGGTATAATCCTTGGTACCTAGTAGGTGTTCAATCAGCATTAGCCCAGTTTATTATTTACCCTGCACCTGGAATTAATCCCTTCCTCCTCTGTGTTTCAGGATAACACTCACCTTGTTCTCCTTTTCATTATACATAGTTAGTTCTGAGCTGATCCTCCTCCCACATTCAGCTGAGTTCCTTGATGGTAGGGACTACATCTTATTCCTTTCTGTACCCTCAGAGATGCTCAATACATGGTTTTTGAATGTCTTAGTTCACTCTTTGCATCCAAGCTTGAGGCTCTTTCTTGAGGGAATATTTCAGGAGAAACATTGACAAGAATTTTATATACGAGATGAAATTGTATTCGCATGTCCAGAGAATGGGGTAGAATTCACGAACCCCTGCCTGCCATCCTGGAAAAGTTTGATCAAGAAGAAAAACAGTCGTTTGTTAAAACTGTGGGCTTCCCTGAGATTAGCAATGGATCCCCAGAAGGTGACTGGCACAATCAACTGGACTCTCCCTTAGGCTCAGGGAGGCCTCAGCTTCCTTGAATGCATAAGTGCACATAGGACCCTTCCTGCCTTAAGGTCAGAAACTGAGAGGATGCCCTTCCTTCTTACCAAGCATATTTACTGTCTGCTCTGATTTTGCTACCAAATTGGCACAATTGGAAGGAATGAACCAGTCAGTTGATTGGCTATGTGAATATTGAGACAGTTGGTCAATTTGGGGCCCCCTTGATTATGTTCTAAGTGTAGAGTGAGAAAATGGAAGCACTCATATAAACAGCAGGATTTGAATCATCCTGGGGTATGTGGGTTGAGAGTGGGGGACCCTGTTACTTTGAATTCATGCTGGCCCATCCTGCTCTTGAGATCATAGAAAGTTTTCTGCACATGAAGGCTAATCTGTGCTTGCTGTGTCTGGGTGGGAGTAGGGGTGAATTGTTAATAGGGAGAGGCATTATAGTGCCCTGAAAACCACTTGGGCTTTGGACACAGGCAAACCTGGTTCTAGTGTCTGCTTTCTGGCTATATGACTTTGAGAAGTCACTAGTCTCTTTCAACCTTAGTTTCCTTAAATTTAAAATGGGAATTCTGAGTCCCTCCTCTATAGCGTTGTCACGAGGCTTAGAGATAATGGATATAAAATACCAAATAGAGTGTTTGGCAGGTGCTCAATAAATGGCAGTTGTCATTGTAATTGCCACAATCATCTGTTTTTAGGCACCATTAATAATGATAATGGTATCAATTTTGCCATTGATAATGGTAAAATATGCCATTGAGTTAATTATATCTTTCCAGAAACAAAGAAACATGACTTTAAATGTATACACTTAAACATTGTTTGCAGTGTTGCTCAATAATTCATATGCTTACATACGAGTTGCTCTTTCTGTATAGCCAGAATTTGGAGTATAGGTATTTTTCACATTAACGAAGTTCTATTTCATATTTGCTTCTTGGAAGTTATATGTAACTTCAGAATTATGTGCTGCTTTTCATGATCTTGATCCCTTTAGTACCGTTAAGGTTGGCAGTGTAATTTTGAGGTTTATCAAAGAATAGTGGGGCTTGGGCTACATTTTCTCTTTGGCTAACCTCTAGTTTTATTTCTCCATAATTGATCATGTCTTGCTGGAAGTTAAATAGCTGGAAGCTTCTGACAATTGGATGTTTTTCATTTTAATGCTAGTCCTTTAGGCTTTGAAAATTCTGTGTCTGCTCCAGGAGATTTAGTGATTTCTACCCCCTTTAATTACATTGTGTGTGACAAGCAATCTCTTGCATGCATAATAACCTTTCCTTTCAATACTGTTTTATAATGGAATTTTAAAATGTATTTGAAGTAATATTAGGAATCTTAAGTTAAAATTCAATGGCATATAATGTTAACAGTTGCAGAAAACTCAACTGGGTTGGTAATCAAATAACTTGTGTTCTGCTAAATCCACACTTAACAGCATAACAGCAATTATGACTTACTCTGCGTGCAGCCCACAGATTTCTTTGAACATATATTATAAAATGAAGCCAGATTTCACACATTAACAGGTAAAAAACACATGCATCTTAAAATAGAGGAAATGTAATATTTTACTATTAATGATGAGTATAAGTAACAGGCAGCTTTCATCTTGGGAGTTTGCAAGTATAAGTTGTACAGTCAGAGGGGCTGAGTTTGAATCTTGAGTTCCCTACTTAAACAAGCTGAGAACCCTGGGCAAGTTGTTTATCTCCCACAAGAATGTATGTACCATCTACAAGTAGACAGACAGGAATTTTGTCTGTCTGCTTGTCACTGCTGGAGTGGTATCAGGTTCACGGTAGACTCTGAAAAAATAGCTGTTGAAAGAATGAATAAAAGAACCTCCCTATGGCTCAGTTTTCTCATCTGTAAAAGGTGAGTAATGGTAGCATAGTATCTATCTTGTAAGGTTATGAGGATTAAATGGGATGATATATGAAAAGTGCTTAGAATAGAGGAACTGTTCATTACTGTAAGATACTGTTGTTATTGCTGCTATTATTATGGTTATTACTACTAGTACTGCTCCTAGTAGTAGTCATAACTGTTGACTGGGTCCTTTCTTAAGGGGAAGTCTTCCCAGTGCCCATCTTGGTCTGGGCTGTTGGCGTGACCTGGGGCCCAGTGCCTAGCAGAGTCAGAGAGTGATTGTGACCTCATGCTCCCCAGTGTCCCCAGCCCTGCCTGGACCCCTCCCAGAGCTCAGAGACTGTTCTTCTTCCAACATCAATTACTTTTGCTCATTCCCATTCCTTATCTCCTCTACTGCCCTCAAACACCTTGAGGGCTGTGAGGGTACCTTAGTCATCTTTGTATCACACACAGTGCCTGACTCAGTGCCCCAGGAGGTGCCACGGAAGGACTCAGCAGATGTTCCCCAAGGGATTGAGGCACACTGGGGCTGGACTCTGCACTGAGCCAGCTGAGGTTATGGGAATAATTTTAACAGTTTTCTAGAGAGTAAGGACAGATAGGGGAATTAGAGGGTAGGGGAGGGCATGAATCCTTGCCATTTTTGCTCTTGGTTTTCCTTCATGTGGTTTCTATTTTAGAATTCTTGTTATTGAGAGAGGTCAAATGGTTGTGATGGGAGTTACACAAAATCACTAGTTCATTGTGTAGGACCTTCCCCTTCCTCATGTCATGCCAGACCCCTATTGACTTCAACAGGGATGGCACCATGTTCAAGAGGTTGAAGAAGAGGCCTGGAGGCAGCGAACAAGACTTAGGGTTTATTGAGGGCACTTACATACCGGGCTGTCCAGTGGTGGCAGGCTGGACAGGAAATTGCAACTGCTTGTAAAATACATGCAGTTTATATAGCATTTTCAGTTAACACCCTCCTGCTGGTGACCTTCACCTGGCAACCTTCATTTAACACAAAACAAAGGGCCTCAATCCCCGACATGGCCTGCGTTTCCCAGGATGGGCTGGGGTTCAGATGTTCCTCATAGATAAGGAATGAATCTCCAGGTTCTTGATTCCTTAGCTTGGAACACTGAACACACATTCTTTGTAGACCATAGAGTCATTCTCAGGGTATGCTTAAGTTATTGCTGTCAGGTGCATCTATCATACATTCCACTACTCTGAGGGCAAAGCCAAGAAGATTAAAGCAAGGCATCTGATTCTTCCATATGGTGGGTGTTGAGGGGTCAGGGCTAAGCCTGTAAGCTGACAGCATGTTTATTGTATTTCCTTTTGAGACACAAAGTTCAGCTCTGGCCATGAACATCCTCAGTGACCAGTGACCCAGGGGCAGTGTAAACAACCTTCTGGGACAAATCCACTCTAAGGAAAGAGATATGACTCCTGAGTTCAAGCGCAGTTTTGCCGTTGAATTGCTCTGGGACCTAGCAACTTACTGGCCTTCTTTGAATCTTGGCTTTCCTAGCTGGTAAATATATTTCTCCATCTCAAGATCCCATGTCTTCTTATGAAACACTATTGAGGCTTTTCAGAGACACCTCTGAGTGAGACTTAACAGGGAAATGGCCTGCATTTTAGATACCGGTCAGGGAGAAATTTATTAAGTCTCTTTAAAAAATTAGTGTTAAGTATGTTCTGGAATAAGAACTACAGGTTACTTTCTCTTTGCACTATCACATTTTAAAATGTGCTGCTGTCTCCTTAAACTGCATTTTACAGGTCAAATTCTGATATCTTATTTCTTGGGAGCAACTGGGCCCTTGTCTCCCAGGATCATTGGTGTTCCATGCCCTTCTGTCTGAATTCTTTGCCTTTCCAGCCAGGTGGTTGTGGGAGGCAGGCTGTGAGAGGCAGGCTGGAGAGCCTCAGCCGGTGGCCTGGGCTTACATGATTGCTGTGGAGGCATTGCCAGGTGACTGAGCAGGTGTACCCTGCTGTCTAGGCCGAGCTGTTGGCAGCCCTGCCTTACTCTGAGGTTATCAGAGTTGCCAGCTTCTCAGCTTGCCAACAGTGATCTGTTAACGCCCTACCTTGGTGTTACTCTTGCACAGAATGGGTGTTCTCCCAAAGGACACCCATGCACAGAATACCACAGCACTGTGCCCCCAAATCTACCATGACCAACCAGTGTTCTCCAAGTACATTTCACACATCATTTTTGTTTTAAACAGGAAGCTTGTATTGAAGTAAGTTCATGGAGAAGTAAACAAATAAAGTATACAACTAAACTTTATACGAAGTAAAATACCCACATAACTAGCACCCAGATCAAGAAACAAACCCCAGAACCCCCTTCCAGTTACTACCCCCTATCCTGGGAAGGGCACCTACCTTCTTGGCTTCTCACCCGTTGGATGAGTTTTACCCGTTTTGGAAGTTTATATAAACTGAACAATGGTGCATGTGTGCTTTTGTGTCTGATTTTTCTTGTCCAGCATGACGTTCAGAACATCATTTCTTACCCTCACAACAAGTTGCAAGGCAGAGATTACTGTCTTCATTTTGCAGAGGAAGAAACTAAGGGTCAGAAAGGTGACACAGCTCATTAACAGTAGACAACTCCATGATGTGAAGCTGTGTGTGTCTGCCTCCCAAGGCCCGCTCCTTATTAATGCATCCCCACCCTGATGAGGGGTACAGAGATGAGTGACAGCTAGTCATTACTATTCAGGGGCTCATAGTCTGGTGGGCAGACATACTGAAAACATGTGTCCACAGTATGTGGCCAAGAGAAATAATTGCTTCTAATTATAGTTCAAGGAAAGCACGTGGAATATTTTATTCCAGGTTGTTGGATAGGAAAGACATCATGGAAAAGAGAATCTTTGAGCTAAACTTTGGAGAATGAGAGTAGAATTTTGGAAAGCCATTTAGGTTGGAGGAATAGTAGGACTATTCCTACTGAAGACTTGGAAGTTTGGAATAGTTTGTTCTTGGGGAGAAAAGTAACCTCTGTGATGAGAATCAAGGATCTTCAATGGGGTATGGTGGGAGATGAGGCTGGGAATGGGGTAGGAGTCTGTGAAGAGATTTAAGAAATGAGAACTTTCTTCTTGAAGTCAGTATTTGCCTAACTGTATCCCATAAAGACAATATTACAAGATTTTTTTTTTTTTTTTGAGACAGTCTCACTCTGTTGCCCAGGCTGGAGTGCAGTGGCGTGATCTCGGCTCACTGCAAGCTCTGCCTCCCAGGTTCGTGCCATTCTCCTGCCTCAGGCTCCCGAGTAGCTGGGACTACAGGCGCCCGCCACCACGCCTGGCTAGTTTTTTGTATTTTTTTAGTAGAGACAGAGTTTCACCATGTTAGCCAGGATGGTCTCGATCTCCTGACCTCGTGATCCGCCCGTCTCGGCCTCCCAAAGTGCTGGGATTACAGGCTTGAGCTGCCGCGCCTGGCCAATTTTTTGAATTTTTAGTAGAGATGGGGTTTTACCGTGTTAGCCAGGATGGTCTCAATCTCCTGACCTCGTGATCCACCCGTCTCGGCCTCCCAAAGTGCTGGGATTACAGGTGTGAGCCACCACACCCAACCAGTATTATAAGATGTTTATAGGTGTTTGGGTTTTTGTTGTTGTTGTTGTTGTTGTTGTTGTTGTTGTTGTTTTTGAGATGGAGTCTTGCTCTGTCACCCAGACTGGAGTGCAGTGGCATGATCTTGGCTCACTACAACCTCTGCTTCCCGGGTTCAAGCGTCTCTCCTGCCTCAGCCTCCCCAGTAGCTGGGATAGCTGGGATCACAGGTGCCCACTACCACACCCGGCTATTTTTTTTGTATATTTAGTAGAGATGGGTTTTCTCCATGTTGGTCAGGCTGGTCTTGAACTCCTGACCTCATGATCTGCCCTCCTCGGCCTGCCAAAGTGCTGGGATTACAGGCATGAGCCACGGTGCCTGGCCAGGTTTGTTTTGTTTTGTTTTGTTTTGTTTTGTTTTTAAAGCATTCTCAGGTACATTTAGAAGACACTGGCTGAAAAGAGTAACCGGGTTTCTTTACTACAGGACTTGTCAGAGCTTTTATATGGTAATGAGCTTTGTGAACCTTCAAGGAGTATTTGAGGATACAGTATGATGTGTTTCCTAGGCTTATTTGGCCCCTGAGCCCCTTTGCTACAGAATATCTCCTGCACCTAGTATCCTTAGGAACACATTATGGAGAAGAGTCTTTAAGCCACCTTTCATTGGTTGTCCCAGGTATTCTACTATTTTTTGTATCTTTGATATGTCTTTTGGTAGTTCATTTCCTTGGTGATTTACAATTTTTGATTGTGACTCCATGTTCAGAGGATGTCATATCCTGGGAATCTAGGTTTTCCCTGGGCTGTGGACCCTATAGGGCAGGTTTACTGGTTTAGGAAAAAGGTTTTGTATTAGACATTGTCTTAGATATTTCCTATACCACCTGGGTGATATCAGTTCAAACTCTAAATTTGTAGGTGGCATGAGCCTAGGGTTTGGGTTTCTTGAAGATGTAGTTTTTACTCCCTATCTTGCCCCTTTCGCTTGCCTCCCACTCCACTGCATTCCTCAGCCCATAGGAGATGGTGAGCTTCCTTCCCCTTACTCATAGCACATGGGCAGAGTTCATGTAGTCTTAGTTTTACAGCTGGGGCAAATCTGTCCACAGGAGCCTGTGGCCTAGACACCCTACCCAATGGGACACCAGTCCTCAGTTAAAGCCCATATCTGAATTGTCTCTGGGAGCCATTTTGGCTTCAACTTCCACTCAGCTGCCTGGATTGAATTCCTTCTTATTTAAAACACTCAGGCATTTTCTTCTGGCTTTTGTGTATGGCTCAAATCTTTATTTTTTTTCTGTAATACATCATTTTCACGTGTTTGGAGCTACAGGGAAAGATTCCTTCCAAAGCAGCTCAGTCTACCATATTGACTGGCAGACATTCTCCATCCCTATGTCATCCTGCACTCATGGTTAGAATTAGTTCCACTGAAGTCTCTCAGCTTGTAAACGTTCCTATCAAACCAGTATGCTTCAGTCCTTTCCTTATTCTTTGTGGACTCATAGTGAAAGTCTTTTTTACTGACTGTAGGCAGTAATAGAAAGCTGAAGAACGATTTCCAGGCTGAGTGATGTTGCTGTTTTAATTTTTTCATCATTTTTGGTTATCTGAAGTCAGATATCTGGTAGTGTACTGCTGTAGGAAGAGAACCATACGTACATTCACTCATGCTTTTATTAATTTATTCATCCTATGAAGAAATATTTCTCTGTGTGGCAAATAGCGTATTAGTCACAGGAGAGACACTGGCAAACAGATAAAAACAAGATACCTGCCTTTGCAGAACTTATAATCACATAGAGGAGAGAGATTTTATCAAATATGTGGACAAATAAATATATAGCTACAAAGTGAGAGATGTGGTATGAAGGAAATGTGCAGTGTACTGTGAAAGTGTGGATTGAAATCAGTGGTTCTAATTGCTGTCTTCTCACCAATTTGCTGGGTAGTGTCAGGCAAACGACTTTGTCTCTCTCTGCCTTGCTTTCTCCTTTTGCAAATGGCTAGCAGTTTCACAGGGTCCTTGTGAATCTGAAATGAAGCGACTACAAGAAAGAGCTTTTAAGTATTGTGTGAAAGGGTGATGGTATGGTCAGAAAGGAGAATTCAACGGGGTAGGTTTCTAGGGAGCCTTCAGACCAGGACATCGCTCAGTCAGTGGTGTGCTGGTAAATGTTTAACTGACTCTCTAAAAAACATTCTAAAAGCCCTGATTCATGTGTTGATTCATTTGCTGATTTCCATGGTGTAAATATTTTCATCAAGGCTGACTTCAACTACCAGTGTAATGTCACTAAACGTGGAGTTAGGAAGAGATATGCACAATGAGCTCCTATTGCCACACACCACTGCTCCCAGTTGTCCCTGGAGTTGTGTGTGGCAATGAGGTGAGAGTATGTTAACAAGAGAGTTAACACAACTCTTGTTAAGCTTTCATTTAAGAAACGAAAACAGGAATCCGACAGAATCATTCTTTTGTCTAGAAGCACTATCTTCTTGATTTAAAAGCGTGGCAGGAGATTTGGTAAATGGTATTGCCTCAATCCCCGGGAAAGGAATAGGAGACCTAGGGGAGATGTCCCAGGAGGGCTGGGGGATTGTAATTAGGATTATAGGTTTAGGAACTTAGTTTCCCAACTCAACAGTCTGCCCAGGTTTTTGTTTGTTTGTTTGTTTTGTTTTTTGTTTTGTTTGTTTGTTTTGAGACGGAGTCTCTCTCTGTCGCCAGGCTGGAGTGCAGCGGTGCAAGCTCAGCTCACTTGCAACTTCCACCTCCCGGGTTCAAGCGATTTTCCTGCCTCAGCCTCCCGAGTAGCTGGGGACTACAGGCATGCACCACCATGCCCAGCTAATTTTTGTATTTTCAGTGGAGACGGGGTTTCACCATGTTGGCTAGGATGGTCTCGATCTCTTGACTTCATGATCCGCTTATCTCTGCCTCCTCGGCCTCCCACAGTGCTGGGATTATAGGCATGAGCCACCATGCCCGGCCTAGGTTTTAAAAATTAATTTTATCTCTGAGGTGCAAATTGCATAATGTTTGAGCATGGGTTTTTGGAGTTAAAGGTGAGTTCACATCAGATCTACTCTTCCTGGCAGTGTGACCTTGTACAGCTTGCTAACCTCTTTGAGGCTGTTTCCTCGTCTGTAAAAATGTGAGCAGTGACACCTACTTCACAGAGATTGTTGGTAGATTCAATGAGATCATATGTTTAAAATGCCTAGCACTGTGCTTGTTGTTATTGATAAAGTTAGTCCTTCTCAGATCGAATAACAAATCAGGTCCATGTATAGGAACCTAGTTTTTTTTCCCCTGATAGTGTCAAAATTAGCTTCTTTCCCTTCTTCCTATGTTTTGCTGAGAATTGCTCCCAAATGAACTTCTCCCCTTGCCAAGTCAGTGCCCTGCCTTTTTAACTCGAGTCCTTCTTGATCTTCAAAACACATTTTGAAAGCAGGGAAAAGTGCCCCAGGACTCCTCATTTTCCTTGGGACATGCAAGTCCACCCTAGCTTGGCTGCCTGTCTGTCCAGAGGGGTGGAGTGGAAGGACTGGATTTGTCTGGTATTCTCTGACCAAGACCTGTGCTTACATCTGAAGTGTGGTGAGCTGGGAGCTATGGAATCTGATTTTCTCCAACTGCTTTCCACATGACAGTCTTGTAGCATACAAGAAATTGGTTCTAGGACATTAATCAGTGAGGAAATGGGGCTATTTCTTTGTTTAAAAAGTGAAACCCTAAGTGTACCTATGAGCAGCTGATTATTTCATCACAAAAAGTAGTAGCTAAGTAGATACCACCCTGTCTTATGATTGAATCTATAGTCTCTGCTTAGATTTTATAGACCAGGGGTTGACAAACTTTTTCTAGGAAGGGCCAGATAGTAAATATTTTAGGCTTTATGTGTTATGGCTTCTCAACTCTGCTACTGTAATGTGAAAACAGCCATAGACAATACGTAAACGATGAGTGTGGCTGCCTTCCAACATAATTTTATTTACCAAAACTGGTGGCAAGCTGGATTTGGCCTGTGGGCAGCAGTTTGCAACCCCCCTGCTATTAGAACTATTAGACATTTGAGAGTCAGCTAAGAATAATGGGTTTAGAGCATGAGCACTGAAGTCGGTTCTGTATGTAACCAAGCAGAGCCGGCTCTGCTGCTTTTCAGTTCTGGGAGTTGGGCAAGTCATTTAACAAGTCATAAGAGTATTTAATAATTGGGTTATCTTGAGAATTTGGGGAGGCATTGTTTATGGAGAGTCTCTTGGTGGGAAGGGTTTTTGGGAACCATTTTAGGTACATTGAAAGCTAAAGCAAGTTGGAAGTTTATTTGCTTGTTTATTTTTCAAGCATGAAGTCTAAATGAAAAAAATATGTGGCCTTCTCTAGCTGCTGAGAAGGTCAGTGTTGTTGCCGAATGCTGTGGCTTTCACAGCTGAGTAGGTAAACAGTGCAACTAAGTGGAACCAGTTAGACAAGTGAAACCAAAAATAAAGATAAGGCTAAATATCGACTTTGGTAGATCAGCTTGCTTTTTTGTTTTTATAACAAAAATTAAGCTGGTTGATGGGGAAGAATGTGACCAATAAATGCTACCCACTCAAAGGACTTGTCATTCATTCTTCAGCAAAGCTTTGCCAATCAATTACCTTGTGTTGTGCTAGGCAGCATTGGGGGATGGCATGCAGAGACAGAGCTGGTATACTTCTCACTCTGCATAGGCTCACGGTCTAGTAAAGGGGAGTAGAAAGAGGTGTGGCTAACCAACCACATACAAGGCAGAATGAGGTTGTGGCTGCCCATCACCTAACCCAGCAAAGGCAGACTTTATCTGCCTTTGACTCTGTCTTACCTACCAAGATTCCAACTGCCTGTTCCCCAGCCCTGCTCTGTGCTCCAGCCTGGGCAGCTTCCACACATCTCCTTCCATGCTTATTCTGAATTCATTTTCCATTCATTCATTTTAAAAATATTTGAGTTTGTGTTATGTGCCAGCAAATAAGACAAGGTCTCTCATGGATCTTAAGGGCTAGTGGAAGAAACATAGTCAAACAATGCTGTGAGGGTGCGGGACATAGCTCGATGAGAGTTCCTAATAAAAAATGAACTAGACAAGGATTTCTATGGTATATGTGCTTATGTTTGTACACATACAGGTTATTTTATATAGAAATAGGAGCAAACTATACATACGTACTACCCCTTTCCTTTTCTGCTCCCTTCCCTTCCTTTCCTTTCCTTTCTCTTTTCCCCTTCCCTTTCCTTTCCTTGCCAAATTCAAGTTATGTCCAGCCTGACTTAAGTGTATAATTAGGAAACAGGGGCAAAGCATCATTAGCATATTAACACAAAAAAGTGTCCTTAGGTTATGAAAAATTGGAGTCCTTTTTTCCCCGGCAGATAAAGCTTTCATTTCAACTTTCTGCCATCCTGTAAATTTTGTAGTTTTTTCCCTTAGAATTTATTTTCTTCTCCCTTACACTTCTTATTCTGAAAAATTAAAAACCTCTTGTAGGTTTGAAAGAATGAACATTCACGTAGTCTTTACCTAAACTCACCATTAACATTTTGCTTCATTTACTTTATCTCTCTAGATTTAGTCTTCATTTTGCTGAATCATTTGACAGTAAATTGCAGACATTATGACATTCACCCCTAAATATTTTAGCATGTATCTCTTAAGAATGAAGAAAAATTCTCTTTTCTAGCCATAAAGCCAATTATCATACCAATGAAATTTAATATTGATCTAGCAATATTATCTAACATATAGTAGTTATTCACATTTTCCTATAGCCCCCCAAAAGTCATTTATGGCTATTTCTTTTAGAGCCATAATCTAATTAAGATTTATGCACTGCATTTAGTTACCTTGTCTATAAATCTCTCTAATCTAGAACTGTCTCCCTATCTTTTTTTGTCTTCCATAATATTAATAGTTTTGAAAATCTAGGCTAGCCATCCTGTAGAATGTTGCAAACATAGAGTTGTCTGATCATCTCCTCACTGTAAAATTCAGGTTATATATTAGTATTTTAGGAAGAATTGTAGTTAGGAGATACTGTGTCTTTTCCATTAAATCACAATCAGGAATATAAGCTTGTCCTCTTATTGGTGGTGTTAAATTTGGTTCTTTGTTTAAAGTGTTGTCTATCAGGTCTCTCTATTTGAGGATATTTTCCCTCCACGTGATATGTAATCTGTTGGGTGATTCCTTGAGAATTGTGAACGTTTCCCCATCCAACAACATTATTATTATTTTTTTAAAGCTAGGCTCTTGCTGTGTTGCCCAGGCTGGAGTGCAGTGGCATGGTTACATCTCACTGCAGCTTCAACCTCCTGGGATCAAGTGATCCTCCCGCCTCAGCCTCTCAAGCAGCTGGGACTACAGACACGTGCCAACATGCCTGACTGATTTTTTTTTTTTTTGTAGAGATGGGGTCTTGCTAAGTTTCTCAGGCTGGTCTCAAACTCCTGGGCTCCCACCTTGGCCTCCCAAAGTGCTGGGATTACGGGTGTAAGCCACTGCACCTGGCCTTTAACAACTTGATTTTAGCATTCATTGGTGATCTTTGTTCAATCAGTTATTACATTGGTGGTATTGCAGAAATGGTGTTTTTCTAATTCCATCATTCCTTTTTCAGGCATTTTTTTTTTTTTAAATAGAAGAGACCTTCTTGACACTTTTTTAGTATCCATATGGGCTCATGAAATTTTTTTTTAATTATTATTATCATTTTTTGAGACAGGGTCTCACTTCGTCTCCCAGGTTGGAGTGCAGTGGTATACTCATGGCACACTGTAGCCTCGACCTCCCAGGCTCAAACAATCCTGCCACCTCAGCCTCCCTAGTAGCTGGGACTATAGGCATGCATCACCATGCCTGGCTAATTTTTGTATCTTGTAGTGATAGGATTTTTCCATGTTGCCCAGGCTGGTCTTGAACTCCTGGGCTCAAGCGATCTGCCTGCCTTGGCCTCCCAAAATGTTGGGATTATAGGTGTGAGCCACCATACCTGGCCATATTATAATTTTTTTTAAAAAATTAAGAATATTTTATATTGAGGTATATGGATATTAAACACACAACTTGATTAGTTTTGACAAACATATATGCCCATGTAATGCCCACCCTAAACCACAAAAAGTTTCCTTTGAACCTTTTTCAGTCATTCCCTGACCCCCCTTCCCCTCAAAGCAGCAGCACTGATCTGATTTCTTCATTATTCTCTTTGATATTTAACTTGTCCCAAATATTGGCATTGAAAGCCCCATCCAGCTGGCTCTTTTTGACGTGTCTTCTCTAATCACATATAAGAAGATGTTTGCTTTATTCTTTTTAATAGCTGAAAATAGAGTTGGCATTCTGTATCCATGAGTTCCACATCCATGGATTCAACTAAGAAAATATTCAGAGGAAAAAAATTCCATGAAGTTCTGAAAAGCAAAATTTGAATTTGCTGCAACACCAAGTACTACATCAAATCCACTTGCACGAAGTGATGTATGGGTGTTATATTAGGTATTATAAGCAATCTTATATAATTATTTAAAGTATATTTATTATTTATATACTTTAAATATATATATTTAAAGTATTTAAATTATATGGGAGGATGATTTAAAGTATATGGGAGGATGTGTGGAGGTTATATGCAAATACCATGCCATTTTATATAAGGGACTTAAACATTGGCAGATGTTGGTACCTGTGGGTAGTTGTAGAACCAGTGCCCTGAGGCTGGCCGTGGTGGCTCATGCTTGTAATCGCAGCACTTTGGGAGGCTGAGGCAGGCGGATCACTTGAGGTCAGGAGTTCAAGACCAGCCTGGCCAACATGGTGAAACCCTGTCTCTATTAAAAATACAAAAATTAGCCGGGTGTGGTGGTGCACGCCTGTAATCCCAGCTACTAGGGAGGCTGAGACGGGACAATCACTTGAACCCAGGAGGTGGAGGTTGCAGTGAGCCCAGATTGTGCCACTCCACTCCAGCCTGGGCAACAGAGTAAGAACAACAACAAAAACAAACAAACAAACAAGAAACACCCAGTGCCCCAAGGATGCTGAGGGATAAGTGTATCTAATGGTATTGATACTCCTTTAATAATTTCTCCATTAGTGGGCTTTAGGTGGTTTCATTTTTTTATCCCGTTACAACCATGCTGCAGCAAAGATCTTGGAGCACATATTCTGTTCTCTTACACTGATGTGAGTATAGGCTAGAGCTCTAGAAGTGGTATTTTATTTTATTTTATTTTATTTTGAGATGGAGTCTCGCTCTGTCAACCAGGCTGGAGTGCAGTGGCATGATCTCGGCTCACTGCAAGCTCTGCCTCCCAGGTTCATGCCATTCTCCTGCCTCAGCCTCCCCAGTAGCTGGGACTACAGGCGCCCGCCACCACGCCTAGCTAATTTTTTTGTATTTTTAGTAGAGACGGGGTTTCACCGTGTTAGCCAGGATGGTCTTGATCTCCTGACCTCATGATCCGCCCACCTCGGCCTCCCAAAGTGCTGGGATTACAGGCGTGAGCCACTGCGTCCGGCCGGAAGTGGTATTTTAAAGTCAACGAGTATGCACATTTAAAATTTTGATCGATATTGCCAATACTTCCCTCCCCTCTTAAAAAGCATTATTAATGAAATTTTTACAGACACTGCTGGTTTCCCCATGGCCCCTCCAACGTTGAATTTTATCTGCCTGTGTGTGTCTGGTGGCACAGGGTTTGAATTTGGACTTATCCTTGAGTAGAGTGAACATCCAAAGTATAGGTCCGCCTTTTTGGTTCTAAGCCCTCTAGTTTTGATTCGCATAGAAATGAAATCTATCCTCAAGGAGAAATGTTTGCCATTCCTTGTCATTCAGTGTCACATTGACCATCACAGCCGGCTTTGGGCAGAGGGCATTCTTACTGTTTTTATTCTGCATTAACTTTACACAGGACATAAGTGAGGAAATGGAGGCATGGGGGGATGATGACATTGCCCCCAGGGTCTGATCTTCCTGAGCAGCCTCTATAAATTTGGTTCACAGTTACTGCTGTGTATTTTTACCCTTAAATAACTATTGGAACTGGTTTTTATTTTAGAATGAACCATGATGATTCTACGTTTGGGATAGCAGGTTTGTCCTTGTGTGTGTGTGTGTCTGTGTGTCTGTGTGTCTGTGTGTGTAGAGTGTGTGTGTGATCACTCTCTGAGGCCAGCAAGTAAACCAACGCTTTCTGTTTTTATTTTAAATATGAGTCTCAGATTAATTAAACACCTGTGTGGATGACTCATAACTTTTTCTCCTTTTTTTTTTTTTTTAATAGATTGGGGGTTGTTTGAAAGCTTTTATCTCTTTACTGAAGTTGCCCATGTTGCTTTTCTTTATAGGTGTTTGAAGCTGTGATTTCATGGATCAATTATGAGAAAGAAACCCGTTTGGAGCACATGGCAAAGCTGATGGAACATGTCCGGCTTCCTCTCTTACCTAGGGACTACCTAGTCCAAGTGAGTGTTGTATGAAGAGCCAAGCACTTCTGTGTTCAGCCAGGCCTCTAGGAATAGCAGTGGGCAACCCTGGTTGGACGGAGTAGTTGAGGGGTTTAGTGGGTGGTTTCCGTATGTGCTGAGGGAACCAACCCACTGGGTTAAGTGTTAGGTGTTGTAAAGTTGAAGATCATAGGCTTGAAAATAGGACACTTAGGTTTCAGTCTCTGCTCTACTGCTTATTAGTTTTGGATTTTTATTTAACCTCTTCAAGCCTCAGTTTTTCTTCCATAGAACAGATATTATAGTAGAGCCCAGCATGGTTGTTGTAGGGACTAAAGGAGTAGAGTATGCAAGTCAGCTGTTTAGCATGGAGCCTGGGGTAACAAATGTTCCATGAAAGTTAGCTGCCTTTGTTGTAGAAGACTGAAACAAGAAGGGTCATGTCCACAATGTTTCTATGTTCCCTTTTTGTCTTAGTTTTAGGCAACTTGAAGCCAAATTCAAGATTGTAAAAACTGGGTGCCTAGAATACGTAGTGCTTCCACTTCCTCTGAAGAGGAAAGAAAAATTAAGAATTATGGGGTTCCCTTATGGTGCCATATGTTTTCTCATTTAATCCTTATAATAACCCTGAGGGGCAAAGATTGTAACTCCTTTTTTACACATGTAGGCCTTGAGGCTTGTGGAGGTTGGGATTTATCAGGGGTCTCCATCCTTAGGGAGGCTCAGGATTCAACTCCATGTCAGTCTGGCTCTGCAGTGCATAGTTCTTCCACTAAGCTAGCTGCCACCATTGATACGCTCTTTTCTGCTTACCCATTACGTGACTTATTTTATATAGTAAATGGCATTAGATACTTTTATAAGCAGAGAATAAACCTTAAAATATATGAACAAAACAAAACATTGAGACAGCAGGTTAGCCCTCAGCTGTCTCCAAGGAGTCTCTGGAAGGAAGGGAAGGTGTGATGCAAGGATAAAGAGGAGGTTTAGCAGCCTAGCAGCCCAGCAGACCAACTCTTGTTACTTTCCAGCCATATAATACCAGGTACATACTTAACCTTTTTAAACCTCAGTTTTCTTATCTGGAAAAAATGGCACTTGCTTTATAGGATTGTTTGGGGATAAACAATAAAATGAGATAATCCATGTAAGGCCTATAATACAGTGTTCAGTGAATGTTACTGATCTTACTCTGTAGTTTTTGTGACCACTGCAGTGATTCTTAGTAGCAGGTGACACAGTATCCTCATGAGCATGTGTAAACTCCTCTGCTGGTAACACTTGTTGATTGCAGGTATGAGGGGTCAGTGAAATGTTCCCTGAATTGCCTTACTTCAGCCTCCTCAGGTGCTGAGGGATATGCTTGCAAGCTCTTAAATGGGGCATGCATGCTACTTTGGGTGGTACCACTGCCACCTGGTGGCAGCATATCTTTCCTTTAGAAAAGGTCCCCTAAGCGGAGGGAGTGAACCGGCCTGAGCATCCAATGTCAGTCAAACCTCCCACTGTCCTGTGGGAAGCTGGCCAGAGGTGGAGGAGGCACCTGGACTCCAGCATAGTCTTGCTTCCACAGGGAATGTTGGCGACCTGGGGACCTGGGTTCCAGAGAAAGCTAAAGCACCTTAGACACCCTTGGTCACAAACTCCCATCAGGCATCCACAACTGAAACTTAAATGTCACCATTAGGAAATGGTTCTTGGGTTATTATGCCAAAGTAGAGTTTAGATCTGGAAAAGAAGGGGGTCGGAGGCAATGGGCATGAGAACTGTTGTGTGGGACTCCTCCTCCCTTCGCCCTTTTTTCAGAAATGCCTTTTATCAGGTCTCTCAGAGTGAACACCTCTGGAAGGGGATGTTTCATTAACATTCATTTGACTTTGAAACTTCAAATGAGTATAATTGCTGGGATGGCTGATGGTGATGGGGAGGAGGAGGAGGAGGAGGAAAGGAAAGCCCTGGGCAGACCTCCACCAATGCTGCCTGACTTCTGGGAGAGGTTTTTTTTTTTTTTTCTTTCACAAAAGGTAGCATTTATTAGGCTTTTACTCAGCATTTAAAATATTGTACTAAATATATAATATATTGTGATAAAATATATATAACATAAACTGTTATTTTAACCATTTTTAAGTGTACAATTTAGAGGCATTCATTACATTCAAATTCAGTACAACCATTACTATAAAGATTACCAAAACTTTTTCATCACCCCCAAAGTTGAAACTCTTGTACCCATGAAGCACTAATTTTCCAAGAGAACTTTTAATTCAAGCTGAGTAAGTTCTTCTGGAGAAATAGCTGCTCATGCATTTCTCCTTCCTTCCAAGCTTTTTTAGACATCATCTCCCACCCTTTTCATTTTGTAATTGACCCTAGAAGTTTATGATTTGTCTCAAGCTGGCTCAGTTCCTTACTGGGAGGGGGAAAAAAAAAAACCTTCCAAGGAAAACAGTTCTTGGGGACTGTCTCTGGGGAGGGAGGTGGTCAGAGGTACACATAGGCCTTCTCTTGCCAATTGTTTTTTCCCTGCCAGCTCCAATGCTGCCCAGCAGGTGATGGCCCTGGCCATGCTTTCATTCCTAGTGACAGATTGGGACCCAGGAGAGGCTCAGTCATGCCTTGTACATCACTGACTTGAGGGCTGAGATAATTGAGGTGGGAGGCCCTTCTCATTCTCTGACTGGACTTGAAGTCTTCAGGGTCAGAAATTTTGTCTTGTTTATGAGTTTTCTTCTTGGGGACCAGCACAGGACTGCCCAGCCAGGAGACATTCAATCAGTGTTAGCTGTTGAATAGAATTGATCTTTCCTAACACAAAGCAGCCTCAGAAGACCACACTGCCCATTCCAGATATACCACACAGTGATCTGACCTGGGCCAACATGTGGCGATTCGAGAGTTAGAGCACCAGAATGGCTTCATGCTTGGTCTTGCTCATGAAACCTTTAGGCTTACATTTGCTGAGCACTTGCTTAGGTCCTAAGCGCTGGAATAGGAGGTGAAGAAGTCAGAGCCCCAGCTTAGATGGAGTCCTAGGTGAGGTCAATAGGTGGGACTTTGTGCAGGATAATTTTTCTGCTCTGATGTTGTTACTCTGTTAGAAAGAGCTCACTGGCCGATTTTCTGCCCTGAGACCTTCACTATAAGACAACAAATATGAATGTTTCTCCTTGACAAGCTTATTTTACTCAATGCCTCCAAAGGTTGGCTGATGGCTCCCACACCCTTTCCTCTTTCCCCTCACTCCTCCTCTCAGATATCTGTTTGCCCTAAACATTATAATGCATTCAAATCAGGAGAAATGTGGTTAGAGGCTTTCAGCATGGCTACTTGTCTTTTGTTTTGCATAAACTCATTTAAGCCTCAAAACAAACAAAACTAGTCAGGTTGTAGATACCTTTAATATGCCCATTTTACAGATGAGGAAACTGAGGATCAGAGATGTTAAGTAGTAGATCTGGTCTAATGCCAGAGCTTGATCCCTTATCCCACTGTGTTCTTAAAATTCAGGAGGTAAGCAGTAAGTTGTAACTCTTTGGCTTCTGAGATGATGTGGTGAAGGAGTGAATGAGTGTGGGAGTGCAGGAATGACTGAGCCCAGGGTGAAAGCTTGGGAAATGTGGCTGAGCTCTGTTCCAGGATCACCTGTGGATTATTACCTCTAGACGGTTGAAGAAGAAACTTTGATAAAGAATAACAACACCTGTAAAGACTTCCTCATTGAGGCCATGAAATACCATCTGCTCCCTCTGGATCAGAGGCTATTGATTAAGAACCCAAGGACCAAGCCCAGGACTCCAGTCAGCCTTCCCAAGGTAAGCCCCAGCCCAGTAACCGCCAAGAGTCAGGAGTGTGCCCTGGGAAAGTGGCCTTCCACTCCTGCCTCCAAGTCTTTCCTCACCCATGGCTGCCCTGCATCTGGGTTGCATTTACAACCTAGGAGATGGAGTCTGCTGGTTCCTCTTGAATCTGCTGGTACCTCTCTCTTCTGGGGTCTTCCTTTCCTAAGAGTTTCAAGGTAACCTCCAGTGTCATCAGGGAGGTTTGAGAATAACTCAGAGCTCTCTCTCACCCCCACCCCGACTTCTCATTTCACACCATGGCTTGTACTCTATTTCTGTTGGAAGCAGAGGAATGGCTATGTTGGTTTCACTTAGTGATGGCCATAGTATTCCTCTTTCTAGGCCATTCTTTGAGTTAGAATAGTCCTAGTCTGTTTCTTTCCCCCACTTCAGGGAAGGACAAAAAGGACAATTAGGGCTGCCAGAGGGAAGAAAAGGGGTTCTGAGAAAAGGACCCTGTCGAATTGAGGAGTTCGACAGGTCATGAAGCAGAGGAAGGAAATGGGAGAAATGAGAATTTGTGAGGGAGCAACCAGGGAAAGGGAAGGAAGACATAGGAGGGGACCCCATGATCTAGAGATCTAGAGTTTATGGTGTGTGCTGGCTGCTTTGGTTCCCTGCAAGTCTCCTTTCCTCTCTGATCCTCAGGCTCCTTATCTACAGAATGAACGATGCTCCACTTGATCCCTAAAGTTCTGTCTGGCTTGGCACCAAAGTAGTCGTTCTAGGAGTCTAACATGCTGATGTCTGGGGGAAGGAATCAGTCAACCCAAGAGGAAAGGTGGGAGGAGAGGAGTGGGTCATGCTGTCTCCTTGATGACACAGTAGGCAGCACCAGGAAATTATTTAGCTCTTGCTTTGTCCTCCTCCTCCTCCTCTTTCCAGCTGGCTGCCGTCCTCCCTGCCTGCTTCTTCCAGGAAGGTTTCACAGTGGCTGGAGAAGCATGTTGTTTTCCAAGACCAGGTGTTGGAATTCTCTGAGGTTTGCAGGACCTTCTTTCCCCTCTGCTCCATGACCTTGGATCATGGGGAATATATTGGTTGCAATGTGAACAAATGTCTCAGTGTCCCAGATAATAATACAAGCAGCTAACCTTTATTGAGTGCTGAGGTTATCACTTGAGTATCTTATTTAATCTTTTCAACAACTCTACAATGTAAAGATAGTTATCCTAGTTTTATAAAGGAGGAAACTGAGGTTCAGAGAAGTTAATTTATTTGCCCAAGGTCAACACAGCTAATGTGGTAGAATCAGCATTTGAACTGAGTCTTTATCACTCTCCATACCTGTTTTCTGAACCCATACCATCCTGCACCTGGCTTCACCTTCGTAAACCTGAGAGTGCATACTTGCCTGCTGGCCTCATGTTGCCTAGTGCCGGTTAGAAGTAGGCATAGCTGCAAGGCAAGGCCTTGGTCTGGCTGGACATTGGTCTTACTGCAGGTTGATGCCTTTTCTTTTGTTTGGTTGGAATATTGCATAGAAACTTCTTCAATATTTTTCAAAATGAAAATAACTTAGCTTTCTTTAATTATAGACATATGTGCTTATTGTAGATTATTAAAAGGATACTACAATTTTGAAATTAAGCAAAAGTCACTTGAAATGTCTCCTAGGGTAAGAAATCTGCTATTATTTGGAAAGTTTTCTTTCAGACATGTCTCTGTGCACTTTTTCACAGATAGATAAAAATGTACAGTGTATCGCTACACAGATTGAAATATTTGCCCCCCATGCAGCCATGTGGTGTAGATTGCTTTTAATATTATCATATAGGTGAAATCAGCATTTAAATTGTAATAGTACCTGGTACTTAATTTTATGCACTATTATGTACATGTTATAGACAGTCCTCTACTGATGGGCTTTGCAGTAATTTCCTTTTTTTTTTTTTTTAATTGTATCCTTTAAAAGATGGCATCAAGTTTGAGTTCATATTTCTTTCATTGGGAGTGAGATTCATCTTGGTTTCATATGGTTATTGGCAGTTGTATTTCTATTTTGGAGAATTCTCTGTTCATGTCCCTAGCTCATTTTTCTGTTAGATTGTATATTTTTTATTAATATTTTTTTTATTCCTTTGTTTTCTTCTTGAGGCAGAGTCTTGGTCTTGTACCCAGGCCAGAGTGCAGTGGAGTGATCTCAGCTCACTTCAGCTTCAACCTTCCAAGCTCAAGCGATCCTCCTACCTCAGCCTCCCGAGTAGCTGGGACTGTAGGTGTGTGCCACCACACCCAGCTAATTTTTTTTCTTTTAATTTTTTTGTAGAGACAGGTTTTTGCCATGTTGCCTAGGCTGGTCTTGAACTCCTGAGCTCAAGCAATCCACCCACGTTGGCCTCCCAAAATGCTGGAATTATAGGTGTGAGCCACTGTGCCTGGCCTTATTTATAGTTTTTAAAGGCTCTTTGTACATTAAAGAGGTTAGGCCTTTGAATGTATATATTTCAAATATGTTTTTTCTTAGTTTGCAGTTTGTCTCTTGCTTATAGTAATTTTTTAGTCCAAAAAACCCCAGTTTTTAAGGAGTCAAATTGATCTATCTTTTGCTTTATAGCTTGGGTTTTGTGTCATGTTTAGAAATATTTTCTTTACTCTGAAATGATTTAAAGAATGTCCCCATGTTTTCTTCAAGTACCTTTATAATTTTTGTTTTACATTTGAATCTTTGATGCACTTAAAATTATTTTGTGTGTGTAAGGAGTGAGGTCAGGGATTCAGTTTTATTTGTATTGCAAATGATGAGCCAGTTGTCTCAAGGTTATTTTATTCATTAATTCCCCTTTTCCCCCATTGGTTTGAATACTATCTTTATTATGATCTAAGTTTCCACAAGCTTCATGTCTTGAGAATGTTGATTCTAAGTGCACTGCTTTTTATTTAGCATTTTTACTTCCCTGGGTTTTCAGCTGGTGTTCCGTCTGTGACATTTCCCTTTGGAAGCTGTGGTTCTCATCCTCTATAATATCAGATGAATGCCATCTTTGCCTGAGGAGTGTAGCTTGGAGCTAAGGGAATGGTTCAGTGCTGGCCCAGCTTTTTTGTGTAGAAACCATACCTAGTGACTTCTCCTTTTCTGGACTCCATGTCTAGCTCTTACCACATATACCCATAAAAAGATAGTTTGAAAATTAAAGCCCAGTTTGTGCCTGAGCCTAGACGAAGCATGCTGAGAGCTGCTCCACCATCACCCCTGTTTCATCCTAGGGATTGAATCTGTAGTTGAGAAAGAGTCTACCCCTTGTTTCAGGAGGTCAAAGCCATCCTTCTGTCTACCCTACTCCTTAAGAAACATTTATTTTCTGAATGAAGACATTTAGATTCCTGGGCCTTCTGCAGGCAACTGAAACCATGACTTCCTTAGAATCTGTTAAAGAAAGAAATAAAGAAGACATCACTGCTGTTTGTCTCATTGTTCTCCTGTATTCAATCCTTGAATGATTTAAGGTTATGTTGTCTAACCTGCTTCTTAAACTATACTCTCATCACCATTGTTTGAGCACTTAAATTAGTGAGGGGATCCCCACTGAGGGCTTGAAGAATGAATGGGGTATGCTGAGGGAAATGATTACTTAGGGATTATCAGATCGTGTATTGTCTTAATAAATCATCACAGTAATAGGTCTGTACTATTCATATCCCCACTTTACTGAGATTACTCAGAGAGGTTAAGAAATTTGCCCAGTTAAGTACTGGCTAAGTGCAGTGCTGGGGTTTGGTCTGTCTCACTCCAAAATCCATGCTTTTCTTTTTACACCAAACTGCTTCCTGAGAAACAGCTTTGAGGTTTTGGTAGCGGTTTAAAGAGATTTCTTTTAGATTAGTTGAGGTATAATAATTTATATGCAGTAAAACTCACACTTTTTAGAGATATGTGATAAGATTTTACAAATGCACCATCATGTAACCACCATCCCAATCAAAACATAGAATATTTTAATCACTACAAAAAGTTTCCATGTGCTGCTTTGTAGTCAATCCTCTTCTTCTACCCCCAGCCTCTGACAACTACTGATCTGATTTCTGTCCCTACGGTTTTGCCTTTTCTAGAGTGTCATATAAATGGAATCATGCTGTATGTAGTCCTTTGAGCTTGGCTTCTTTTTCTTACCATAATGCATTTGAGATTCATCCCCGTTGTTGCATGTATCAGGAGCTCATTCCTTTTTATCACTAAGTAACATTCCATTGTATGGATGGACCATAATTTATTCATTCACCAGTTGGTGGACATTTGGGTATCCAGTTTTTGGCTGTTACAAATAAAGCTGCTGTGATTTCACTTACAGATCTTTGTGTGGACATATGTTTTAATTTCTCTTGGGTAAATACCTAGGAGTAGGATTGCTGGGTTATATGGTAAGTATATGTTTAACTTTATAAGAAATTGATAAATTGTTTTTTAAAATGACTGTACTATTATGCATTTCCACCAGCAATATATGAGTTTCAGTTATTCTGCAGTCCTGCTACTACTTGACATTATCTATTTTAAAAAAATTTTAGCCATTCTAGTAGGTATGTGGTGGTATATCACTATGGTTTTAATATGCATCTCTCTAATCGCTATGCGGTTAAGATTTTCTCATGTGCTTATTTGCCACCCATATTTCTTCTTTGGTAAAGTGTCTGTTAAAATCTTTTGCCCATTTGAAAAGTTGGGTTATTATTTTCTTATTGAGTTGTAAATGTTCTTTATATATTCTGGATACAAGTCTTTAATAAGATATATATTGTGTAAATATTTTCTCCCAACCCGTGCCTTATATTTTCATTTTCTTAGCAGTATCTTTGGAAGATAGTTTTTTAACTAATTAATTTTTTAATTGACAAAAGTTATATGCATTTATCATGTACAACATGAGGTTTTGAAATATAGTTACATTGTGGAATGGCTAAATTTAGCTAATTAACATATGTATTACCTCATATACTTATTTTTTTTTTTGTGGTGAGAACACTTAAAATCTATACTCTTTTTTTTTTTTGAGACGGAGTCTCGCTCTGTTGCCCAGGCTGGAGTGCAGTGGCCGGATCTCAGCTCGCTGCAAGCTGCGCCTCCCGGGTTTATGCCCTTCTCCTGCCTCAGCCTCCCAAGTAGCTGGGACTACAGGCGCCTGCCACCTCACCCGGCTAGTTTTTTTGTATTTTTTTAGTAGAGATGGGGTTTCACCGTGTTAGCCAGGATGGTCTCGATCTTCTGACCTCGTGATCTGCCCGTCTCAGCCTCCCAAAGTGCTGGGATTACAGGCTTGAGCCACCACGCCTGGCCAAAATCTATTCTCTTAACTATTTTCAAGAATACAATACATTGTTATTAACTATAGTCACCATGTTGTACTATAAATCTCTTAAAGGTATTTCTCCCATCTCACTGAAATTTCGTATCCTTTGATCAACATCTTCCCGGCCAACCCCTTCCCCATCCCTTGGTAACCACCGTTCTATTCTCTGCTTCTATGGGTTTAACTTTTTTAGATTCCGCGATGAATGAGATTGTATGTTATTTGTCCTTTTGTGCCCTGCTTATTTCACTTAATGTAATATCCTCCAGGTTCATCCATATTGTCACTGATGACAGGATTTCCTTCTTTTTTAAGGCTAAAGAGTATTCTACTAAGTATGTATACCACAGTTTCTTTATGCAGTCATCTGTTGATGGACATTTAGCTTGATTCCACATCTTGGCTATTGCAACTAATGCTGCAGTGAACATGAGAGTAGGTATTGCTCTGACATACTGATTTCATTTCCTTTGGATATATACCCAATAATGGGATTGCTGGATTATATGGTAGTTCTATTTTTATTTTTTTTGAGCAAGTTCCACACTGTTTTCCATGGTGGCTATACTGTACTTGGAAGAGCATAAGTTTTAAGTTTTTCAATTTTTTTTCTGTTATGGTTTATTTTGTGTTCTATCTAAAAAAATCTTTGCCTAATTTGAAGTCACAGATTTTCTCCCATACTTTCTTCTAGTAGTTTTAGGTTTTACATTTAGGCCTATGGATCCATTTTGAGAAATTTTTTTTGGTTTTAATATGGTGCATGAGGTGAGAGTCTAAGACTCATTTGTTTTGCATATGAATGTCCAGTTGTTCCACACCATTTATTGGGAAGATTCTCTGTTCTCCATTGAATTACCCTGTTACTTTTGTTATAAATAATTGACTGTATATGTGTTCATCTATTTCCGGGCTCTCTTCTGTTCCATTTTATCTATTTGTCTACCTTTACACCAATACCATGTGGCCTCGATTACTACCTTTCTAGTAAGTCTTGAAATTAGGTAGTATGAGTCCTCCGGTTTTGTTCTTCGGTGTTGTTTTTGTGAATCTGGGTCCTTTGCATTTCCATTAAATTTCAGAATCAACTTGTCTATCTACAAAAAAGCTTGTAGGGGTTCTGCTTGGAATGGTATTAAATCTCTAGATCAAATGGGGGAACTACCATCTTAATAATATTAAATCTTTAGATCCATGAACACAGTATTACTCCATTTATGCAGGTCTTCTTTAATTTCTCTCATCAGTGTTGTATAGTTTTCAGTTTATGGGTCTTATGTGTCTTTTGTTAGATATATCCCTGGGTATTTTATAGTTTTAGATGCTATTGTAAATGTTTTCTTTTGAAATTCCAATTTCTAATTGTTTATTGCTGATATGTAGAAATGTAATTGGTTAGAAAGCTTTTTTAATGGGGGAGAGGTCAGGTTGGTGATGGCTTCATTGCTTTCTGAACAACAAGGACAGTAGTTTCAGAAGATTACTGAGTATCCCAGACTGATGCTTCTGGCATGCATTTTGGGCTCTCTTCTAGAGTGTTAGCTCCTCAATGCAACTGTAGGTTCCATGGCAGCAGGCGTTACTCATCTATGTCCTTGGCACATGACCTCAATTAAAGAAATACATTTTTAAAGATGAAATAACCTCATTATTTATTAATACTTAATACTGACCATTTATATTACCCCTCATTTTTTCCTGATGGGCTTATCAGCATTCATACCTGTGTTTTCACATGGCTTTAGTGAGGATTTATATCCTACTTTATATCCTCCTTTGATCACTAATGTAGGTTGACCCTAGTTTGATTCAAGCCTACAAGTCCAGATTAGAATGAATCCAATTGTTGTTTCTAGAGGATTAGAAGGGTTGTAAAGCTCTTTGTTTTTCTTTTTCTTTTCTCTTTCTTTCTTTCTTTCTTTCTTTCTTTCTTTCTTTCTTTCTTTCTTTCTTTCTTTCTTTCTTTCTTTCAAAATCTGAAATCCAGCTATAAACAATCATGTATGCATTAATTCATTACTTTTCTTTGAGATGGAGTTTTGCTCTTGTTGTCCAGACTGGAGTGCAATGGCACGACCTTGGCTCACTGCAACCTCTGACTCCCGGGTTCAAGCGATTCTCCTGCCTCAGCCTCCCAAGTAGCTGGGATTACAGGTGCCTGCCACCACGCCCAGTTACATTTTTTGTATTTTTAGTAGAGATGAGGTTTCACTATGTTGGTCAGGCTGGTCTCGAACTCCTGACCTCTGGTGATCCGCCCTCCTCAGCCTCCCAAAGTGCTGGATTACAGGCATGAGCCACTGTGCCTGGCCGATTCATTACTTTTTAATTCACTCATCCAACATACTTCCATAGAGAAACCACTAATTGCCAGGCACTGGGGTAAGTACTGGATTCATGAAGGCTGATATGAACTGGTCTCTTCTCCAGGGGACTCCCAGACCAGAAGGAGGGGAAACAGCTGTGAAAGGACAATTACAATGGATTGAGTAAACGCCCCCATAGGGGTACAGGCAAAACACTCTGGGAGCACAGAGAGGGGTAAGGAATTAAGGAAAGCTTTCTGCAGGAGCTGACAGGAGCTGTGTCTCCAAGGTAAAATGCGAATTGTCTGTGAGAGTGAACATCCAGAAACTGGTTCAGGTGACTGCAGGAGAAAACTGGTTTACATCCTCTGGTGACCACTTAGAATAATTTGTACTTTGCATCTTCTTCTCTGGGTCATTGTCCTGGTCTTCATCACTGAAGGTATTGATAATACAAGTAGTATTGTTTAAATACTAATTACTGAGCAACTTCTTTGTGTTGTTAGCCTAAGTACTTAATGCCCATTATCTCATTTTGTCTTTATTACAACTCTGGAGGCTTTAATGTTGGAGAAAACCAAGATTCAGTGAGATTGAGTAAGACTGAGTGACTTGCCCAGGGTTTTACAGCTCTTAAGTGGCAGTGTGAGGACTTGAATCCAGGTCTGGCTGACTCAAAGCCTGGGCTTTTAATCACTACATGATAGTAATCCCCACAATAATGATAACAGCAGATACCAATTACTGAGCACTTGTCATGTGCCAGCCACTGGGCTAAGTGACTTATATTTGTATCTCATAGGATTTTCATAACTGTAATTATCCCCATTTTGCAGATGAGGAAGTTGGACCTTGGGTTCTGTCACCCACTCATTATGCATTAGTTATCTATTTCTGCATTACAAATTACCCTAACTCTGATGGCTTAACACAGTAAACATCTGTCATCTCACAGTTTCTATGGGCAGGAATCCTGGAGTGGCTTAGCTGGGTCCTTTTGGTCCAGGGTCATACAGTCAAGCTGTTGGTCAGGGTGCAGTTATTTCAAGGCTTGTTTGGGGAGGATCTGATTCTAAGCTCACTCATGTGGTTGCTGGCAGGCCTGCTTCTTGCCATGTGGGCCTCTCCATAAGCTGCTTGAGTGTCCTCATGACATGCTGGCTTTCTTCCAGAGAAAGTGATTCTAGAGCAGGAAAATGAGCGCGCACACCTAACACAGAAGCTGTAGTCTTTTTATAACCTAATGTCAAAATCCATGTCCCATCACTTCTGTCTTTTATTTGCTAGATACAAGTCACTAAGTCTAGCCCACACTCAAGGGGAGAGGTATTAAGTTCCATGTCTGAGTGTAGAAGTATCACAGAATTTGTGACCCGTCTTTAAAGCACAATTAGTAAATGGCTGAGTTGAGGTTTAAGCCTAGGATGACTGGCCTGACGCCCTGCGCTCCAAACTGTTTTATTATATTGCTTCCAAATGTCACAAAAGCATTATAGCCGAATGCTGTGTTGAAAGAAACCTGATTCCTGTCCTTTGGGGACTTTTAATTTTAAGAAGTCTCTCTGAGAAAGTAAGATAGACATATAAGAACAACCAAATAAGTAGAGGAAGAGAGAAATTAGGAGATAATTGGACTAGTTGGAGAAGCAGGCATGGGAATTCCAAGGGCAGGCTGTTTTTGGCTTTCATAAATTCAGTCCAGATAGGCTTTCTAGCAGAGCAAACTTGAAAAACAACGTGGTGGAGAGAGACTGGCACTATATTCAGTAATTCTCAGCAGTAACTCTGTTTGCCAGCCAAGTCCCTTCCCTGAGAGGAACAGGACTCTGCCTTGAGATAGCTGCAGAGGCTAATAAGGGTGTTTTTCCTGAGCCATATATGCACAGAGCATACTGACACATTCCAGCCGGAACAGCTAACAGCATCATCTTGGCTCCCACACATTCACCGCCCAGCACTTTCCCTGAGGCTGTGTTGCCATGGACAACCCGAAGCTGCCTCCCAGCCACTCAGAAGTCTCCTACGTTACCCTGTTCCACAGATGGCAGCAAGGAAATGAGGTTTCAGGAAGATGCAAATGAACCTTTTGGAAATGTACTGAACCTGGCACTTTTCACTGTCATTCCAGTTCAGTTGGCATCTCTATTCAGCTCTTTAAAAATGCTACTGAAACGCCATTTGGATTGGAAGTGGGTGGCTTGCTCCTGAGTTGGGCTGTCCTGCTTTCAGTAGATGGTGTTGGAAGAAGCTGTTGACAGGGTGGGTGGGATGACCTCTCATTTGGCCCAGGCCCCTGGATGGGCACTGCCCCTTTCCACCTTGGTCCGCACCCTGGCAAGCACCCTGGGGTCCTGAAAAAGCCCCATAATCACCCCTAGAATTAGTGGTACTTACCCTCCCTTCACAGGTTCATTGTATCCTTTTCCACCTTTCATTGGGAATCTGTTTTTTAGCACCTGTCTTAGAAGCTAATAATGACACTAGTGTTAATCAGATAACATTTAGTGTTTACTGTTTAGCAAGCATTGTGCTAAGTGCTTCATATCATTTAAGCCTCCTGACGCCCATACGGGAAGCATCCTATTATCCTGATATTACAAGTTATGAAAATGAGGCTTAGGAAGGTTAAATGTCTTGCTCATCTCATAGCCACACAGTTATATAGTGACTGGGCTGATACTATATTTGGGCCTGGATGTGTCTGATTCCAAAGCCCATTTTTTCCACTCTTCTTCTCTCCACCGGGCCTTGACCTCATATTACCTGGTTCTCAGACCCCCATTGTCTCTGCACCTTGCTATCAGTACTTGCCTAGAGCAACTGTTGCTCAGGAACCTGCTTGGACAAGTCTTCTGGCTCGACCTCGACATGCTCCTTCGGATGAATTGCTGGTGTTAGCCCTGCGGCCCCACGCACCAGGGTAAGAGAGAGTCTCGCTTCCTGCCCTGGCCCGAGGGACCGACTGGCTGGGCCTGCCTCCTGCCCAGCTCACCGGTCACAGAAGAGAGTTTGGACATACATTCTACTCTTGCCCGATGAAAAAAGTGTGTAGAGCCCAGATTGTTCCTTTCAACTGAGTGGAAATTTGAATGACCTATGTAGTCCTGAGGCCAGGGCTAGGGTCTTAATCTACACGTAGGCTGGAAATCTCTACACTCTTCATGGATTGTCCCTTTCCCTGGCTAGTCTCTGGCACCTAATGGCTCTCAGACACAGGGTGGTTGTGATTTCAGTGAGGAGGGACCAACATGCCTTCAATCCCACAGTCATGCTGGTGGAATCAGAATCATCTATGTAAACAAGAGAGCATTATATATTAATTTAAAAAAATGTTATGCTGGGAGTAAAATTTCCTTCCTAAGGAATCAGGTAGTCTTTTCCATGGGCTCACTAGTCTTCCTAAAATAAATGGCTATTTGACTTTTCAAAATGAGAGTGTTTTCCTTGGGAGGTATCTAATAACCATTCCTGCTACAGTGGAGTTCAGCTCACTCAATCTGTCAACCAGAGAACCTCCATTCACCAGAACTTCTGCAGCCTTCAACATAGTGACAGTTAAGACTTGGGATCAAGAACCCTGAGGCACCCTGCCAAACTCCTACGTATGCTGCAGTTCACCAGAGTGATTAAATTATGTTCAGTCTAGCACAATTGTTCACCTAGAGCCAGTTCTTTAGTTTGTGATTCCTAGATGACTGATAGTTCTTACTCAGGGTTACCTTGAAAGATAAATGTTAAAAATAGTGATCATTAAATAGGCTGATTTGATTAATTTCTAATGAAGACATATTAATCTTAAGTATATTGGGGTTTAGGAGTGTTGGGAAAAGAAAGAACTCCCTGGGCCTGAGTGTTTCTGAAATATAAAATGAGGGCATATAGGAGAGAATGGTTCACGTCTCTTTCTCTGACATCTTGTGGTCTTCTTAAGTAGCTAGAAGTTTGTGATTTCAAGATGTGATACGTGTAGACTGCGGGAAATACTTATATTTGCCTAACTGGTTGCTAACATCAGGTATCCATGGAAACAAGTATCCATTAGCACTCATGATAAGAAATTTATTCTTTTTACTCTGTATGATCAACACAATAGTGGGTATAGTGCTCCATGTATGATGGCTTCTTGCAACACCTACCGTAAAAATTGGATTTCTTTTGACCATACTGGGCTGTACTAATTTACATTCCCACCAGCAGGGCATAAGAGTTCCTTTTTCTCCACATCCTTGCCAGCATTTGTTATCTTTTGTCTTTTCTACAGTAGACATTCTAATTGGGGTGAGGTGATGTCTCGTGGTTTTCATTTGCATTTCCTAGATGAATAGTAATGTTGAACATTTTTTTTCATACACTTGTTGGTCATTCATATATCTTTTTTAGAGAAATATCTATTTAGATCTTTTTGCCTATTTTTGAATCAGATTATCTGTTTTTCTGTTATTTAGTTGTTTGAGTTCCTTATACATTTTGGGTACTAACACCTTGTCAAATGTGTGCTTTTGGCACGTTTGTCAAAAATCAGTTGGCTGTAAATGTGTGGATTTATTTCTAGGTTCTCTAATTTATTCCATTGATCTATGTGTCTGTTTTTATGCCAGTACCATGATGTTTTAGTTACTCTAGCTTTGCTGTATATTTTGAAGTCAGGTAGCATGATGCCGCCAGCTTCGTTCCTTTTACTCTAGATGGTTTGGCTATTCAGGATCCTTTGTGGTCCCATATGAGTTTTAGAATTTTTTTTCCTATTTTTTTTGTGAAGAATGTCATTGGTAGTTTGATGGGGATTACACTGAATCTGTAGATTGCTTTAGGTAGTATAAGCATTTTAACCTTATTAATTCTTTCAATCCATGATCATGGAATATCTTTCCATTTATTTGTGTCCTCTTCAATTTCTTTCATCAATGTTTTATAGTTTTCATTGTAGAGATCTTTTACGTCCATGGTTAAATTTATTCCTAGGTATTTTATTTTTTTGTAGCTACTGTTAATGAGTTTTTTTTCTTTATTTCTTTTTCAGGTAGTTCGCTATTAGTGTATAATGAATAAATGAATTCATTTATTCATTCTAATAGTTTTTTGGTGGCATCTTTAGGCTTTTTAATATATAAGATCATATTCTCTGCAAGCAGGTACAGTTTGACTTTCTCCTTTCAATTTGAATGTACTTCATTTCTTTCTCTTGCCCGATTGCTCTGGCTAGGACTTCCAGTACTATGTTGGATAGAAGTGGAGAAAGTGGGCATCCTTGTCTTGTTCCAGTTCTTAGAGGAAAAACTTTCTACTTTCCCCTTTCTAGTATGATTTTAGCTGTGTGTTTTTCATATATGGCCTTTATTATGTTGAGTTACTTTCCTTCTATTTCTAATTTGTTGAGAGTTTTTATTATGAAGGGATGTTGAGTTTTATCAAATGCTTTTTCTGCATCTATTGAAATGATCATCTTTGATTCTGTTAATGTGATGTATCATTTTTATTCATTTGTGTAGTGTTGAACCATCCTTGCATCCCTAGGATGAATCCGTTTGATCATGGTGAATGATCTTTTCAATGTGCTGTTGAATTTCATTTGCTAGTATTTTGTTGTGGATTTTTGCATCTGTGTTCATCATGGATATCAGTCTATAGTTTTCTTTTTTGTCGTGTCCTTGTCTAGTTTGGTATTAGAGGAGTGCTGGCTTCAAAGAATGAATTTGGAAGGATTCCCTCCCTTTCAGTATTTTAGAATAGTTTGAGAATAACTGGTATTAGTTCTTCTTTAAATGTTTGGTAGAATTCAGCAGTGAAACTGTCAGGTTCTGTGCTTTTCTTTGATAGCAGACTTTTTATTAGTGATTCAATCTTGTTGCTTGTTATTGGTCTGTTTGAGTTTTCTGTTTCTTCATGATTCTATATTGGTTGGTTGTATGGGTCCAGGAAAAATTAAAAATAGAACTACCATATGACCCTGCAGTCAATACTGGGTATGTATCCAAAGAAATTAAATCAGCATGTCAAAGAGATATCTGTACTCTCATATTTATTTCAGCAGTATTTACAATAGCTAAAATACAGAATCAACCTAAGTGCCCATCAACAGATGAATGGATTTTAAAATGTGGTATATATACTATTCAACTATAAAAAGGCTGGGCACAGTGGCTCACACTTGTAATCCCAGCACTTTGGGAGGCTGAGGCGAGTGGATCACCTTAGGTCAGGAGTTTGAGACCAGCCTGGCCAACATGGTGAAACCTTGTCTTTACTGAAAATACAGAAAATTAGCCGGGTGTGGTGGTAGGCACCTGAAATCTTAGCTACTTGGGAGGCTGAGGCAGGAGAATTGCTTGGACCCGGGAGGTAGAGGTCGCAGTGAACCAAGATCCTGCCGTTGCACTCCAGCCTTGGTGACAGAGCGAGACTCCGTCTCAAAATAAATAAATAAATAAAAAGATGAAATCCTGTCATTTGTGACAACGTGGATGAACCTGGAGGACATTATGTTAAGTGAAATTACCCAGGCATATAGAAGGACAAACACCACATGATTTCACTTATATATGAAATCTAAAACAGCCGAACTTGTAGAAGTAGAGAGCAGAATAGTGGTTATCAGAGGCTGTGGAAGGGAGGAGGGAGGGGAGATGGGGAAAGGGAGATGGGGCTGATCAATGGATACTGTGTTACAGTTAGATAGGAGGAATACCTTCTGGAGTTCTATTACACAGTAGGGTGACTATAGTTAACAATAATGTATTGTATATTTCAAAATAGCTAGAAGAGAGGATTTTGAATGTTCTCACCACAAAGAAATAATAAGTGTTTGAGCTGGTAGATATGCTGATTACCCTGATTTGATCATTACCCAATGTATGCATATATCCAAACATCACACTCTACCCCATAAATATGTGTACCTATTATATGCCAACTAAAAATAAAACAAAAAAATTGAGTTTCCTATGCCTGTGAGAGAAGCAGATGTATACCTGCTCTTCCCGCTGCCTTGAGCTACCCCTGAAACTGATGGTCCTATCCCACAAAACCTCATAATTCCTTTTCTCAGATAGTTGTACAAGTTTCGTATGTTTAAAGTCATCTCTTACCAGTGGTTTTATGAGCTCAAAGGCAAGTTTGTTTTGAAAACCTTATCTTGTATCCTATTTTTTTTTTTTTTTTTTTTTGAGACAGGGTCTCACTCTGTTGCCTAGACTGTAGTGGAGTGGCGCTGCAATCACAACTCACTGCAGCCTCAAAATCCTGGGCTCAGGTGATTCTCCTACCTCAGCCTTCCAAGTAGCTGGGGCTACAGGCAATGCACCACCACACCCAGCTAGTTTTTTGTATTTTTTGTAGAGACAGGGTTTCACCGTGTTGCCCAGGCTGGTCTTGAGCTCCTGGACTCAAGAGATCCACCCGCCTGTGCCACCTACAGTACTGGGATTACAGGTGTGAGCCACTGCACCTAGCTGTCGTGTATCATTTTTGTCTTTCTACTGAGGCTTTACTTTAACATTACAAAATTTGCATTCTGTAACACTGTTTCTGTGAAAATTCTCAGAGATGAGTGGTAGATTTTCTCCAATATGAATGTACCCTCTACTTCCCTGGTGGGAGATAGTTTCTGGGGCATGGTGAGGGTTCCTGAAAACTTTGCCCTTTTTTTTTTAAATTTACAAAAGAAGCTGGATAGCTTATGCCAAGAATAAGCAAACTTTCTTTTGGTGGTCGAGTCAAAAGATGGAAAAAGCTCTCACTTTCTCTTTTTATTTTGCTTGTTTTTTCCTCACTGTCTCCAGAATTTTAATCTGGTGTTCCAACATATTTTAACTAAAGAAAATGGCATTCTAGTTTAGTTTCTTTTTTCATTTTTAAAAACTCTGTATTGTTGTTGAACTCCTTGCATGTGCTGTTTACTTTTTATTCATGTATTCTTTATTCCAAACAAATACTTGAGCCCTCACTTTTACCTGGCAACATAAGTTTGTGGAGTTATCTTGGTGACTGAGGCAGATACATCTTCTGCCCAGGCAGGGCTCACCGTCTAGAGGCGCAAAAGACAAGTCACTGATGGTCCAGCACAATGCAGAACCCACAGGGCAGGTGAAATCTCAGAGGATGGATGTGTAGTTCTGACTTGGAGGCCAGAGAAGTCCATTTGTAGGAAATAACATGTAAACTGAGACCTGAAAGATAAGCAGGTGTTAAGGCAGAGCGCTCAGAGTTGGGAAGAAGGTTTCGAGTCAGGGAACAGCACGTGGGAGGGTGTGGGGTGCCTAAAGTCCTTGCAGAAAGAAAACTTAAAACTGCTTTTATTCTCACTCAGCTTCAGAAATCAGATTTCAAAGAAAATCTTGCAATATTTGCCTTCAGTTTGGCTTTACCAACTCAAAACCGGAAAGACAATGCAAGTTCTGGGCATATTTACGAGCACGTAATTCTGCCCTTGAAGAGTAGATTAGGCATTGTCTGGAGTTTGCCAAGGGGCTGTGCTCATTAACATCCCCCTTGAACTGTTCATGGATGCCTGTCTAAGCAAAGAATTCCAGATGGGAAGTAATGTAGAATTCATCTTTACTCTGAAAAAGGCTACTCTTGACACAGGGCAGTGGGCCCTCTGAACTGAGGCACCCAGGAAAGTCAAGAACAGAATGTTTCTGTCTGGAAGCAGCAGCAGCAGCAGCTCGAGGCTGGGCTTTGTGTCCTGGGTTCCTTTGGAATGCTTTAGAAGTCAGAACTGATATCTGAATTTTTGAACACTGGTCACCCACTTTTGGTGACAGACAGCTGTGGACTAAATCTGATGACCAGTGACCACCCACATGGCAGTGGGTGAGCCTCTTCTGGAATATTGGGGAATAAAAGATTGATCTGTAGTAATGGTGAGCTCTGGTTTTGCCTCCCGTATGGTGGGAAGTGTTCATTTGAGGGATGTGCTCCTGCGAGTTCACACAGAGTTTGATGGGCACTTCTCTCCCCAAAAATACATCATGGGGAAGTAAAAAGCCCTATGATAATTCATAATGGCAAAAGTTTTTCATGGCATATCATCAGGAAATCTACACAGTGTGGATTAAAAAGGTAGTTCTCAAAGTATGAACCCTAGAGTGGCAGCAGCAGCAGCACCTGGGAACTTGTTAGAAAGGCAGCCTCTGGGCTCCACTCCAGATCCACCGAATCACACTCTGGGCACAGGGCCCAGCAGCTTGTGTTTTCACAAGTCCTCTAGGTGATTCTGATGTATGCTCAAGTTTGAGAACCACTGGGTAAAGGAGACAAGCTACAGGTAATGATCAAATGAATTTGCTGGTTGTAACTTCCACCCTTTCTCTCCACTCAAGAAAGCATATCGGAATGCCATTGAGTGAGAGTGACATCATTGTGGGGACAGCTATGAATTTGCACACGCTTATTAAAATATGTAAACTATAGGTAACTGGTACTTTAATATTTATTTATTAATAACATGTGACCAAAGTCACAGCAGTGATACCACAATTAAGTACTGCAGTTCTATTAACCTAACCAGAGCAGTAGTTTTCATTGTTTTTGACCATGCCCTTGCAATACAAAATGCATTTAAATTTCTATCCAGAAGACACATGTAAGTGTGTACAACTAAAACAAATATTTCATGAAATAATATTCTTATTATTGTACTTTTAAAAATATATATGCTGGTCATAATCCATTAAATTGATTTCATGACTTACTAATGGAAAGTGACCTGTGTTTTGACAAACACAGATGCAACCAGCTGTGTTTGCTTGGATCCTGTCTCTAGAGCAGGAGTTGCGGGGGTGGCTGGCCTCACCCTCTGTCAGATAGACTTGGATTTCAGTCTCTGCCTACACTCCTAGCTGTGTGACCTTGGGCCGCTTAATGTGTTCTCTGAGCTTTACTTTCCTATCTGTCAATGTGGATGATGATGATTACCTCACAGCTGTGGTGACGAGTAAATGACAACACATTTCACATAGTGCCTGGCAATGGCGGCTACTACCTTACTTGTGGAAATAGGACTGCTAGCACTAGTTTTCAGAACATCATCAGTTTAATAACTTTTGTAATAACCACCTCACAGGAGTTTTTCACAAGTTTTTTCTATACTGCAGTGCAAAAGTGCACCCTACATTCTAGGCATTCAGAAATACTTTTGAATAATACTTTAAAAAATGCATCCAAATTCTGCACTCTTTTTCAAAGTATATTCAAGTTTGTTTTGATATAAGATTTAGCACCTCCCATTCCCAATCTTGAGGACACTGAGATTACAGATGATGCCCTACGTGGCTTCACACACCCACAAGATAGCCCCTAGTGGGGCATTTGGGAAATAGAACTTATGATTGTGTTTCTGTGGGAAGATGCTTGTTAGACTTTTCTTGAATACTCATACCTGTTGGTGACTAGGGGCAGCATCTCCATGTATGTAGCTCTGTAAACTGGCATCTCGGATCATCCACAGACCCTGAGTGATAAGCCATGTGGAAGTACCAGGGATACCATAAATCCAGATTTTGGGGAGACCCCGCTAATGTCCACTTGTCTCTCTGGAGGTCATGATTGTGGTTGGCGGCCAGGCACCCAAGGCAATCCGCAGTGTGGAGTGCTATGATTTCGAGGAGGACCGGTGGGATCAGATTGCTGAGCTTCCCTCCAGAAGATGCAGAGCAGGTGAGCAGCCTCCCAGTTCTGCAAGCTGTTTTTCCCCTGCTGGTCCCCACTCTGTGCCAGAAGTCGTGAGCTACTCCTTGTTTCCTCAAGCATCTGTGCATTTCAGGCTCCCTTTCTTTTCCCTCCTGCACAGTTTTTTTTTTTTTTTTTTTTTTTGTTTTAAGACAGTCTTGCTCTGTCACCCAGGTTGGAGTGCAGCGTCATGATCTTGGCTTACTGCAACTGCCGCCTCCTGGCTTCAAGTGATTCTCTCACCTCAGCCTTCCAAGTAGCTGGGATTACAGGCACACACCACCATGCTTGGCGAATATTTGCATTTTTAATAGAGACGGGTTTCACCATGTTGGCCAGGCTGGTCTTGAACTCCTGACCTCAGGTGATCCACCCACCTTGGCTTCCCAAAGTACTGGGATTACAGGCATGAGCCACCACGCCCGGCCACTTGCACAGTTTTTGGCTCTTTTGGGGTCAGTTCTTATGAGCTTGGGGAGTTAAAGCTGATTCAAGTATTTACTTGAGTCAGACAAAATTAGAAAAGCAAGTAGGAAAGAAATCCAGTGAATCCCATGACTGCCAAATATCTAAAGTATCTTCGGTGGTGACTTTTCCTGTGTCTGTCTTGCTCCTCCATTGTCATCCATCAACTTGAGCAGTCATGCGCCTGACCTGACCTTGATGTCTCGGTTTCCTGTGCCTCAGGTGTGGTGTTCATGGCTGGCCACGTGTATGCCGTGGGAGGGTTTAATGGCTCACTGCGGGTGCGGACAGTGGATGTGTATGACGGCGTGAAGGACCAGTGGACATCCATTGCCAGCATGCAGGAGCGCCGGAGCACGCTGGGCGCAGCGGTGCTCAATGACTTGCTCTACGCGGTGGGAGGCTTTGATGGCAGTACTGGTAGGTTCAGGGTGTGTTCCCAACCCCTCCTAGCCTGGGACACACCCTCCGTGAAACCCTGTTTTATTCAGCCAGTTCTGGACCAACTTTCTGTCCATGTGTAGCTACTGCCCCAGGGAGATACCACCCTTCTGCCTCATCCAGCTTTCAGGGGAAGAGCCAGGCCTTCTTGCACACAGAATATGTAACTGCCCATGTACTAGGCTTTCTAGGACTCAGAAGAGTCCCTTTCCTACTTTTCAGTGTCTGGGAAGATGAGACTTAGAAGGAGAGCATGCTTAGCTGGGGGGTGCCTCAGGCCTCCAGTTTGAATCCTCTGCCAGACAGATGAGGGAGCTGAGTTCAGCACTTGGAAGAAACCTGGCTCAGGTCACGCAGTGGGCCAGGCTGCCCATTTTTTCTGTTGCCCTTTCTACTACCCCACTTGAAGCTTTGCCAGGCTTTTTCACCATAGGTGAGCCTTCTTGCCTCTGGACTCTATCTAGCTTCAAAATTTCAACCCGAAACCATTAGTTGACATAAACTCAGAGAGGTGATCTCATCTCTGCTCATGCTGCCAGGTAGGTGTCTCAGTAAACAGTAGCTCTATTAAACTAATATGATATCCTTTGGCCCCCAGGGAGGGGAAAAGCAGTGTTTTTTTACTTCTCTGAATTTTTATTTGTGTCTTCACAATTTGGGGATTTTTCTCAGCCTTCTCTTTGCCTCACTCATATAATTCCAGGGCTTTAGCCCCTCTGGAGGCTGCCTTTAGTGAGTGGGGCAGAGAACGAAAGGGTAGTGGTGCATTGTTTCTTTTGGAAATTACTTTTGGCTATAAGTAGAGAACCTGATTAAACTGTGCCTTAAAACATGAGGGATTTTGCTTTACTCATGAAACAAGAAGCCTAGAGGTTAGCAGTGGCTGAGTTGGTCCAGTGGCTCATGGACATTGAGACCCCATTCTTTAAGATTAGATTTTCTTGGCCTTTTTCTCATGATCATGAGATGGCTGTTATACCTCCAGCCAACACATTTGTGTTCCAGGGGAGAATGGTATCTATATCAGAAAAGCAAAGGCCGTTTCTAAAATCCCCATAGACTTCTGCTTAGGTCTCATTGACTTGGTCACCCCTAGCTGCGAGGGAGTCTTGGAAAGCAAGTGTTTAGCTTTCCACTGCTAAGATAGACGAAGCTGGGGGAAAGGGGATTGGAATAGGTGTTCAGTGAGGCTACCTCAAGTGACTACTTGGAATCAAAGTATCTCACTCTGCAGTTTTTATGATCTACGTTTGCCATGCATTTCAGACACACCCCCTGTCCTTTCACAGCCCACTCTCTGGGTCAAGTCTTAATAGTCCCCGCAGGTAGACACTGCAGATGTGTTTGAGGGAGTCGCCACAGGCCACATGGTGATTCAGAGGTGGCACCGAGCCATACATTTAGGTTTCCAGCCCCTGCATTTGGACTCCTCCCCCATCCTCACTGCTTCTTACACAGCAGGGTGAGGCCTGGTGCCATGGAAGTCTCATGAGTCTCTTGTCTCCCAGGCCTAGCATCGGTGGAAGCCTACAGCTACAAGACCAACGAGTGGTTCTTTGTGGCCCCGATGAACACGCGGCGGAGCAGTGTGGGTGTGGGCGTTGTGGAGGGTAAGGAGGTGCAGTGGCCGGTGGCCAGGCCTATCTGGCCCACAGGCCTTGTCCTGGGTCCAGCATCCTGCTTGGTGCTTCCTCTACCTTGGTTTATTCCTGAGATCACTCCTCTGAGTTAGGTACTATTATCCTGATTCAGCAGATGAGACTCAGAGAGGTGGTGGAGCTCCTGGCCCGTGGTGGAGCTGGGCTGGGGGAGTAGAAGGAGCCCAGAGGGGAAATGCCGGCCTGTGGTTTGGCCCCTTGTCAATAGCTCTGCTGGAGGTTGGGGAGGGGAAGGGAGTAGGGAATCTATAGTCAGCATGTGACCCAGGAGGATAATGTAGTGGAGGGAGAATTAAATGTGTTTAATGAATTTTGTCCTCATATTCATATGTTGAACATTAACAGAACTGTGGGTGAGGTAGGCACGTCTTCTTAGGTCTGATGACTGTCTCTGCAGGGCAGGCTGGTGATCGAGTCCAGCTCTAGTCAGGAAAGCTGTGTAGGGTAAGGCAGGAGGGCGTGGTGAGGTCTCGGGCCTGGTCAGATGGTACACATTCGTTTGTAAAAAAAAAAAAAAAAAAAAAAACTCTCACGTCTAGTCTCTCGTTTTGTTTGCAAAACCCTTGTGAAGGAGATAGGCAGGACTCAGATTTTCTCCATCCTCCAGATGCCCCACATTCTAATGACAGTAAATAGCACAGCCTGTCCTTGAACTCAGGTCTTCTGACTCCTAAGCCGGTGCTCTTTCCACTGTGCTATGCCCCTTCAGAATGCTGACAAATGCCAGTAGGTAGGAGTTCTGTAAATATGTGTGAATTCAGTGTACCAAAGCATAGACTATTACTTGAACTAAAATGTTATTTGCAGGACAACACTGATTCATCAACCTGTGCGAGTGTGAGAATTTAGATGGAATATCTGTTCATTCAGACATGTGTGCAGACATTCCATCTCTCATGTACATACTCAAGAATACACATGCAAACACAAATGTGTCCTGGGGACAGCGTAACATTCAGCGAGTTAGACATTCATAGAAATATTCTTTTCTCGCACTGTATTTCTCAGTCTGCACTGGTATTGTGTAATTTAAGTTTTCGTTTAAAGGTATACTATTCTAACATACTAAATAAGTCATCTTTGTGAGGGCAAGGATTTTGTCCTCCTTCCAAGGTGAATTGTGTCTTGCAATCTCATTCTCTTGGTGGAACAGAAATTGATTTGTCTGCCAAGTATAAGTGCTTTGTCTAGCCACCTTCTCATTTCTTCTCTTGTTCCTTAGCCAGGAATATCAAACAATAGAGTAGGGGTTAAAAATAGCAAATCCCTGTTAATAGACTGAAGGAGGAACCTTGAGTGTGTATTTTTTCAGCTGATGCAGATGGAATGGTTGATGGGGGTTAGAGGAGGTGCCATAATGGTGGTAATTTAAAATACTCCCCTTGACAAAAGCTTTTGTGAGCATGTTCTGTATGTGGAAGAAGTGCTGTCTTGTAGCACACCCTGTTGACATGGAAGACAGGCTGGGAATTTGTTTCTTCTGCCCCTCCTGAATCTGAAGCTCTTTCGGCTGTGGGCACCCTGGGGCAGCAGAGTCCAATTTACAGCTGTGGTGAGAATGTTGAGGGAGGAACTTAAGTGGACTCTGCTTCAATGTGGCCTTGAAGAGACAGCTCTCTGCAGTGTCTGGCTTCCTCTCCTCCCTCTCATCATCTCATTACCATGGCTATACAGTTTGAATGACACTGAAAAAAAAAAATGGAGGAAATCGCAATAATTTGCTACTGGCTGCCTCGAAGAATAGCTATTTAGGAAAAGACTGTGTGGATCAGAGTACAGGCAGAAGCTCCCCAAGAGAACGGAGAGTGTGCTATGGAGATTGTCGCATCTGAAGCAGCACACACCGTACAAGTAGCCTGGACCATAGAAGGGCTGCTTAGTCAGGTTTTTAAAAAATTTTCACTCCGGTGCGTGCAGAACTGAGGGGAGGGTGTGTTTGTTTCTTCTAGATGGGTCAATTGAGAGGACCCTGGGGCAGAAAATAAAGCCAGGCTCGATGATGATAGAAGAAAAACATTTTTACATTTGATAATACAGCAGTAGTTCTGGTAGCAGAGTATAGGTTTGAGCCTGAGAATCTTTCTAACTTAAAATAATTGCGGATTTTCAAATACTAGTAGTATTCTTGGTGTCTATCCATCAAGAAAGCACATATGACCAAAAAATCTACCAAGTAATCCTGTTAAATGGATTTGCATTTGGCGATGTTTATTTAGTCTGCAACTAGTGTGACTCCTCCCTCTGTTCCCACAGAAGAGACCATCCCACTGCATTTTAAGACTAAATTTTAAACCCAAAATGTTTGAATTTCTGCTTTGGGATAGCTCAAATGCCAAATGTTTCCTCCTGCGTCCAGCCTCACTGTCAGCTCTCAGCCCCAGGCGGAAATGATACTCTTGGGTAGCAGCTTAATGGTATTTTAATTTAAAAGTAGATGACGGCACCTCAGGGCTCTTGTGTATGGCTCAGAGATCACAGGGTAGTCTGCAGAAAAATTCCAGCCACCCTGGCCCACGATGTACAAAGAACACTCCATTCACACACTGTACCTGCCAGGGTTGTGGAAGGGGTAGAGACAATGGCTAAGACAGGTTTTGGGTTCTCATTGAAGAAGATTTTTCCATATTTATTTCATCTGCTATTTCAAGCCTTGAGCCAGAAAGGTGGTCTGCCTGCGTATAGCTGGGGGCCTTCTAGCTTTCCATCTATCCAGTGCTGGTGCCTTGTTCTAGAGAAAATTTAACCTAATTCACCAGCAAGATTATGTTGAGTCCCAGTGGTGCCAGGCCATAGCTTTGGGCTGGGTATTTGGGGGTGCTTATTTAGAATGTTCAGTGTTTTCTTCTAAGGAGCTCATGGCTTAAGAGCAAGTAGAATATGTGAAGAAATGTGAAGGATGCTTTGCTTGGTTGAGGAGTAAGTTGGTGGTCCCCTGGAGAAAGAGGGAACAGAATTCTGAGGTAAGGGTGCCCCAGTTGGTTGCAGATAGGGTTTTAGCTGAGCTCTGGTTTCATGCCAGTGTCCCTGGCACCACACTCAGCCACTTTGTGTGTTGCAGGGAAGCTATATGCTGTTGGGGGTTATGATGGAGCTTCCCGCCAGTGTCTGAGCACTGTGGAGCAGTACAACCCAGCGACCAATGAGTGGACATATGTGGCGGACATGAGCACCCGTCGCAGTGGCGCAGGTATGGGAGAACCTCGGGATGCTGGCTGTGTCTGATTTGCTCACAAGTGGGTCTTTACATTTTTTTTTTTTTGTTTGTTTCATTTTAGATTCAGAGGGTACATGTGCAGGTTTGTTACATGGATATACTGCATAACAGTCGGGTTTGGGCTTCTGGTGTACCCATCACCCAAATAGTGACCATTGTACCTAATGGGTAATTTTTCAACCTTCACCCTCCTTCCAGCCTCATCCCTTTTGGAATCCCCAGTGTCTATTGTTCTCATCTTTATGTCCATGTATACCCATTATTTAGCCTGTACATGTAAGTGAGAAGATACGGTATTTGATTTTCTGTTTCTGGGTTATCTCACTTAGGATTATGGCTTCCAGCTCCATCCATGTTGCTGCAAAGGACATAATTTCACCCTTTATTTGGCTGCATAAGATTCCATGGTGTATACATACTGTATTTTCTTTAATCAGCCATTGATGGATACTTAGATTGGTTATATGACTTTGCTGTTGTCAATAGTGCTGCTTTAAATGTAACGACTGTACATGTCTTTTTAGTATAATGATTTCTTTTCCTTTGCATAGATACCCAGTAGTGGGATTGCTGGGTCAAATGGTAGTTATATTTTGAGTTCTTTGGGAAATCCCCATACTGTTTTTCCATAGAGGTTGTATTAATTTATATTTCTACAACAGTGTATAAGCATACCCTTTTCTCTGCAACCATGCTAATGTCTTTTTTTTTTTTTTTTTTTTGAGATGGAGTCTCACTCTGTTGCCCAGGCTGGAGTGCAGTGGCGCCATCTTGGCTCACTGCAAGCTCCGCCTCCCTGCAAACTCCGCCTCCTGGGTTCACACCATTCTTCTGCCTCAGCCTCCTGAGTAGCAGGGACTACAGGCACCCACCACCATGCCCAGCTAATTTTTTGTATTTGTAGTGGAGATGGGGTTTCACTGTGTTAGCCAGGATGGTCTCGATCTCCTGACCTCGTGATCCATCTGCCTCAGCCTCCCAAAGTGCTGGGATTGCAGGTGTGAGCCACTGCACCCGGCCTTTTTTGACTTTTTAATAATAGCCATCTGACAAGTATAAGATGATATCTCATTGTGGCTTTAATCTTCCTTTTTCTGATGATAATCATCAGATGTTAAGCAGTTTTTCATATGATTATTGGCCACTGGAGTGCCTTATTTTGAGAAATGTCTGTATGTATATCCTTTGCCTGCTTATTAATGGGGTTGTTTTTTCCTTGTTGAGTTGTTGGAGTTCCTTGTATATTCTGGACATTAGTCCTTTGTTGGGGGCATAATTTGCAAATATTTTCTCCCATTCTGTAGGTTGACTGTTTACTCTGTTGATCATTTCTTATGCTGTGCAGAAGCCTTTTTGTTTGTTTGTTTAATTAAATTCCATTTGTCTATTTTTGTTTTTGTTGCACTTGCTGTTGGCATCTTAGTCATAAATTCTTTGCCTAGGCCAATGCCCTGAAGAGTTTTTCCTAGGTTTTCTTCTAGGACTTTTATAGTTTCAGGTCTTACATTTAAGTCTTTAATCCATCTTCAGTTAATTTTTGTATATGGTGAGAGACAGAGGTCTAGTTTCATTCTTGTGTATGTGACTAGCCACATACAGCACCATTTATTGAATAGAGTGTCTTTTCCCTATTGTTTTATTTTTGTCGACTTTTTTGAAGATCAGCTTGTTTTAAGTATGTGGCTTTGTTTCGGGGTTCTCTATTCTGTTCCATTGATCTCTGTGTCTATTTTTGTACCAGTACCATGCTGTTTTAGTTACTATAGCCTTGTAATATAATTTGAAGTCAGGTAATGTGATACTTCTGGCTTTGTTCTTTTTGGTTAAGATTGGCTTTGGCTATTCGGGCTCTTTTTTGGTTCTGTATAAACTTTAGGATTGTTTATTCTAATTCTATGAAGAATGATGTTGATAGTTTGGTAGGAATTGTGTTGAATCTGTAGATTCCTTCAGGGAATATGGTCATTTTAATGACATTGATTCTTCCAATACATGAGTATGGGATGTTTTTCCATTTGTTTGTGTAATCTGTGATTTCTTTAGTCAGTCACAAGTGGGTATTGGTTCAACAACCTAACATTTTATTTTAACTCCTCCTTCTTTCGTTTTGCTGTATATAATCCCACTAGCACCTTTGCAGCTAGACACAGCACTTATAAGTTAACCTTTCCTGGGGGATCACTAGAGAATGGATGAGATAATACGCTCCTCATCATCGCTTATGTTTCTATGAAGGTGTTTACATCTTTTGAAAGTGAAGGCTTACTATGTGCCAGGCACTGTCCTAACAAATACTTTTTATGCCTCAATCCATTTAATCCTCACTACAGCCCTACAATGTGGATACAATATGAATTCCACTTATCAGATTTAGAAAGGAAGGCTGCCAGTGGTTGAGTAATTTGCCCAAGGTCATATAATTAGTAATGCTGACTCCAGAGTTAGTTTTTTAAATCCCTAAATTATCAGTCTTATTCCTCTGAAGTAGTAGGACAAGTCTTCAGTTGACAAAGCTGAGCTTGCCTGTCTGGGATTGAAAGCCAAGCTATTAGTGTTCATGTTTGGAGATAACTTATGTCCCCTGCTCCCACTTTTCCTCACTTCAATGCATTCCCCAACATGGGAAGAAAATGACTTTCCAAAAGGTTTCCACTTCTACTTCTTGTCAGAAAACCAGAAGCTCTATGGTCCTTTGGGATTTTTCAGGAAGCGGAGCAACAACCCCTTCTCCCCTGCTTTGTCTTCCCATCCATTGTCTTAGAGGCCCAAAGGGAAGGGTCTGAGGGCAGACAGAGGCATCAGTCCACTGGTTCTTTATTGCTGGTTCCTGTGGTCAGTGGTGACTGATTACCAATCTGATCCTGGCGGGAAGGCTGTGTGACTTCTGAGAAGGGTAGCCACATTCCCACAATGTTATTCCTTTCTCTCTCTCTCTCTTTTTTTTTTGTGTATTTTTGGAGATTGAGTTGTGATCTCATTTTATAGTACCAAACATATGACCACTTCCTCAGCATTCTTTAAAAAGTATGCTATTTTAATATTTTTAAAGAGCCTTTGTGTGCTCACTGGTTTCAAAAATAAAATCTGCATGATGCCATTTAAGAAGTGTTTGTGTTTGGAGTGCTATTTTTAGGGAATTTTTGTCTCTGCTGATTCTGACAGGTTGGCCCTTCCTGAATGTGGAGCCATTGCCTGGAAGTCAGGAGGCCCGGGACTTGGTGCTGGGTCTGCTCTCATTTGCCATATGACCTTCCTTGGGCAAATCCCTTCCCTTATTCTGGCCTCTAATTCCTTATATGTGAAATGAGTGGGTTGTAGGGCTGTAGTAGATGTTCCCTAAGAACCAAGTCAATCCACAAATCCCATGATTCTTTTCCTGTCGTAAACCTCTTTCGGAAATTTTGGTTTCTAAAGTTTTGGTAGAGTCTTTTTCGTACTCCCTAGAAATCCTCTGTTGTGACGTAAGGGGTGAGAGCTCAGCATGCCTGGGGCAGCACACCCTGAGATGCGTGACCGCTCCTAGGGCCGAAAGCCTGGGGAGGCAGCCGGGCGTGAAGCCGCCAGGGCAGACCTGCGTTAGGAAGCTCAGGCTTGTCTCTGTGGAGGGAGCCGCCTTTGGAGACTACAGCTGCTTTGTCTCTGCCAAGCTGCTGCAATGGTTATTGCTGGGTGGACATCACCTGGCCCTATTCCTGTCTCTTACCTACCCTGGAGGACCTGGAGGGTGACACGTCTGTTGCCTGGGAGTGCAGTGTCCCTGGGAGGCACACTGACCTTGATTTAGGAAATCAAAACCAAGCCTTTTTCCTGAGGTTACTGTCAGAGCCCTGGCCTCCGACTCCCAGGTCAGCCTTTCTTCAGTGCTTCACTTTCGTGAGATTTGGGCAAGTCTCACCTCTGGAGTTGGGAACCCACATACTTATCAAGGTGGGTGTTCTTGTTGGCTGAAGACCCAGAGACCAGAGGCCCTGGCCTTTGGCTGCCTGAGGCCCTTTGAGGTGCCAGGGGCGCCTGTGGCTCTAGGTCCAGGACGCCGCTGCATGAATGTTTATGGATGAGGCTGCACTAGGGCAGACGCAGAGTTGCCTGAGTGCCTGGAAGGCAGCTCGCTTCCTCAGCAGGGTGTGGGCAATGCTACCAGATGGTTAGGGGAAAAAGAGGCCCTCTCTCAGGGAATGCGTGTTCCTGCTGAGCATGGAGGAAAGGAAGGTGAGGCAGCTTTGGAACTCAACTAATTGTATTAAACCTGTCAGTTAGAGAGAGCCATTGTTGATACGACAGCGCCATCTGCTGTTAGTTTAGAGCAACTGCTGGGAGCCACTAGCATACCCACGTCATTGCTGGGAGGGATTTTATTAATTTATATTTTTGTCATTCAAGCAATATTTCTTGAGAACCTACTGCCGTGGGGCACAGGGAAGCAGACGAGGACAAGGTAAAAACAGTCCTCATCCATATGGAGTTATAGTTTACAAGTCTGGTTCTTGGGTCTGAAACCTGGCTGCACATCCCAGTCACCTGAGGAACTTTTTCTGACTCCTGACCAGTGTGGAATCTATCTTGTAAAAAGCTTCCCAGTCCGTTGAGATGCAGCCTGCCCACGGAGTGGAGTAGTCTGTGGTCCATGGGAACTACTGATCTAGTACAACTCTTTCCCTTTACAAATAGGGAAACTGAGGCCCAGAAAGGGGAAGGGTCACCCAGTGAGCAAGTCAGAGAGGCAAGTCCGGAACACAGGTGTCCTAGCTACCAGGTCAGTTGCACTTTCTAGATACTGTGCTGTCTTCCCTCTTTATGGCTTTCATCGTCTTGTTGTATAAAAGGATTTTAAAAGATTATACTAAAACTTGTAAACGAAGCAATTCTAGCACTCAGCTCAGGCCGATCAACATGGTTAGTGATCTAATAATGCCCTCTGCAGTTCAGGAGGAGAGAAGTGGGCAGAAAGGTCAGCTTCTGCTTACATGACCAGCAGGGAGGCCTCCGTAATAATAATTTCAGCACTTTTGCTGTGTCGCTAGTTTCAATTTTTAACTCTTTTTAATCAACTAATATAAGGATGAGTAAGTAATACAACATTGTAGGAAAACTAGGCAATATAGATAGGCAAAAAAGGAAAATGAATGTAATTTACCACTCAGAAATAATTATTCTTAATATTTTAATGGATTTCTTTCAGTATTTTTTGTCCTTTTTTCTTTGCTTATGAACATCGTCCCCTGTATGTATATATGTATGTATATATTTATGTTTTTTCAAAACAGAATTTGGGTCACATTTGCTTTATACTTCAAAGTTTTGAGCTTGCGAGTCTTATGAGGAGGCGGGTAGGGTGTCATTATATTTGTTTTACAGATGAGGACACTGAGGTCCAGGGAGACAAAATGGCACTCCCCAAGTCCCCTCGCTGGTCAGGGCTGTCCAGGACTGGACCCCAGGCCTCCTGATTTCTGGTTACTGTAGCCAGCCTGAGGCTGGGACACTGTGCTCTGCCTTTCAGGGGTTGGAGTGCTTAGCGGACAGCTGTACGCCACAGGTGGGCATGATGGGCCTTTGGTGAGGAAGAGCGTTGAGGTTTACGATCCTGGAACAAATACCTGGAAGCAAGTGGCAGACATGAACATGTGCCGGCGCAATGCAGGTAATGACTGCTCTCTCCATCTCCCCTTTGGGGGTCGTGTGCCTTTTCTCCCTGAAGACACTGGCTCTAAACAGCAGGGAGATTCCCAGGGTCTGGAGCTGAGTGTATATCCTGAACAGGGAGTGTCCATTTTCCAGGTGGGCTCTCGGTTAGAGGAGGGGAGAAATTGAGACCCCGAAAGCTAGCTGCAGATCCTGCAACCTAGATGCAGAGGATCCCCTTCCTCCCCACTGAAGGGTGATGACTTTTACCACACACGGATGAGCACAGACCTGGAAAAGTCCTTTGGTTGCCGTCAGTACCCCCTGCCCGACAGCTTTGTAGGTAGCTAAGCTCAGGGCTCTGTGGACAAGGGCCAGACAATGGCACTTGGTTCTATCTTTTCTTTGCCAGTGCCTGGCTAGGAGAACCTCTCATTTCCTACTTGAAACCAGTCTCCTTCCTTGCAGGGACAGTTGGACCCTTGATCAGTTCTCCTTTCCTTATTGCGTTCTTTGTATTCCTGTCTCTCCTTTCCTTCTTGTCTCCTATGCCTTCCTGTAGGAATGATTTACTGTAGAGTATTTAGGTTTATATTTCCTGGAGTATGAGGCCCCTTTTAAGCTATTTCCTTTTTGAGCTTTACCTTGTGGGTTGTGTACTGTGTCGGTATACCTTTATGCCTCTTTGCTCTAGGACAGTGTTGGCTTAGCCCAACTTCCCAGGCTGGAAAGACACACAGGTGACTTTCAGGCAGATCCATTTTCATTATTCTCATATTACCTGTTTGCTAAGCCCATTCGTGTCTGACTTGGAAGTGTAAACAGGGGCTGAGGGGATGTTTATTAATTTACTCGTTGTCTAAGCCTGCTGTGATAGAAGTTCTCATTTGGCTTGAAGCCACATGAGCAAAGAATTACAGGACCCTTAAGGCAGCTAGTCTATCTAGAACCTGGGAATTCAGTTTAGATGTAAATGTGTGTTTGCATAAAATTCATGCATAGATATTTCTATTTTTTAATAACAAAAATGGAATTACACTATAACACTATTTTGTAACCTGTTTTTTTTTAAAAAAAACTCACTTTACAATCTCTCATGAATATCTTATTACAACACTAAACTTACTTATATGATATTATTTTAAATGACTATATCATAATTTAAGCAATCTACTATTGGACACAGGTTATTTCCATCTTTTCTATACCATAAGTAATACTTTAGTTATTATAAATGGTCTTTATAGCTAAATCAGTGCACACATTTAAAATTATTTCTTTAGAATAAAAGGCCAGAAATGGATTTTTTTTTTTTTTGAGACAGGGTCTCGCCCTCTCAGGCTAGATTGCAGTGGCATAATCTTGGCTCTGCAACTCTGCCTACTGGGCTCAAGAGATCCTCCCAGCTCAGCCTCCTGAGTTTTGGGACCACAGGTATGTGCCATCACATCTGGCTAATGTTTGTATTTTTTGTAGAGACAGGGTTTCACCATGTTGCCCAGGTTGGTCTTGAACTCCTGGGCTCAAGTGATCCATCTGCCTTGGCCTCCCAAAGTGCTGGGATTACAGGTGTGAGCCACTGTGCCTGGCCAGAAGTGGACTTTTTTAATTAGAGGGAGCACATGTATTTTAGATGCCATCCAGGAAGGTGTCCATTTTATCGTCTCACCAGTATTTGAGAGTACCTTCAGCAACACTGGTAATTGCTACTTTTTGGAGTATCACCAATCCCTTAATCTAATTTTGAAAAACACACAACATATTGGACTATGGCCTTTGAAAGTCTTAATGAGCAATAATTAATTACATTTTCGTACGCCTTAGACCCTGCTGCATGAGACCTTGCCCAAAACCCATCTCACTCTGAGATCAGGGTGGGAGCTGTTCCTCATCCCTGGAAGCTGTGTGTGAATGTAGACCCCAGACTTGTAAAGGGATTACAGACATAACCATCAGCATCACACAGTGTGGATACACCATAGGGCTTATCCGGGAAAAACTTAGCAGCAGAGAAGTAGTAGCATGCATGAAGTCCCCTGAATTGTTTTATTCTCTAGCTCAGGCCTGGCACAGGAGGTCTGTGTACACCTTTCCAGTAGAGAGGGGTCTGTGCCCATATGCTCTACATACTTATAGTGTAGGTATGTGTGTGGTGGAGGGCATACACGTTATAAGTAATCAGACCCCCTGGTCAGAGAAATGATCTTGTTAGGAAGAAGGATCCTTGGAGCCCAGTGGCTGTTGTCAATATTTTCTTCCACTTAGCAAACTCAAACCTCCGGAGCCAAATCTCCGTTGTCTTACCATGAAGGGAGGAAAAGAGCCTCCCAGGCTCTCTGGATTTGTCTCTTGATCAATTCTGATCTCTTGGTGCGCCTGCTGTGATGTCTCCTATGGCTTTTGTTTGACTCCCAGGGGTCTGTGCAGTGAATGGGCTCCTGTATGTGGTTGGAGGGGATGATGGATCCTGCAACTTGGCTTCGGTGGAGTACTACAATCCTGTCACTGACAAATGGACACTGCTTCCAACCAACATGAGCACGGGGCGGAGCTATGCAGGTCAGTGTGTGCCATCTCCATGCCCATCCCAGAGGCCTCCAACACACTGGGGGAATGAGGGGTGGGTGGGCCGGTGGGATGAGGGGATGTGAGCTTGCTTAACTTGGGCCTGAGTGCCTCCTCTAGGGATGACAGGTAATTGTTACATGGCCACCACTCTTTCATTCTGAGCTCATGACAGATACTGATAATTAGCACTTATTACCCCCTGCCCCTGCCCTGACCCTGTGAATCTGAAGGTAGCCTCAGAATTTATAACGTTTGTTCCATCGAGCCACTCCAACTGAACTGAGTTGTCACAAGAGATTTTAGAATTTCATTGCCATTCCTGGTTTACTTTGTGCCAGGCTCCTAGATGGCATAAGATGCAATTCTTGCTGTCCAGAGTTGAATTGGACAACTGGGAAGACAAGATGATGTATATACAAGTTCTAAATGACATACACTAGACAGGCTTTAGCACATGAAAGACTGGTGAGAACTGGCAAAGCCAGGGAACCCTTCCTGGAGGAGACAGGCTCAATTACACTTTGAGGCTGGATCACAATCACACAAATGGCTGTCCTTTAGTGGGTGGCTGGCCCCGTGCCATGGGGCAGTGTGTTAGGAACAGAGTGTGCATTTGTTTTCATCTTTTCAGCAACTCTTGGGCTGAATGGGACTGTATCCATTTATTTTATGGATGATGAAACTGAGGTTTGGAGAGTTTAAGTAACTTGCTGAAGGCCACACAGCTAATAAATGGCAAAGTCAGTTCAAACCCAGAGTTCTAAGTCCATGCCCTTTGTGCTACCCCAGCTCAGGGTAAGCCTTAGAGTAAGGCACCAGGCGGGTGTGGAAGCTTCTTCTTGGGGAGTGTGTGTGAGGGGTTTGGTGAGTGGCAGGGGCAGGGGTGGCGTCAGAGTTGGTGTTTCTCTCTATGGGGAGATGAGCAAATATATATCCATAGTGTAGTTCAGTTCCTTGTATCTGGTTTTCCAGAACCTGGAATAGAGATAACATTATTTATCCAGCACACACAGAACATACCAGGCATTATCCAAAGTATTTGATAGTCATTATCTCTTTTAATCCATACCACAACTCCAGGGATATTCTTCCAATTCCCATTTTGCGTTATAAAGGTCAGTCATTCCATCTAGTTTGACTGCAGGGGAAGATTGTGCTGTGCAGATTTGAAGGAGTTTGCAGCACAGTCTTTCAACGTAAGACTTCTGTTGCAATGGACTTTAACTTTTTTCTTCCTTTAGAGTTTTTTTCACGTTGTAATGCTTTTCTTGGCTAAGTATAAAACATTTTAGAAGAAGTTTGGTCCTGGAGTAATTCTGTTCTGGGATGAGTGAGATAAGTGAGGATCTTCCCTTGACTCCATGCGTGCCTTAATGAGAGGGGAAGAGTTAAGTGTGGGTGGTTAGAATTTCATATATATGCTGAATATTTCATGTACCTTTCTTCATTGCCTGCCCTCTCCAGAAGTAGGTAGGAAGCAGACAAGCAAACCTGCAATTTTATGTTCAAACCCACTTACTGAATCTATTATCTTAAAGTCTAAGGAAATGTTCCAAAATGCAAAGATTTGTGGACAGTTATTTATTGGGGCCTTACTCATGATAGGAAAAAACTGAGAATAACTTAATGTCTGACATGAGGGAAATAGTTAATAATCTATGGGATATTTATATAGTGTATGATTTTTAATGTTATGAGAAAACATTTGTAATAGCCTGTTAGGTTAAAAAAGGATGCAAAGTTGTATGAACCTTGTGAACTCACACATGTAGTCCTATATTGCTGGTAGTGGGAGTGGGGGTTGAATAGCTGCTGCTTCTTCTGCAGATGGATATTGGAGTCAGATGTGAATTTGAATCCCAGCTCTGCCACTAGCCCTGAATCTCTGGGCCAGATATCCTATCATACTGAACCCCTGTTGTCTGATTTGTAAAATGGGAATAAAATTAGACTAAGCCTTTTAGGGTGCTGTGAGAATGAAATGCAGTCATACTTGTGAAGAGCTAAGCACAATGCCTGCCTGGCAGTAGACACCATGCAGTAAATGATTGTAATTATTATTAGATGCTAGAAAGTATTCCAAAAAGACAGTGGTGGTTTTCTTTGTGTGAAGGGATTAAAGCTTTTTTCTTTGTGTTCTGCATTTTCCAGATTTCCCATAATGAGAATATATTACTTTTATAATCAAGATAAAGGTTATATGAAAAAGCAACACAGGAGCCTGCTTTCAAAAACAAAAAGCTACCTTCTGAAAGAGATGTCTGAGATTCAAGTAAGATGCTGTCAAGACCAGGCACCTGGACTCAGGTTCTGCCTGCCTCGAAGCTTCAATGTCTGCACCTTTAGCCAGGAATAAACAGGAAATAGATGTCTTAGCAGAATATCTCCAGTGGGGTATCCTGGCTTGCTTTTAGCCATGTTCTGTCAATCTCATCTTCAACCAGAACATTTTATAGTTGTAGGACTATGTTAAAATAAGGCTCCAGTAACCATCCTGCCTGGAGACACCTATAAGTTAGGATTTCGTTTAGCAACAGGCACCAGAAACCCTGACAGATACTTTCCTAAATAAGGAAGTGAGTGTGTTTGTCTCAAGTAGAAAGAAATCCAAGGTTGGCCTGGGGGCTCAGACTGACATTGAAGAACCAGGTTTCTCTTCTCTTTTCTGTTCTGCCAGCTTTATCAAGGGCTGCTGCCTCCCCTTGGCCTTGCGTGAGCATTCCAGTCACAACAAGAACAAAGCCAGCGTTGCAACACTGGCACACTTGCCTTTATAGTCTTATTGGCCAGCACTGGGTCACATGGCACATCTAACTGCCAGGCAGTCTGGGAACCCGAGCTTTCAACTTGCTGGTGGCTGTAGTCAAGGACAGCAAGTTGGAAGGATGTTGACGGAATCAACCTGTACTATCTGATATGTAGCCTCAGTCCCTTACAGTGAGGTTCTGGGTCATGCGTGGATTTATAGTTAGGTGTTGAGCGTGGTTCACCCGGACTAAAACAGTAACACAGTGTACATGTCTAGAGCATTTATCAAAGTCGAGATTGTCACATTGGCAGGGTCTGTTAGATGACATTCGTGTGGGAACTGAGCATAAAGAGGTCAAAGAACTTGCCAAAGGCCATAGTGCAGGTTGACTGGTGGCAGAGTTAGGATTGGAATTCAGTCTTTCTTGCTCCCATGAAGGCAGCCTACTATACTTTCCACTTCATTCCAGTGTCTTCTAAAAGTAGAGATGAATCACCCATCGCTTCTCTTACAATGATTCAAATTTAGAGCTGCATAGCTGCCCCTGGGCACTGAGCATTGTTGGGCTGGGTGCTAGGGCTGGGGACGGGAGTCACCACAGTGAGTCCATGTGATGACACCCGGTGAGGCCACTAGCCAGCGGTGTTTGAGGGACTGTGCTCGTAGGTTCAAGTGTCTTGCCAGGACTTGGCTCTTGGAGTGGGGAGCGGCCAGCTGCTAGCAGCCTGAGTCTACAGACACTTCGATATTAGGATAAAAATTGTACACATTTCCCTTGGCTGTGACTCAGGATATCTTGGATTCATGAACTCACTGGGACTCTGAGTAATTTTGGAGAAGCTAAGATGATAACTTTCTCCCCCTTTCTTATTAGGTGTTGCCGTGATTCACAAGTCCTTGTGACCCAAAATCCCACTGCCAGGAGGTGGAGGAAGGAGCAGGTGCTGCCTGTGACTCTGAACAGCAGGACCTTGGTGACTGGATTCAACTCCCTTAGGAGGGTCTGTGCTGCTGTGAGAACTGCTGTCCTCTGATTTGGCAGACTGGTGTTGTTCATCGCAGTGTGGACACCATTACCCACCCCCGCTCCCCTGAGGTGCTCTGGCCTATGCTCTGAGCAATGGGATCCTGACAGCCCCAGGCAGCACCTTTGGGCTTTGTTTTGGTGTTTCTACAGGGACCATACAGACCCTGGAATGTGTGTGTGTGTATAGAACATGGTGTTTCTCTAACTTGGGGGGTGAGCGTGTGTGACAGTCTACTGGATTTCTTTACTACTGATCCTTTCGCTGTGTTAAAAATCAAATCACAGAGACCTCTCTTCTGGATTTGTCCCATGGGGACCCTGAGACTACTAAAGCTGCTTTCTTCCAAAGGTCCAGTTGGACAGTCTGGGAATGTCCAGAAATAACCAGTGAGGGGGCAGTTCCCTGGCCACACCCACTTATGTACTTTAACTACTGTGACTTTGTCTGCAGAAGAGCTAGAGAATTTTCAAAGCTGCACCATGTCCTCTGTGTGCTAGAATAAGGGACAAATGGGTTCCCTGCGCTTCTCAGCCCACTGTTTTTCTTTGAGTTCTCCTACAGGAAGCAGATGAGAACTGCTCAGTCTTCAGGTTTAGGCCATTGGTCTTTGATGTCATAGGTTCCAGGCCTGGGAGATATTATGTCTCTTCAGCTGGGAAAACTAGCTCTTCAGAGAAGCCTCGGGTAACACTGAAAAAAAAAAAAACAAAAAACAAAAAACAAAAACAAAAACCAGGAAAAAAACAAAAAACCGAAAACCAAAGTGGTAAGGATTCAGTTCCTGCCTGTAATGGTCTCAGAGAGGGTCCTACTTTTAAGTTTTCCCAGGATAGGACAGTCCCCATTTATACTTAAAATCCGGGTTTAATTATTCACAGCACCCCGTTTTACTCTCTGAAGTGTTCTGGTTTGGAGGATAAATAAGAGGTCACCCTCCTCCAAAGGCAAATATAGATTTGTGCCTGTGTTGGATGGAGTCGTGTGTGATTCAGATGGACGTTGGATGGCTTCAAAGGAATATACCACTAGAGCTGGCCCTTGGCGCTTTGTGACAGTGGTCAAGTCTGTCTAATGTCCTTGTCTTCTTTTTCTTGTGCTTTCCCCCATTCCAGGGTGTGCACCCTCTCCCCAAGCCCCAAGAACCTCACTACTGCTTTCCCTGTGAGGTAGGAGGTGTCAGTGGGCCCTGGGTTTGAGGCCTCCTGAGGTGTGCTTGCGTTTTAAAAAGGGAGCTTGGGAAGAGCTTTGCTAATTCACAGGCAAAAATGATTAATGATAGAGCTTCAAGCATCTTGAGGAGTGAGCATTTGAGGGTGCATGGAATAATTTGTCTTTAAAAAACTTTAAAGTTGTGCTGTTCGTAAACTAGCAAATTGCTCATGCTGGAATTTCTGGCATAAGCAGGGGAAGTCTTGTGTCTGGAGAATAGTCTCATACCTTGCAGTCTGGGACACTCTCTACTTTGAGAATCCACCTACAGGAAGCCAAGGAACTTTATCAATCCTGATGTTGGACTTCTGATACGACTGGGCTACTTCCAAGCAGGTGCTGCAGGAGATTGGCATCCCCCAACCCCTGCAGTCAGAAACCCCGAAGTCTTCCCCGCCAGTGGGCCGCTTTGTGTATTTACTGTATATTTATTGTGCCCTAAATGTGCAACTCTCCTAAAGACAAAACTTCTCTTTCTGATGTTAAGCACATATTTCTTCAACAAGACGCTTGGAGAACAACAAGGTACCCAGAAGTTGTAGAAGCCTTCAGAAGAGGCTAAAATATCCAGCTTTGGGGGACCTGGAAGAAATGTCTCCAAAGGAAGCAAGGCATGTTTTAGTTGAGTACTGTGGTCTCACTATGAAGTGGGGATGACGGTGGCTTCAGAACTCTACCTGGCTGTGGGTTGGAAGCTGATGGAATGAGAAATGTCCTTTCTCCTTCTCTGAGGAAATTTTGAGTCTTGTTTTGGTGTGTCTGTGTAATGGGGATGGGGTTGGGGTTGGGATCTGATGTATGCCGTCCACAGAAGCTCTCAATTTCAGATGACAGGTGAATTCCGCGTCCCTCCCCCACCATTGAGAAGCTAGACTTTCGTGCTGGAGAGGCTATTTTTTTATGTGTCATCTTCCAGGGAAGGGTCCCTCCACTGAAAGCTAGTCAGTCATGTTTTCTGTTTTTGGATTTTTGCAATTGGTTTCGCCTCATGTCTCCCTCCCTACAAAGCACTGCCTCTGCTGGGCGTGATGGCGAGGCCGTGTCTGTTTCACCCTCATGTGTCCTTTCTCATGGGGACCAGAACACTGGTACGTCATCACCAAAGCCAATCTGCTCCAGCTGCCCACAGATGCCACCAAAACCTGCTATCTCTTCATTACCAGGTAGGATTCTCTTTCCCCAGTGGACACAGCAGGCTATTTTCGAGTTTGTGCTGGTCACATGGTAGATGAAGCCTCTTACTGCCCCACTTAGGGTGGCCACGGCTGCTTGTGAATGCAGCTTTGCCAGTGGCGTATCTGTCATCTGACTGAGGTGGTGAAATGGAATTGAGGCCCAAGGTTAGAAGCAGCCGAGACGCCACTTGGATACTGATTTGAACAATGTAGAAGTCAGATTCTGAATTCCAAAGTTATTTCTCATAAGTACCCAATGGCATCTCTCCATCTACAAAGTTGCAGTATTATGCAAATGAAAGTGACCTCATTTTCTGCTATGCAATAAGAATACTTAATTCTATTTCCTGACAAGCCAGTTGCAATATCCCCTAAGATGCTTTTTGAGCTGTCTTACTTTGATATCTGTTGTGTAATGTTTGTATATTTCTGAGCCAGATCCTTTCAAAGATTGCCTTTTTATAAAATTGAAGCTGTAGCTTTTAGGCTAAAATTTTAATGTAGATATTTTTATAAGATATTTTTTTCAAGATGTTTGAATCGCTTTTTATTGCCCATGATAATATGTTATGTTCTTTGCATCATTCACTCTCAAACATAGTTCATGCCTGTAGCTCTCTTCCTTTTGTTTCTCACCCTCCAGAAGCATCTTTTTCAGTAGCGCCAGGTAGATGAGCCTTTTTTTTTTTTTTTAAATACCATATTCAAGGGAGTCTGCTGCATTTTAAAACACAGTCACTGGTGTTTCTTGAATTGCTAGGGACTGATGTTGTGTTCGACTCAGCTCTTGCCCATCTGTATTGATTGTGTGTGTGTTTTTTTTTTGGAGTCTGCTTTCTGTGGGGGTGAGGCTGGGCTGTCTCATGGTGGCTCCCACTGACAGGCACTGAAGCTGGCACCCTGTGGCATGGAGAAGCCTCAGGGAAAGGCCTGCCCCCCAGCACACACTCCCATAGTGTCCTAGGTCCAGCCGACCATTCCTTATTCTCTTCTATCTCCTTGTTCATCTGAAGCTTCCAATAGCTTGAGGCCTTTGCTGCTGGATGATGCCCTTTTTGGGAGCATCTTGTCTCTGACCTTTGGAAGAGGGGTCAGTCCTCATGATCCCCATGTGTTAAGCATGTGCTTTGCAGGTGCTCACACGACACTTACAACTTACTTCCTGAGCTGTGTCTGTACTCCAGGCTCTGGTTTGTGTATTTATCTGCCATTAGCATCATGATTTTTAAAATTAATTATTATTATTATTGTTGGGACAGGTGCCATTTACATTGCCTCCATGCTCCCCACTTGCACCTAGCTGGATCAGGTTGGGAGGATGAGCAAACTCGTATTCCAGTTAGTTGGAGTTTTTAAAGGCTCTGTTTGCCTGGAGAAGCAAGGAGGTTAGAATGTATTTTTTTTTTTAAGCATTTGCACTATTTAGAGTCCTAGCCCCTCATGTTCAGCTGTGCTGTGTTTCTACTGACCAAACAGGAGAGCCAGCAGCACTTCCAGCATTTGGGAATGGAAGAGATTACTTCTGTAGTGGATAATTGCAGCCTCATAGCCCCTGTGCAGCCTTCGTCATGGGACTCAGTGACTCATGGATATAGCATCAGCCATGGCAGGAATGCACAGGACTGTGGCATTTGCAGCATCAAATTGCCCTAGTGCCATGTTTGGTTATGAGATTGTAAATTATTCGCTCCCCTGTCCTCCCCTCCCCTCGTTTTCAGTGGCAATAGAGGACCCTTGTGTTTTTTGTTTAATTTGCATATTATGTGTAAAATATTTTCTTTGAAAGAAAAGTGAAGACGCTGAATGTGTATGTCTGTGTGGGTGCTCTGTCCCTGTGGTTGTCATAGCCAGTCAGACTTGATCACTGACACCCCGTACAACATGTTGCATAGGTAAGATCCTCAATCTGGTGTTCTCTGCATGGCTGTTAGGGACTGTATATCTTGTAAAAGAACACTTGTCACATGCTTGATCAGTTACAGCGATAGCTGAAGAAACATTTCCTCAAATGTATTATTTTAACAGGAATCATGTTCTAATTTCCCATCCTTTAATTTTAATAAAAGTTGAACTGTGCAAACTTTTCTCAGTATTTCATTTGTTTAGTCCACTCTCTCTGCTATGTCTCAAACATGAAAAGGACAGATTTATTCCTGTATGTCTTTGGATTAAAAAAATTTTAAGATGTACTGGACAAGATCTGGGTTCCTTGGTTTCCATCACTGGCCCCAGCAGAGTGCCAGGCCCACAAAGACCTTCTTCAATGAGGCCAAGAGAGGACAGTCCCTCCAGGGGGTGTTAGGTGGTGTGGGCAACTGCCAGATAATCACTGGGAACCACGGAGAGTCAGGTTTGGTGGGGAAGACAGCTAGCTCAGCTGGGCATCACCATTTGGGAGAGGAGCCTTGTATGAAGCGGGGGGGTGGGGGGTGGGGGGGGGTGGATCCCTGGCTCAGCTGTAACTTCTCAAAGCCTCCTGCTCAGAGACCTTAGCTCTCTCTCTAGTTAACAAAGCAGTTCCAGGCCTTTTGAGATGTCAGTAGCTCTGGCCTGTACCAGGTGACAGATGGACAGCACAGAGGTGTTGGACTTCCCTTCAAGCTGGAGAGACTCAAGGGACGAGTGGGAACCCTTAGCCAGATTCCTCCCCATATTTGGGAAAGTAAATTTTGAGCTCCAAGGGGGCACAGCCTGCTTGACTCACTCTGCACTCCTGGTGCCTGGCACTCAGCTGGCGCTCAGCTGGCACTCAGGAACAGTTGATGGAAGAGCAAAGAAAGGCACGTGGTAGGGCTCGGGTGGCAGTTTCTTTCCTTCCTCCAACTCCTCTCCCCTCTCCTGGGCTGGCCTTTGCCAGAGCCTCTGTTCTCCCAGCTGTCACCACTCACCCTCTGCTCCTGTCGAGCAGTTAGACTGTTCAGAAGAATGAGGTCAGGCCTCTTTGAGCCCCACAGATCCCGAGCAGGTGGGCAGGAATGTGTGCCCCTGGGACAGAGGAGGCCCACAAAGGTGAACCCATTTATCTGGGGGTGTGTTGTGAGCAGTGGAGCACACCTGGATGAAACCTACTAACTCTTTTGACCCACAATTGAATTTGCGCATCAGCCTGAGAAGAGGGTTCAGGCTGCGGTTGTTTCAATAATCATAGCAGCTGGCATTTATTTTGCATTTGATGTGTGCCAGGCCCTGTGCCGAATGCTTTAATTCCAGTTAATCTCCATAACACCTCATGGAGGCAAATGACCACATGATGCTCTGCCTAATTCACAGGATTACCGGAGTTAATTAACAGACCCTTGAGAAGAGGTGCAGGCCCCCTCCTCCTACTGAAGCTGCTTGCTGAACTGTGCCATCTTCAACTCCCAGAGGCCATACCCTATGAGTGCATTCTGCAGCTAGGAGGTCACCAGCGTCTGGCCCTCAAGGGTGGGCAGGGAAGCAGATCCCAGAGCTAGGCTGGAGACCCCCTCTGTGGTCAACCTGCTCTGGGCCTCAGCTGGCCTTGGAGAGGCCTGGCGAGGGGCTGATGGCTAGTGAGGGCTTTGTCTCAGGGCACACATATTTCCCCCACTATGCTTCTGGCCTGGTTTCTCCTTACAGGAGAAGTTTCAGAGTAATTTCATATTTGGTGGTTTTTCTACCAACTTATGTTTCTATAGTTTACAAATAGTGTCTTTTGACCCTAATAAGCTATTTTACTTTAATAAAAATATCTTCTGTTCTGTTTGCCTCATGTGATTTTCACATAGGAATCTGTATTCCCCATTGTCTATCCCTTTCTGCTCAGACAGCTTCTCCTACTGCTCCAGGGTCAGTGCCCATGGGAAGGGGCCCCTGACTGCGATTTTAGACATTGTCAGATGCAGCCCATGTATTTGCACGTGGGGAAACTGCGGCTGGAGCTGTAGAGAGGCAGCTGGCTCTTGTTCTTAGGTAGTTTTGATGTGGCTTTCTCTAGATCATTTGCAGCTCCAAAGCTGCACACAAGTGCCTGAAGTGAGCCAGGTTTCCCATCAGCCCAGTGGAGGCTCCAGGGCCTGTGCCTGCCTACCTGCCTCTGGGGGGGCTCTGGGGCTGAGGAAAGGCAGTGACTGCAGGCCTGAGGCCCATGACCCTCAGGGGTGGAACAGAGAAGAGGGGTGGCCCCCATCATGGCAGGGTGGTCTCTCTGAGACTCCTGCTCTGTGGCCACTCTAGCTTCAAAGGCTGCTCCAGGCTCCCAGGGTCGCTGGAGGCTGCAACTCTCCTTCGCAGGTGTCGGGGGCGTCTACTGGCCCAGGGTGGAAGGAGGCCTTGTTCTTGGCTGTATGACCTGCAGCACATCCTTTTCCCTCTCTGGTTCCTTATCTGTCAAATGAAGGAACGTGTGTCCTTATGAGCATTTACTGCACTCGCCAGGCCCTGTTCTTGCTCCTACGTAACTGGCAAGGAGATGGGGTCCAGAGAGCTGAGGGATGAGGGGAACAAGGATTTGAACCCACATCTTCCATGGTAGTAGTTTTTGACTGCTATGCTGCACGTGTTGTTAATCTGTTAGGACCCTGGACCCTGCCAGTGAACATGCATGATGAAAATGTTTTGATGAATCTCCTAATTGTAAGCTAAAGGCCGGAAAGTTTGGCTTTAGACCTCTTTCCTTTCCTCGGTTTTTCTTTCCTTCCCATTCCTAGTTCCCAGCTGCCTCTAGGAAAGACCCCACTGTCCCTCCCAGTGTTGGGAGTCTTTCATTCTCTCTTTTCCGCGTGTTCAACAGTTACTCCCTTAACCAGAATATATCCATTATCTATGTTGCGTGTTGCTGGAAACTTGAGATGCAACTGCTAACAGAACAGGAGGTCCCTGTGGACATGGAAGTTTGAATTTCTACGGAACATGGTCAGGTAAAGACGCAGGTACAGTCTGGTGCTGTGGGGGCAGGAGTGGGTGAGGAGGGGAAACACATGCCCCTGAGTGAGAGTCACAGGGAACAACAGGAGAGACAGAGACATGCAGGGACCGGGGGAAAGCGGGTGAGACTCACACAGAGCAAGAGACAGAATGTGAGAGATGGAGACACACAGAAACACAGGGTGGCAGAAGCATAAAAAAGACGACGCACACACACACACGGCCAGGGAAGAAGAGGTACCATCCAAATGGAAACACAGAGGCAGAGACCCAGAGAGAGAGAATGAGAGGGCGAGAGTGTAAGACAGAGCAAGAGTCATTCCTGGCAGAGGACGGGTCAGCATGGCGGTTCAGATGCAAAGCTTTAGAGTCAGCAGACGCTTTAGAGTCAGGAGACTTCAAGTCTGAACTCAAGAAGGGTAATCACGTGGGTTTGAGGAGCCTCTTCCCCTCTCAGAGCCAGTGCCCTGATCTGTAAAATATGGATGATGCACCACGTCTGTGAGCTTGTGGAGATGAACATGAGAAGGCCCTAAAACAGAAGGCAGCCACTTCAGGCCCCAGGAGTCAGGCACGGCCTGGCAGAAGTGGCCTCCAGCATGAGCCACTCTGAGTCTCTGGTGGCGGGTGCTGGTGCTGGAGATGTCCTGACTGCGTGTAGGCTCGAGGGACTGGAGTGTGTGTGGACAGAAGGTCTCTGTCCCGGGGTCTTGTCTGGGCCAGGAGATACACCTAGGACCTCTTTTCTTTTTTAAAAAACATTAGATCTTTGATAAGTAGAACCTCATTTCTGAAGGATGCCCCAAGTGGAGCCATCTGGCAGGGCCTGGTTTCACCTGTGGCCACTTAGCTGCTCTCTATTTGGCACAATGTGTTGAAATCCCTTTTTCTTTCCTCCTCCCTTGGAGGGGGTGGAAGGCATGAGTTTCAGGAGCTTACTTCCTGCTTTCAGAGTAGGGCCTCTTCTTGGTTTCGACTCTGTGCACACCAGGGAATGTGGGCTTTGGTAAGCATGTGTGTAAGTGTTGACATGACTAAGGAATCTCCCATGTGGTCTCATCTGATGGACAAGTCCTGTGGGGTAGCCTTAGCAGATATTATTGTGTGCACTGTCTCTGCCTGTTGTATACAATGGTCACTTTCTCAATTTGTGGGTGGCACACGCCAAACACTCCACGTGGTGCCTGTGCATAGTAAGTAGTTTACTGGGGGGAATGAATATTATCGTCTTATTCCCTTATATAGATAGGCTGAAGCTCAAGAGACGTTAAGGAAGTCAATGAAGTTCTCCAGGCTTGGATTCTATCACGCAGGATTGTGTTTGGTTCCAGGTGACAGCAAAATGACTACAGTGGCTTAACCAAAGAGTGGACTACTTTGCTCACATAACCACAGGTCCAGAGGCTGGTTTTCCAGGGCTAGCACAGCAGCTCCCTGGTGCCCAAGTATTGCTGTCTTCCTGTTCTTCCATCCTTAGCATGTTGTGAGATAGATGCTCCATAGGTATTCTGGTATCCCCACAACAGGATGAAAAGGAAGGAGAGGGGAAGGTGGACAGTGCCTGTGACAGGAAAGCAAAACCTTTTCAGAAATCCCTAGTAGAGCACCCTTTACATTCTCACCGTGCTCCAGCTGCAAGTGAGTTGGGGCAGATGAATACTTTTACTTGGGCATGCTGCTGCTCCAAACAAACTCCGAGTTTGCCTTGGGAGAAAGAAGGGGAGAATGAACATTAGCTGGGCAACTACCAATGAGGCCACAGTGGAAAGTCCTTGTAGCCTTATGTCTCCAAATGCCATGTGGCTTCCTTTCCACCACTCAGCTTGGACTTTGCTTTCTTGGATCCAAAAGTCCAGGTCTTTTTGGTCCATTCTCTAGCATCTGCCCTGTAGGTTATTTTGGCTGGATACTGACTGTATGCAGGGCTTCTTGTCAGTGAGTGCTAAGGATGCTCCCTGTGCACTTGGCATCTACGGAGGGGATGCAGAGTAGGGGCTCAGAATAGGGCTGGGCAAGGAAGGCTTCCTCTCACAATTGCACTCTAGTCTTCTTCCTTGCTCTGTTTGGCATCAACAGTGGATGTCCCTATTGCAGGATAAATGAGAAATCCTAAGCCATGGAGACCTTTAGGAGCCTATTGCTGAGGCTTTAGTGGCGGCTCATTTGTCAGCTGTGGCAGTTTTCCTGAAGCACTGATTGAAAAGACCTGTCAGCTGCAAGATCTATGAACTTTATCTCAAGAATGACCCATCTGTGCAGCACCATTAATCTTTCTGAGCCACAAACTGGAGGGTGGAGGTGGGAGAGATTTGGTGTTGGCCTCTTGGAGGCAATTTTCCCAACTCCCTTGTCCTCTTGCCCTCCAGCACGTCCTCACATTTAATGACAGCCCATCCAGTGGTGTCCTCAGCTGAGCTGAGCTGAAGGAGGTCACAGAAATGATGTGAACAGGCTTGCTGCCAAGGGGCTCTCCCAGCTCTGTGTCCCCCAGGTGTAGGCCTGACGCTAGCCTTGGCACAGAGTAGGGAGGGAGGAATATCTGGGCTGGAGGGGCTTGGGCCTTGCCCTGCATCTCATAAGGAGGATGTGAAGCAGCATGGAGAGGGTGGAGTGAGAACTGGAAGATCTAGTCTCAAAACATCATTTGACGATAGGGCACAATGGTTAAGGGCACGGGCTCTGCATTGGACAGCGTGGATTTGAATCTCTGTCTGTGAATTACTAGTAGTGTGACACTGGTGATAAAAGGCCCTCCCAGGACAAATAGGTCTGCACAGTCAGTGCACTCCAAGGGTGAGGAAGCCCGCACTCTAGGGGAGCTAACAGCCCCCTGTGGGCCTTTCCCTTGTTCTGGACCTCACCTCCACCTGCAAGCAGCAGCCTGGATCTGAGGTGAGAGTGTGCAGGCGAAGGCTGAGGCTTCATAGGGCTTTCCAAATATATTTTCCAGCCACAGATCCATCATTTTAATGTAACCCAGACCTCCTATTTGAATGATTAACTAAGGAACTGTCTGTCCTGATGCCAGCAACTGCTGCAGAGTCCAGATAAGGACGCCCATAAAACCATCTCTAGGCAGCCAGATGAGGCTTTATGCATGTCCTAGAAAGGGTAGTTTGATTTCTAGCAGCTTCTAGCAGAAATTTTCTATCTGGATCTGGGAAACTGCTAGGCACCAGGAGCCTGTGAACACAGGCGGGCCAGCCCCAGGTGGCTCTGGGAGGCCCATGTGGAGATGGGTGGGGTGAATGAGAGCACCAGGAGCCTGTGAACGCAGGCGGGCCAGCCCCAGGTGGCTCCGGGAGGCCCATGTGGAGATGGGTGGGGTGAATGAGAGCACCAGGAGCCTGTGAACGCAGGCGGGCCAGCCCCAGGTGGCTCCGGGAGGCCCATGTGGAGATGGGTGGGGTGAATGAGAGCACCAGGAGCCTGTGAACGCAGGCGGGCCAGCCCCAGGTGGCTCCAGAGGCCCATGTGGAGATGGGTGGGGTGAATGAGAGCACCAGGAGCCTGTGAACGCAGGCGGGCCAGCCCCAGGTGGCTCCAGGAGGCCCATGAGGAGATGGGTGGGGTGAATGAGAGAATGAGGCTTTGCTGTAATGCCAGCTATACATCACGGGGTGCCAAAGTGAGCTCCAGAACTCTGGGGTGGTGTCATGGAGCCCTCCCACTGCCAGCCTGGGGGACTCCTGTCCACGGTGAAGCCCTGGGCGGGAGCTACCCCCTTTCTGAAGCAGACCCTAGCTAGCTGCCGCCTTCTCTGAGCTGCTTCTGTACTTTGCATGTGTCATGCATGCACTGCATATTTTTGAGTGCTTCATGAGTGTCGGGCTCTGTGCCAGCTCTAGAGATAGGATGTAAATGAGAGGATCCCTGTCCTCGTGGGGTTCATGTCATGTTGTGGAACAAAGTCATCAACAGGGAATTACAATATGGTATGGTAAGCATAAGGGTTAGGGAGTGAAGGGGCCTGTGGAAGCACTGAGAGAGTCAGGGCAAGTGTCCTGGTGGCAGTGATGACAAACTGAGTTATAATTTTGGATGGATGATGGGTGTCTACCAGGTGAGGGGATAGATGTAGGTGTTAGGGAGGAAGGAGGAAGGAATTCCAAGTGCAGAGGCCTGGTGGCTAGAGAGACGGCCTTTATGGGAAAGCACAAACACTTCAGTGTGGCTGAATCGTAGTGAATGAGGAGAACATGTGGAGAGAGATGCGGCCGGAGAGTGGGCAGGGCCCATGTCACAAAAGGACTTGAAATCATGGTGAGGAGGTGACCCTCTGTCTTGAGGTCAATGAGGGAACATCAGAAGTGTCTAAGATTGGGTATCCGAAGAAACAGACTCTGAGATGCTGAGATTTTCATGCAGAATGTTATTGGTTAGTGCTTTTGGCAATAGCACCATGAAGGGGTGAGGGAAGCAGGAGAGGGCAGAGGGTGAAGAAGCTGCAGCAGCGGCCTCAGAAAATCCCACGGGGAGCTCTGGAGTTGGATGGCCTTTCAGTGTTGTTCTGAGTTGACACAAGGGAGACAACCCTTTGTGTCTTTGCAAACTTAGTGACTGACACCAAAAGTCCAGGCAGCCAAAGAAAAAACAGGTAAATTAGACTTCATCAAAATTAAAAAATTCAGTGCTTCAAGCGATACCATCAATAAAGTAAAAAGGAAACCCACAGAATGGGAGAAAATATTTGCAAATCATATATCTGATAAGGGTGTAGTATCCATAAATATAAATAATTCTTACAATGCAACAGTTAAAAGATAAATAACCCAATTAAAATAGGCAAAGGATTTAATTTCCAAAGAAGATATTCAAATGGCCAATAAGCACATGAAAAGAGGCTCAACATCATTAGCCATCAGGAAAATGCAAATGAAAACTACAGTGAGATGGCACTTCACACCGCTTAGGATGGCTGTAATAAAAAAGACAATAACAAATATTGGCAAGGATATGGAGGCATTGTAATCCTCATACATTGCTAGTGGGAAAATAATATGGTGCACCTTCTTTGGAAAATGGACTGGCAGTTCTGCAAAAAGTTAAATGTAGAGTTACCATAGGGCGCAGCAATTCCACTCCTAGGTATATACCCAAGGAAACTGAAAACGTGACCACACAGAAACTTGTATGTGACCTTTCATAGCAGCATTATCTATCATAGCCCCAAAGTGAAAAAAAAGAAAACCCCTACATGTTCATCAGCTGATGAACGGATGAACGAAATGTCATATATTTACAGAGTGGAATATTATTTGGCATGAAAAGGAATGAAGTTGTGATACATGCTGCCATAAGGGGGAACCTTGAAAACATGCTCAGTAAAAGAAGTCAGACACAGGAGGCCACATGGTTCATGCATCCATTTATATGAAAATCCACAACAGGTAAATCCACAGAGAGAGCAAGTAGATTAGAAGTTGCCGGGGGCTGAGGGGAGGGGGATAGGGCGTGGCTGCTAATGGGCTTGGTGTATCTGGGATATCTTTCTGGGGTGATGAAAATGTTCTGGAGATAGTGATGACAGTTGCACAACTTTGTGAATATACCCAAACTCACGGAATTGTAATTTAAAAGGGTGCATTTTTATGGCATGGAAATGACGACTCAAATAAAAAACAGTCAGTGAATGTGCATCCCCCCACCCTCGAACCCCACAGGTCATATAACTGGGTGAGGCAGCTCCCTTTGGCAGAGGAGCTCATCTGTGAGCATTAGCAGATGAACACTGTAAGCAGGCCAGAGGGGTGAGTGCCTTTGGGGATGTGGGTTACACACCACTGCATCCACTGCTTTATGGGTAGAAGAAGTAGCACAGTCAGATTGTCGCTTTAGCATGTGACTCCCATGACAACCCGAAGAGGCAGGCATTATTATCTCCCCTTTAAATGAGTGAATCAAAGCCCCAAGAGGTTAAATAGCTTGCACAGGGGCTTGGCAACTAGTGACGATTTGGACAGGAATGTGAACTCGTGTCTAGCTCAGGTTGGAGGCCATGTTCCTTATGATTCTGAGCAACTTTGTGTTCACTCATTCACAGATTTGTTTCCCCTGAAAGATTAATTGGCATCTACTACAGATGCTGTTCCACTGTGAACGTTCGGCGCTAGTATTCTCCCAAGCCACAGGAAAAAATTAATGGAAGAAACAGCATTTCCTCGTTTTTAATCTTTTTTTGATGCAAATTTTTGCTTAGACTTTGACAACTTGTTTCTACTAAAATCTAGTATCAGAAGGCATCTTATTTGTCAAAAATATTGTAAACTTATCTTCATCAATATTTCAGTTTCCTGTCAGATGTTCCCACACCTAAACACATTCCCTTGACAATCTGGGGAGAGTTATGGATTTCAATCATTGAAGCCAGGGCTGATGGAGATACAATTTCACTGCCCTTTTCCCCAGGCTTCTTCATGAGGCTGCATCACTGTGGCTGATGGAGAATCGAGGATGTTATCCTTGACATATATGCCACCGACTCACTCCCCTGTCAGACCTGCTCTTTCCAAAGTCCCATATTGGTGCCTTTTGGATACACCCTGGCTAGGGGTAGGGGAGCAGAGGGTGTTGTCAGGGGCATCTGAGATGCTTTTGGTAGATTCTTCTCCATATGAGGGAGGGTGGGAGAAGGTGCATGGGTTGGAGCTGTTTAGCAGGGAGACAGAGTGAGCACCTGGAAAGGCACTTTTCAGATAACAGGACTATGGGGGTGATTTTCAAGATGCCCCCATGTGAGGAAGGAAGGACCCACACATGTTGCTCTGCTTACTTACTGTCGCCTGAAGTTTCATCCTTAGAGCTCAGCCATGGAGGATGTTGATGCTAGTAAAATGAAAACACCCCTGCTGCCCAGGTTACAGCCTCAGTGGTTATTCCCATCTTGGTGTGAATGCCCAAGCACATTTCCACAGTGGGGGAAGCAAAGGGCACTGAGGACTTGAGTGGTAGCCAAGAGAGCAGGGAGGGGAAAACTGGGGGGCAAAAGAGCAAAGTAGTAAAGAGGGCTCTGGGAGTGCAGTGTCTAGTTATGAGCCTGGCTCTGAGTGTGACCCTGGGCACAGTCTCTCTGAGTTTGCTACCTCATCTTTGAAGTGGAGGTAATAATAGTTCTGACCTTGTTGGGTTGTTGGAAGGATTAAATGAGATAATACATATTTGGCAGGCATACATGAAAATATAGTCATATGAGCAGAGAAAAATGCAGTCTCTAATAGTGTTCTAATTTGTCTCACAAGTTTCCCACTTACTGGCTTGTGGGAAGGGAAACTTTTCAATTTTTGTCTAATCTGGTAAACGTAGACTTGGTTCTTGCCTAGTCAGGGCTCAGTTGCAGAGAGAGAGACATATAGCAGGATATTTAGTGGCTTATGAAGTTGTTGGAGAGGTAAAGAAACACACTTGTAGGCTGCCATGGCTCTCAAAGCTATACTGCTGAATTAGGGTGCCAGGGGTGTGCCGCCTCTGCCCCAGGCAGGAACCTGCAGAACTAGAAACAGCTCCTGTCCCCACCTTTGCCACAGTCTACACTAGGAACATGGGTACTCCACAGATCCTCAGTGCCCACTCTCTGTTTCGCTTCCATGCATCTGAGTAGCAGAAGCTAAACTGCATTCAGAAACCCTCGCTGCAAATGAGTCTGGAAATGTGGTTTTTAGCTTTCTAGCCTCTTGGTAATAGGAGCGGGGTAGAAAGCCTGTGGAACTATCAGTCCTCAATGTTTGCTACATTCCTCCCATGTGGCTGCTCAACATCTGCACACACCCTTCTTCCCATGCGCATAAACAACCATGGCGAGAACTGGCTCCTTCCTAGCCTGGTACAGCTATCCTCTGTGAAAATTAAAACGCGCTTACCCTTCTTCCACAAAGGGAAAGCTTCAAATGTCATCAGTCACTGCATCTGTAGGTGGCATTATCCCTCCTCTAGTTTAGTGACAATTCTGCCTTAATATCATATAACCTGAAGCCTAAATATGAAATTAACCATAGTATATGCTATGCAAAGTAGAAAAAAGGAGAGAAAGAGGGGAATTGAGGTCTGTGTGTATGTATATTGTATAACATGCATATATACTCACATATCTGTTGGTTTTTGTGGTATAACAAAGTGCTCCGAAACTTACTGGCTTGAAGCAATCACTGATTATTTCTCACCATTCTGAGGATTGGCTGGGCAGTTCTCTTGGTCTGATGTGGCTCGGTTGATCTCTGCTGGGCTTGCTCATGCATCTGTCATCAGCCAGCACATCAGCTAATGGCTGGACGATGTAGGATCACTCAAATATCTGGTGGTTGGCAGGTTATTGGAGAGGGCATCTCATCTCCCAGCAGGTTAGCTCAGGCTTTTTCACATGGCAGTCTTGGGGTCAAGCTCCAATGTGGAAACACTTTTAGAGCCTTTGTTTATGTTGCATTTGCTACTGTCCCATTGGCCGAATCAAGCCACACGGCCAGCCCAGACTCAAGGTATGGAGAAAGACTCCATCTTTCATTGGGAGGTAAAGAATTAATGGACATCTTAACCATCTCCCATAATATGTGTGTACAAGACAGACCATATGTGGGGCCATCAAATAAGTCTCAATAAATTTTAAAAAGCTGAAGTCATACAGAATACTTTCTCTGACCACAATGGAATTAAACTGGAAATCAATAGCAATAGTATATCTAAAAAAAAAAAAAAAGAAACCCAAATATTTGGAAATTAAACCAAAGTCCTCATCAAGGTTTGGGGAGGTTGATAGGGACCTGTTTTCACTTTTCCTTATCCCCATCTGGTCTTAATTTTTTCACAAGGATGGCAAAGAGTTAGGAAATTTGTCAGATAATGGTTCTTTATTCTCTCAGGCACAAACTGTTGCCACATTTGCTGATGAAAAAAGTTTTTTTCGCTTGAACTTGGGAGGCAGAGGTTGTGGTGAGCTGAGATTGCACCACTGCACTCCATCCTGGGCAACAGAGTGAGACTCTGTCTCAAAAAAAAAAAAAAAGTTTTTTTTCTAAGGACTGCCTTGATCAAAGTGGCTATTTGTTAAGATGGCTTTCATCATATTCCAATTGTTCAAACTCTGTTTTCCATCTTCTGCTGATTGGCTCTAAGCATTGGGCCATCCTCCTCCTGACCTCAGTGCTCTCCTCAGGCCACCCTCTTTGCTGTCGCAACTGTTTAGCAGAATGTGGTTATTATTACTGGTTTTCCTAAGTGTCTGGAGAACTGGCACAGACTCTACTGATATAAAAAACATATCAAGAAGCCTCTGGTATCCTATTCTGAGCCTAAGGCACACATCACTCACTAATCGACGATGACACTGGCTTACTGACCCCTGCAAGACAAGGCACCAGGCCGCCCCTGCCAGTCAGTTGGAGTTGGCACCAGGCATGAAACTGATTAGCCCTTTCAGTTTTAAGCACTTGCCCTTGGGTTTTTCTGTCTGGTGCAAATATGATATATTGTGCTGATGTTCCAGATGTTGGAGGCTGAGGTTTGAAATGTTGTATACTAGGAATACGCTACACCTGTTCTAAGTGCATGAAATTGACTACATGCAACAGTGAAACAAGTTATGGCTCTTTCCTCCAACCCTGGTCCCTGTAACAGCGTAAAATTTGCAATTTTTTTTCAAGTTGGAAATTAAAAAATAATACCCTGTGTAGTGTTATGTGAGCAGACCTAACATCAAGCCATCTGTGCCCTCCCTCGAGCCGTCTTCCCCCTTTATTTCCAGATCTTAGGGACATCCTAGAAGCTTTTTTGTCTTCCTGTAAAGAGGATCTCAAAGATTTTAATAGTCAGTTCTGCCCTGCAACATGGGAAAATACCTTACTTGCACACCAGAGGCCCCTGTTTGATTTAGAAGTACAAATAGTTTAACAGCTACCAGCTCTTGAATTTCTTCTGTGTGCCAGGCACTCCCCTGAATAATTTATCTGCACCAGCTCACTTACTCCTCGTAACAGTCCCGAGCACCTGGTATTAGCATCCCCATAGTGCTCATGATGAAATGGCTCAGAATGGTCAAGTAACTTGTCCAAAATTGCATGCTAGTAAAAAACGGAGTTAGGATTGGAATCCAGGTCTGTCTGGCATCAGAACCTTGATTAGTCCTCTCCTTGGTCTCTCCCTCAGGGGATGTGATGCTCTTTGTTTTGGGGCTTATATGCTCCTCTGCCTTTTTTCCTGCTTTCTCCCTATGTTTTACTTGCACTAAATCAGATGCTTTTCAATCTCAATCCCAATCTCTCTTTCGCACCCTCCACGCCCCCCACCTGCTGCCTGCCTCTGCTAGTCTGCAAATGTTAGGCATCCCTCAGGTAGGGACAACGTCTTTCATCCCAGGCACCCAGCTTAAAACGCAGGAGTCCTGGAGCAAGGAGATTTGCCTGAGAAGTAAGCAAATGTCCCTTCTGGAGAGCAAAATTTGAAAGAGGCAGGGAGCTCAGCAGAGCAGGGGAGGAATGGGCACGGGAGAGCTGGGAGCAACAAAGTCAAGTTGCACTGACCTCACCGGCTTCGGGCCTTAGACTGAGAGATGTATTCATTGTTTACTCACTGGACTCGGGTATCCCTTGATGACTAAGACTTGCCTCTAGCAGTCACATGTAGAGTGGGGAGAAAGTCAGGTACACACGGAAGCCTGCAGCTGCTGAAGAGTGAGAGGCTGGCATGTGAGGAAAGAGACTTCTCTCTGGGGCTGCATCCTTCGGGTGCCGGGTCATACTGAAGCTTCAGGCCATGCTCTGCATCTTTTCTCACTGCCCTCTGTTTGGCTAGTTGCAAAGACCAACACCCCCTTCCTCTATCCCTTTTGAGGCTCAGATCAATTATGAAGTATCAGGAGGTAAGTGCTACTCACTGCCTGGTAAGAAGCTGCCCATCACAACCCAAATCCTGTAAGCCAGGGAGTCTGTGTACCTGACTTTTGGTTTAGAACCCACACTGAGCATTCCTGTGTGTTTTCTCCGTCTGCAGTGTCTTACAATTCATGCAAACATTTTACCTGAGGGTCTGGCCCTCAGGTGTCAATAGCTGTACTTTGGTTTCAACTGCTTGGGATGAAGAGGCATCACCTCATGCTGCTCAATCACTATGATGTGTCCCTGTGTTTTAGATCAGACTATCTCATACATATCCTTAACTATAAAGAAAAAATATCTCCAGCCTTTTCACATGTTGTGCTGGGACAGAAATGTAATTTTCTTTGGAAGAACCTTGGTGATGATTTGCCCAAATCCCTGGCCTGGTAGAAGTTGGTTCTGGAGGAACCCTGTCAGCTGTCTCTCTCCTTCCCCTGCAAGTTCCATCTCCTGCCTTTTCCCGCCTTCAGCCTTCCGGGATCCAACACACATGGATTTGCCTCTGGGTCTATTCTATGCACAGACACCAAACCAAATGGGAAAGCTTCATCCCACCTAACTGGGCCTTACTGGAGAAGAGAAAGAAGTGCTGCAGTTTCTCGTGATCCTGGTGGTCTGATTTCCTTGAGGCCCCTGAGAGAGGTTGGTTTTGACTTCTTAGGTGTTGACCAGGCTTTTTCTGTTAGTGTTAGACCTTGAGACTTAGTATTAGCACATAATATTAGACCTGGGCCCGGGAGCAAATTGCAGTGTTTTTTTTTTTTTTTTTTTTTTTGCCTGCTTGCTTGGCATGTAATAATATTAGACCTGCACCCATGTGTTCCATCCCGTTGGAGCATGCTGACTATGGGACTGGCAGCAGGGGCGTCTGCCTCACTATCTCTGCCTCTCATACAAACCCTGTGCTGACAATTCCACATTGTTTTTGTAGAAGCGCTGCCTCAAAATGGTAGGAGAGAGGCAGAGTGCTCCCAAAGTCTCAGCATAATTTGGTTTTATTACAAGGGTTTTCATTTTGATGGCAACATTATTCTTTTCACGGAAGAAATTATCTTCAAATTATTTAATCTCACTCTTTTTTTCTCTGGGGATACTTTGGGGTATATTGCTGCAGTCTTTATAGATTGCTGGAAAGTAGCTAGCCTGTCTATCTTTTTAATCATTATCACAGGCCCACATTTGGAGGGGAATAAAGTCTCTTGTTACCACAGAGACATTTGGTCCCTGAAATAATCCTGAAATATCTGTGCTTTCCAGAGTAGAAGCATTTAGGATCTTTTATTTCTCCAAAGGAAAATATTATCAAGCTAGGAAGAGCTGAAGATTTCGGTCAAGGAAGGTTAGGAAAGAGATTGACTCCACCATCTTTCTGGGGTAACGTGTTACCGTGAGATGCAGATCCTGGGCAGAATATTCATTTTAATTTTGCTGTGGCCTAGGAAGCATTACAAAATCATAATAGTAGTTGTTGATAATAGTAAATCAGCCAGATAAGCTGGGATCTGGAGAAGAAGACCCCTTAGGGGTAAGTGGCAGGGCTCAATCTGATGAAATCAGGACAGGTGGCACCATGGTCCCCAGCTTCCAGCCCTGAAGCAGCCCTGGAAGGGAATACAAGGTGAGCGAGGGTTCCAAGTGAGGCTGAGGCCAAGGCTGCTTGAGTCTCATTGGCTTCTTGAGCCAGCATCAGGAGCTGAGCAATCCCAGACTTTTGTGCCCTCCTGGAGGGTAGGCACTTTGTGGAAACCTGTGCCTCGTGGTCAGGTGAGTATTAGGTGGTCTGAGGAAAGATCTGGGGAATGCTGCTGTGGATTAATCAGGGGGAATCCTAGGAGAGTGGACCAGGGCACCCTACAGACCCATAGAGACAGGAACACAAGGCATAGGTGGCCACTCCAGTTAGCTGCCCTCAAAGTAGCTCTCAAATTCCTGGGTTTGGAATGCCCTTCCCAGACACATTCGTTTACCTGGCTTAGGCAGCCCCACTTCCTGGCAGCCTCTGCTTTTGACCCTCCTTCCCTAGCAAGGTTGATTGCTACCTCCTTTGTGTCCCTAAGGGACCTTGTGCCGACCCTTGGTGAGGTACCTCTACCCTCAAATGCAATCATCTGTTCATGATGGCATGCTTGTCTGTCCCTAGAAGACTGTGAGATCTTTGAGGACAGAGCCTAGCATAGTTTCTGGCCCAAGATATGGACTTCATAAATGAATGACAAAGTGCTCACTGGCACGCTCCATATAGAAAGACACAGAGGGTGTGAAACAATGGCGTATGCGCTGGATCAGGGCTTGATTCCTGGAGCAGTCCTCACTGACTGTGTAGCCTTGAGTAAGCCACTTCATCTTTCTGAGACTCTATTTCCACGTCTGTTGCATAGAAAGGGTGATCCTGAAGGCCTGAGGCTCCCATACTGGTCAGGTGGAGGGATGGTGCTTAGCCCCATCCTGCGTATGGATGTGGGTACAGCTGCCCCCAGAAAGGCCTCCTGGCAGAGCTGACATGGTCAACTTCGTTCTCCCAGATGGATGGACCATCTTCCAGGGTGGAAGGTGTGATGCCGGCTGACACAGCCTGCCGGGTGCCAGGCTTTACATGCATCATCTCCTCCATTCCTTGCAACAGCCTCACGCAGTGATTTCCACATCACAGATGGGAAAACTCAGACTCAGAAACAGGAAGTGCTTTTCTCAAGATTCTTAAGGCTGTAATCTGACTCCAGATTACATGGTGCTCCACTGCCTTTCTGTGCCTTAGAGGAACCTGGGGATCAGTGAGACTTGAAGTGGAGGGTAATGAAGTCTGCCCTAGAGACAGGTGGAGAGGGGAAGGGAGAGCCGTCACCGTTAGTCCTGGATTCGGGGTTCTCAGGGTCTTCCCCTTCTGAGAGCTGTACTCCAATGGCCTCAGGGGCCCAGGACCTGAACCCTTGACCTTTAGCTCTGCAGCTGTTTCTCTCTGTTTTACAGCCCAGCAGGCAACAGGAGGCTTGCTGTCTGCCAGGGACAGAAGTAAGAACCATCATTCTCATTCTCATTGCTGAAGAGGGAACTGTCAGCCCTTCCCTCATCCCTCCACCCCCCTCAGCTGACTTAGCCAACAGTATCTGAGAGATGGCCCAGGGGGCCCAGTAGGAGGCTTAGCAAAGTGGCTAGAATGTGGCTCAGAAGTCAGACAGACCTGGGGCTCGAGTCCTAACTGAGTCACTCATGAGTTGCTTCACCTTTCTGAGTCTCAGATCCTTCATCTGGTGTACAAGGCTTATTTGAAATGTTGCTCTGGCTTTCAATAGCTGCTCAATAAATTATAGTTGTTATCATCATTAGTAGGCCTGGGGTGGATGTGGGGGTGAGAGAACCGGGGGCTGCTCTGTGAAGCATGAGTGGAGGTGCGCTTATGGAGGGCTCGGGGCTGCCACGAGGGCTTAGCCTCAGCTGTTGGCTCCATCGGGCATGGCACCTTCTGTAGGTAGAGTTATTGCTGCCTTTTCTTTTCTGAACTCAAGCATTTGATAAGGGCAAATGTGTTTGTGGATCCTGCCTAGAAAAGTTGATTTGAGAGGAGATAAAGGATGGCACTTAGAAATGACTGGATATATATTTCTGACAGTATCAGGATTTTTATTTAATTAGAAAACATTTATTTCCCACTTATAAGTGAGAACATATGGTATTTGGTTTTTTGCTTCTGCATTAGTTCACTTAGGATAATGGTTTCCAGTTGTGTCCATGTTGCTGCAAAGGATGGGATTTCATTCTTATGGCCGCATAGTATTCCATGGTGTATATATAACATATTTTCTTTATCCAATCCACCACTGACGGGCACCTGGGTTGATTTCACATCTCCCTAAAGATGGGAACAATAGACACTGGGGAATATAAGAGAGGGGGTTGGGGACAAGGGTGGAAAAACTACCCACTGGATTCTATGCTCACTGCCTGGGTGATGGGTTCATTCATATTCCAAACCTCAGCATCGTGCATTTGTAACAAACCTGCTTATGAACCCCCTGATTCTAAACAAAGTTAAAGAACAAACAAAAAAAAAAAAAAAAAGAAAAAAAGAAAAAAGAGAGAAAGAAAGTATTTATTTGGGATTTGGGCTGGGTTTGGGCTGGATTTCCCTGCCTCTTGATATCTTGTTTCTCCCTTTTGTGAAGCACTTTGATGACATACATCTTTTCCCATCCACCAAGGGAGGGAGGTTTGTTTTCACCTGTTTTCCTCTCAGGGGTGCACCTTCTTCCCCTGCCCCAGGGAGCTCTGGTTGGGGACAGCCACTTAGCTGTCAGTGGGGAAGGGGCCCACATCGGGGAGAGAGCTGGGGAAGCAGCCACCCAGAGCTGCCCTTGGCTTTTTCCAGTATAGGGGAGTGGTGTTTGGAGAGGCTGAGGCCTCAGGAACGTCATTCCTAGAACTCAATGTTGGGCCGTTGCCCCCAGAGCTATGCAAGGTCTAGATGAGAAGGTGTTGGGCTCCAGCTCTTCTCTGTCCTATTTGCTACTCCCCCTCCCCAATCCCCACCAAAAATGTCACCAGACTTTTTTGCATAGCTCACCACCACCTCAATCTACCATCCTCTCCAGGCCAGCCTCCACTCCTACCTGGATGAAAGCATTAGCCTCATAACTCGTCTCTCTGCATCCAGCTTCCCACAGCCCTCATCCATCCTCTGCACAACAGCCAGTGTGACCTTTCCAAAATGGAAAACTGCTCCTGTCTCTTGCCAGCTTAGTGACTTGCCATGGTACCTGACACATTAAAAAAAAAAACCACTCCAAACACAGCCCCCAGAGCTCTTTGTGCTCAGGTCCTGTGTCTCTTAGGCCCATCTCCTCCTACCCACCTTGCAACAACCTTCCATCTGCCACCCCAGCCTTCCTCCAGCACTCAGACCTCAGGGCTTTGCCTATGCTCTTCCTCTGCCCTGTGATGTTTTCTCACCCCCACTCTCCCTTGGCTCCATGAACTCCTACTCACCTTTCATGTTTCTGCTTAAATGCCTTAAGTTAGGCCTTGCATGACCCCATCAAACTAAATCAGATTTCTTCATCAAATACTCTCACAATTTGCTTTTCCTTCATGGCATCCATCACAGTCATTAATGACATATATTTTGAAGTTGCTTTATGCAGGGTCTCTCCCCAACAGACTGTGGGCTCCGGGAGAATGTCTTGCATAGAGACTGGTGCACAGTAGGTGCTCAAGATTGTTTACTGAGTGAATGAATGGAAGTTTCTCTTTTTTCTCTACATTGAGCCTACCTGTTAGGACTTTCTCTGGAGATGATTCCCTTGTATGTTTTGAACCTTGTGAATTTTGACTGTACAGTAAATTGATGCTCAGGAAAGAAGACGCTCACGTTGACTACTACCCACCCCACGTCCCTATTCATTTCTGATCCTCGGCAAGGGTCGTGCTACTTTTCCCGGTGTTGTGTGCAGGCCTCCCTGCTTTTCTTGCAGCATGGTCACAAGCATGTGTGAATATCCTCCCGGAGCTCAATGTGATCCACCATTCTTCCATTGAAGAGTTTCCTGTCCTTCTGCCATATGGACACACGGGCTTTTCATCACGCCTTTGGTGAGCACCAGGCACAGTGCCAGGCCCTGGAGGGAGTCGTTACAAGTGTAAGCTATCAGGTCAGAAAAGCCTGGATATGACTCCTGAATCCATCACTTACTAGTGGTGTGAGATTAGGCCAGTTAAAACCTCTCATCCTCAGTTTTCTCATCTGTAAAACAGGGATAATAATAGTGCTTAAAGCATGGCATTGTGGAGAGGACTGAAAGAGGCAGGCCATGGAAAGCACTCAGGACAGTGCTTGGCACATGGTAAGGTGCACAGATGGTAGCTGCTGCTGCTGTTATTAGTGTCAGGAAAGGGAAATTAACATTGGTCAGGCCAACACTTCCATAAATCCTCTCCGCAGTGTGACTTGGTCTCTGATACTGTGGGTTCCTGCTGGGAGGAGTGGAGGGCCGAGGCAGGTGGGCTGTGGAGAGGCACACAGAAATCTGGTGGCCCTGTGGGGCTCTCAGGAAGTTTGTTCTGGTTGTGTGTATGGGGGCCTCCCACTCAGCATATGGGGCTGCTTGGCTGGGAGCCGCATTTCCATGGGAATCCACAGGCTAGTGGGTCTGAGCTGTGTGCTGAGATCTGTGGGATATTTTATTTGGAGAGAGACAGAAGAAACTTCCATTAGGTTTCTTGCTTCTCAGAAGACACCTCTCCTTGGTCTCCAAGGGCTTCAGACAGGGGGTTTGGCCCCACACAACAGCGAGTGAGCTGGTAGGGGTGGCATAAAGGTGAACATGGGTCCCCTCCACTGTGCGGTGGAGGCAGCTTCTTTCCATTTCTTGAAATCACAGATTCCTAGAGGTAAATGGGAAGTGAGGGATCATTAAGTTCAATCCTACAATTTCATACATGAAGAAACTGAAACCCAAGCGAGCCATTCTGCTTCGCTGTGACTCAGTTTCCTGATCTGTAGACTAGGGACATGAACATCTCTTTTGCAGACTGGTGTGAGGATTTGATGTATGCAGTCCTTGGCTTGCAGCAGATGCCCAGGCAATTTCACTTCCTTCCTCTGTGCATGCCACTCCCACATTCTGCTAGGTTTCTCTTACCAAATGGAGGTGACAGGTAGATTTCTGTAGGGATTTCCAATATAATTTATTTTTATTATTTTTTATTTTATTTTATTTTTTGAGATGGAGTCTCGCTCTGTCACCCAGGCTGGAGTGCAGTGGGGCAATATTGGCTCAGTGTAGGCCTTGCTTCCCGGGTTCAAGCGATTCTCTTGCCTCAGCCTCCTGAGTAGCTGGGACCACAGGCACACGCCACCACGCCTGGCTAATTTTTGTATCAATATCATTTTCATATGTGCATAATGGACAGCTTTAGCCCTGGAACCACAAAACCTAAATTTGAATCCTTGCCTTGGTACTATTGGGGAAAAATATCCTCAAATTGGACAAATCACAGGACTTCTTGGGAACTTGGCTTCCACATCTAACTGGAGAACATCGGCTCCCTTCCCTCACAGGGCTGGTACAGAGCTTGGGTAAAATCATGTACATTAAAGGGCCTGCAATATCTAAAATGCCCAGAAAGTGGAAGGCACCATCCTTTCTGCTTATCTGTGTTGTCTCTTCCATGCCCTAACATGGATTTTTCCGCGAGAGGAACGAGGTCTTCAGGATTGAGCTGTGCGTGGGAGTATGAGTTGGAGTTTGATCTGGTTCTTTGAGTGAGTCTACAAGTATGTACAGGTCATGAGCCGGTCTAATTGATTCCCACCTGCAAGTTATCTTCCCCTTTCTTTTCCCTTTTTCCTAATTTGTATGAAAGCTGGCCCTTCTGTCCTGTATGTTGCTTCTGGTGGTGATCTATATAACCAAGAGTGAGCAGCTGCTGAACTGGCTGGAAATAATCCCAGACTTACTGGATGAGAGCATTACAATCTGATCCTAATTCACAAGACTAAGGGTTGAATTCCATTACAGAGGAGTCAAATCTCTGGCTTATTTACAGGAAAAAGGGGCAATTTAATCTGATGCATGTAATGAGGTTTTTTTTTTTTTGAAAACAGCAATGGTAATTGTATCTTTCTCATGTATAGTTAATTGCATCTTTTAATATTTTCCCTCTAATGACATTTATTCTTTTATCTTCCAGGCATCCTTAGTAAATTCATGTCTTTTTTCTCATTAATATGTGTATTAATCCTCAAACATTTATTGTGCTTCATCAGTAAGGTCAGAGGATGAACAGAAATTTGGATTTTGAGCAATTAAAGCTACAGCCAGGTCAGATCACAAAATATAGGATTTCAGTCTGCTGATGGCTTCATTGCCCAGCATTGGTTCTGGGGATCAAGAAGCTGGGAGTGAAGAACAATTCAAGGTCAGTTTTCTTCCTGACTGTTGGGGCATTTTCAGCTCACTGCCTGGGGCACTGGGGATATCTGAGGTGCGATCTTGCTGGCTTCGATACACATGTATCCCAAGAAGCATGTTCCTGAGAGAACTAGTCTCAGTCTCTATAACAAGTTAGGGTTTAGGATTCAAAAGCAATTATTTTAGAATCTTGTTCTCTTGCCAAGTCTTCTTGAAGCTCTAATACCTAGTTTCTTCATAGGTAAGATGGAAATTAATAACATTAGTAATAATAATGAGAATTCTCATTTATTGAATACTATGAGCCAGACTAGGCATTTCACATAAATTACCTCATTTGATCCTCATATGAACCCAAAAAGAGAGGTGCTAATTGTGTTCCTTTTTGAATAGATGAGAGAATTTGGGCACAGAGAAGGTAATCAATTAGCTTACTCAAGGACACATGGACAGTGAGAGGCAGGTCTGGAGTGATCATCGGGTAATGAATAAGCCCTGAATTGGGAACGGAGACTTGGATTTCAGCCTCGATTATCTCCTTCTAATTCTGTGACTGTGGAAGTCACCCAACTTCTCTGGGTTTCAGGGTTTGTTTTGGGGTTGTTTTTGTTGTTGTTTGCTTGTAAATGGAAAACATGCTTGGAAAAAATGGACTTAAGCACTATTTTAGCTCTGACATTCTGGAATACTGAGAAATTCTGCTGAGAATAAAAAGGGCCACTAAAGCGAACTGAATAGAATTCTCTCCCATGCAGAACACTCCAGATGGCCTTGATTTCTAGTGGTGACACCTCTATGCCAGTGCCTGTGATTACTTTGCAGCAAAGTTCCTACCAGGCTCCGAGCAGTTCTCAGCCATCTCATACTCCAAGCCCCTTGAACATTGCCCTCAATTTCGCAGTTTCTCCTCATGTGCCCTGAAGCCCAGGCTGCACGTAAACAACCAGTCCAAGAAGAATAATTCTGCTTCTTGGGATTGAGGAGTGTATTCATTTTCTGTAATTCTTTGTAGCAGAGTGAGCATACATTATAGAGTTCAAGTGTTTTGAAAATAAGCTGTGAAGAATTGTTATCTGCCGAAAGAACTGGCAGTTTGTCAACGTTCAGCAGCTGCAGGGCTGAGTGACTCTGGGCAGTGTATGCTGTCAGTGCTGACCCCAGGGAAGTATGAGCAGAGGAGGAGGGGACAAGGAAAGGAGTTCTCCTCAATCTCTCAAAGAGAAAAACAATGTAGCTGTTGGAGGTGTGAGAGGACTTTTACAAGAGCCTGAAAGAAGCTATGTCAATTGTGACACATAAGTCCTAATTTGCAGCAAGATATAAAAGTAAAATTATAAAAACTCTGGTACAACTCAATCTTATCATCTTGACCTACCTGCTGTTCTCATCCAGCCCTAAGAACTCATTTGCTTGTATCAACACTAACAAATCTCAGTATCCTTGATAAACTTTTTACTTTCCTTCAGCAATTTTGTAGTTCATATTTCAGTTATGTTGAAAAATAAAACAGAAGCCTTCTTTTTCGTTTTGCTAATTGATCTTTCAGTGGTCTCTGCTTTTGAAATAGCCTGTTTTTTCCTCTCTCTCTCTTTCTCCTCCTCCACCTTTTCCTGCTTGCCTTCTCTCCCGCCACTGCCTTTCTTTTATATATATTTAGAATTCTTGGAAGAGGTTGCTCAGTTTTCATTGATCTCTCAGGTTAGGAGTGGTTGGCAAGCAGGACCAGAACCATGGACAGTACCACACACACGCTTGCTTCTCCAGATGCACCATTCTGTTTAATTAAAACGCATTTAATGGCATCACCTTAGGGCAAGACTGAAACCTGTAGAAAAAGTTTATATACTCATTTAGAAGCTACAGAACTGAAAGTGGACTAATATGTCTCTTGTTGTTCTAGGAAAGAAAATGTTTTATTCCTAGGAGCCTAACAACTCCAGACAAAATTTGTGTCAGAAAGTTGCTAGTTGTTAGCAGGGAATGAGGATCCTGTGACAGCTGGTAAGATTAAGAAGGAAGAAAAAGCCAGAGTTGACTTTGATTGGAAGTTTTGGGACCAGATTTGGGGCTGTGTATTCCTCAGTGGAGACTAGTGAGGGGTTTGCCTAGGGGTCTTGGTCAGCTCGCCTGAGATGGAGACATCTGGACAGTTATAGGAGTTATGGATGAGAAACTGGGGTACGTTTTGTTCTCACAGGAATAGAGTATCAAATGACATGCAAATGACATGCAAATTGGCTGCCACTATTTTGCTTCCATTAGCTAATGTAGTTTAAAGGATGTCACAGAGCTAGGAGAGTAATAATCTAAGTATCAGGAACATCACCTAGAATAAGGGATAATTCAATAGGGTAGAGCACATTTTCCCAAATAGCCACGATTAGGGGAGGCCCTCTGTTGAGGAATGAAGGTTGAGATCCTTTGCTGCTCAGAGGATCTGGTCCTGGAATTAATAGTAATGTAGAAAGGGACAGAGATCTTATGAGGTTCATGTAACATTAGAGATTCAGAAGTATTTAAATATTATTTTATTTATTTTGTGGCGTGTGATACATGCAATTACATAATATAAAACTTAAAATGTGCAAAAGATGTTGTGATGTTTTTATTGTCATGCAGGAACATTTAATTTTGGCTATTTGAATTTGTTAAATTTGTTCTTTTATATCTTGCTTTTGTGTCATTTTAAAAAACCTTTGACTTTAAGATTATAAAAGTCAAAAAATTATAAAAATATATATTGCCATATACTTTGTCTAGCACTTTTATGGTTTTACATTTTTAAATGTTATTATGAAAAATTTCAAGTAGCTCTCTCTTTCCTGTTTGCAGCCATCTACTTCTCCTAACCAGAGGTAACTGTAGTTATAAATTTTTCATGAATGCTAATATACTATGCACATAAAAGTGTACACCTACCATATTTCTCCCTCTTTGTACACAAGTAATAGCCTACTGTATACCCTTTCTTTTTCAATTAACACAATGCAACTTTCTTTTTCAATTAACAAAGTGTCTTAGAGGTAATTTTATTTCAGTACACATCAAGTTGCCCCATTCTTTACAGATTTCAAAGACTTTTAGGATATGTGATTCTATTCAAGCTTTGTACCAGCCCTGTTCCATAAGTAGACAGACATTTCTGTGTTACAGATGAAGAAAACTGATTTACCAAGAAGTTCTGTGACTTGCCCAATTCTTATTTTCTCCAATAGTGATGGGCAGGATGCAGACTCAGGTCCTGTGGTTCCAGTGCTAAAGCTCTTCTTTCACTACACACAAACATTGTAGTAAGTATTCCTCTAAAAAGCTCCCTGTCAACTTCTTCTAGTAGAATTGAATTATCCAGTTTTCATTTGTCTTTATTTTATCCATATCTAGATTGGTAGCAATTTTATTTCAGTATATTTTACATATAATTCTACCATGCTCAGGCTTCCCTTGTTGCTAAGTCAGCTGTCTGTTGAACTCATTCCCCTTTGTCATATTTCTCTGAGTGTTTTTATGTTTTTTTCCCTTTATCTTTGGTGTTCTGTGCTTTCACTATATCACATTTTAAGATATGTGTGTGTGTGTGTGTGTGTTAAATCGTATTCTTCTTGGGATTTGTTGGGCTTCCTGAATCTGTGGATTGGTGTCTTTTATGTGTTCTGGAAAATCCTCTCCAAACTTTGCCTCTGACTCATTTTCTCTTCTTTCCTACTTTTGGAACTCTGGTTAAACATGTTAGATTTTTTTCACTCTACTTCCTTGTCTCTTTGTTTTTGTAATAGATTTTATTGGGGTATAATTCACATACCATACAATTTTTAAAGGATACCATTAGATGGTTTCTTAGTATGTCCAGAGTTGTAAAACCATCATGGCAATTAATTTTAGAGCTTTTAATCACCTAACAAAGAAACCTCATGTCCTTTAGCTATCATATCCCAATTTCCCACCTTACCTAACCCTAAATAACCACCAGTCTACTTTCTGTCTTTATATATTTGCCTGTTCTGGACATTTAATATAAATAAAATTATATAATATGTGCTCTTTTATGAGCAGCTTCTTTCACTTAGCATAATGTCTTTAAGATTCATCCATGTTTGGATGTATCAGTACTTCCTTCCTTTTAATGACTGAATACTATTCCATTTTAAGGATATGCCACATTTTGTTTATCCATTCATCAGTTGATGGGCATATAGGTTTTTCCCCCCACTATTTGGCCATGCTGCTATAAATATTCATGTAAAAGTTTTTGTATGGACACACGTTTTAGTTTCTATTAGGTGTATACCTAGGAGTAGAATTACGGGAATGGTAACCATACATTTAACTTTTTGAAAAACTTCTAGATGGTTTTCCATAGTGGTTGCACCATCTTACATTCCCACCAGAAATATATGGGAGTTTTTATTTCTTCACATCCTCACCAACCTTGTTATTATCTGACTTTTTGATTATAGCTGTTCAACTGGGTATAAAATGATATCCCATGGCGATTTCAGTTTGCATTTACCTGATGATTAACAATGCTGCGCTTCTTTTTAAATGTGCTGACTGGCCATCTTCTTTGGAGAAACATCTATTCAGAATTTTTGCCCATTTTGACTGAGTTATTTGTTTTCTTAAAAAATTATTAAATGTGTTTTTATATATTTTGGATATAAGTTTCCCATCAGATACAGTTTGCAAATATTTTCTCCCATTCCATGGGTTGGTTGTCTCTCTCTTTCTTGATAGTGTCCTCTGAAGTAAAAATGTTTTTGAAGAAGCCCAATGCCTATTATTATTATTATTATTTTTTGAGACAGGATCTTGCTCTGTAGCTCAGGCTGGAGTGCAGTGGCACGATCACGGCTCACTGCAGCCTTGACCCCCTGGGCTCAAGCAGTTTTCCTGTCTCAGCCTCCCAAGTAGCTGGGACTACAGGCATGCACCACCATGCCCAGCTAAATTTTAAATTTTTTGTAGAGATGGCATCTCGCCATGTTGCCCGGGCTAGTCTTGAACTCCTGAGTTTAAGTGATCCTCCCTCCTTGGCTTTCCAAAGTGCTGGGATCACAGGCATGAGCCGCTGTGCCTAGCCTAACTTTTCTTCTTTTATTTCTAGCACGTTTGGTGTCATATCTAAGAATCCATTGCCTAATCCAATGTCATGAAGATTTACCCCTATGTTTTCTTCCAATAATTTTATAGTATTGGCTCTCACATTTAGATATTTGATCCATTTCGAGTTATTTTTTGCATATGATGTGAAATAAGACTCCAACTTCATTACTTTGCATTGGTCATTCGGTTGACCCAGCACTATTTGTTGAAAATATTATTCTTTCCCCATTGAGTTGTCACAGATCCTTGTTGAAAACTAATTGATCATAAACATATGGATTTATTTTTAGACTCTCAATTCTATTCTATTGATCTATATATGTCTGTCCTTATGCCAGTAATACACGATTGTGATTACTGTAGCTTTGTAGTATGTTTTGAAATCAAGAAGTGTGAGTCCTCCAATTTCATTCCTCTTTTTCAAGAGGGTTTTGACTATTCTGGGTCTCTTATATATGAATTTTAAGATCATGTTGTCAATTTCTAAAAAGAAGCCATCTGTAAGTTTGATAAAAATTGCACTGAATTTGTAGATCAATTTGTGGGAGTCTTGCCATCTTAACAACATAAAGTCTCCTGCTCCATGAACTGGGAATATCTTTTCATTTATTTAGATCTTGATTTCTTCCAACAATGATTTATAGTTTTTGGAGTATAAGTTTTGTACTTCTTTTGTTAAACTTATTCCTAAATATTTTATTCTTCTTAGTGCTATTTTAAATGGAATTTTGTTTGTAATTTCAGTTTTGGACTGTTCATTGCTAATGTGTAGAAATACAATTAAGTTTTTATATTGATTTTATATTCTGCAACCTTACAGAACTCATTTATCAGTTCTAGACTTTTTTTAGTGGATTCCTTAGGATTTTCTACATTTAAGATCATATAATCTGCGAATATAGTTTTAGTTCTTCCTTTACAATTTGGATGTCTTTTAATTCACTTTCTTTCCTTATTTCTCTGTCTAGGACATCTGACACAATGTTGAACAAAAGTGGTGAAACTGGATACCCTTTTGTTGTTTCTGGTCTTAGGGAGAAAGCATACAGTTCTTGTACCATTAAGTATGAGGCTAGCTGTGGGTTTTTTGGAGATGCCCTTTAGCATTTTGAAGATTTTCCCTTCCATTCATAATTTGTTGAAGGTTTTCATTTTAATCATGAAAAGTTGTTGGATGTTGCCAAATGCGTTTCCTGCATCTATTGAGATAATCGTATAGTGTTTGTTTTTTAATTCTGTTGATATGGTATAATACATCAATTATTTCCATATATTAAATATCCTTCTTGTCTTCTTCCCATATTTTCCATCTTATTATTCCACTTATATTTTATTGTAATGTGTGCCTCCCAACTAAAATATGAGCCTGATGAAGGTAGAGACTGCATCTTGAAATTGATTCTTGGTTTTCAGGTGGGAGATCTTTGTGGATCTTGAAATATGTGAACCCACTAAACATCCCCCTGGCAAAATACCACTAAGAATAAAGGAGAGAAAAACTAAGTTGGATTGAGGTGTGTATTTCTGGGTAGTCACTGGGGCTCAATCACCAGGGAGGTCTCTTTTCCTTACAGACAAGTCTTCAAGCAAATAATTCAAATTTGTGCCTCAGCAAAATGACAAACCGTAGACTTCAGAGTCACTCTTGGATCTCATAAATTTCCAGTGCTACATTCTCTGGGGCCACAGGCCACTCATGTTCATCCCTGTGGTACCTGGCATGTTTGGAGGAAAACAATTATTTGTTCATTTTATTAGGACCGTGTTCCATGCACTAAGCAGCGGGTCAAGTTCCGAGGTGATGGAAATGCATGAAATATGGCCTTTGCTTCAAGGAGCTCAGAATCAGTGGAGGTAGAAGACACTTAAAATACAGGTGAAAGTGCTATGGTGGTGCAAATGCAGAGGAGGAGAGAGGATGAGGCTTCCCGTAGCAAGTGAGGTCTGAGTTTCCCCTTTCTCACCTCCACTGCCATCTCCTGGTCCAAGTCACCATCCTCTCTCTCCTGGAATGATAATAATGTAGGAGCCTTCTAACTGACCTCCCTGCTTTTCCCTGCTACCTGTGCCATTCATTTTCAGTAGAGCGTCCAGAGTGGTCCTTGAAAAGCTTAAGTCTTCTCATAGTCATGGCCCACACTGACTGCCTATCCTTCCACAGTTAGAGCCCTATTTGCTGCCATGGTTTACAAGTTCCTACCTGATCTGGTCTTCTACTATGTCTCTGACATTTTTTACACTTTCACTTTTGATAATACCACTGCACACCCTAATTTCCTTGCTGGTCTGCAACCACATCTCCACCTGGGGTCTTTCCTTTTTTGCCTTCCTCTTCCCGGAATCAATCTTCCCCAGATAGTACTCCTTCATGCTCCCTTGGCCTCTGTGCAAAGCCCTTGTGAAGAAGGCCTTCTCTGATGTCTCTGTAGAAACTGAAAGACTATTTCTCTCACTCCCTCTCTGCCTGAATCTGCTTTTTCTCTATACCACTCATTCATTTGTTGATGGTCTGTCTTTCCAGAGTAGAATGTAAGTTCCACGAGATCAGATATTTTTGCCCACTTGATTGATTATTGTTACTCCCATTGCCTGGCGTGTTTCCTTGCACATCAAATATTTGCTGACCAGCTTAATGCACTGACATCCTGGAGGCTGAGTAGGAGGCACTTAGGATGAAGAAATAGTCTGGAATATGGGGTAGATCGGGTGTTCATCGAACTGAATGATTTATTTTCCCCACATGTAAGGGTTGATTTTTGGACTAGATGGTTGCTGATGTCTATTTTCATCAACTCATGGTACCTCAAAATGGCAATTTTGGAACCTAAAGTGGACCAAGGGTCTATGTGAAGGACGCTGACAGCTTTTAGCAATCTGAAGGTGGAGGCATGCCTGAAGACACCACAACACATTTCCAGACAGTGAACATGGTTCCTGAAACTGCAGCTGGTCATGGAAGCCACCCAGCACCAGTTCTGAAAGCATCTGGTTCTCTCATCTCAAGAACAACCCTTGCACCAAACCCCAAAGCTCAAATGTAATAAGAGGCTTCCTTAGCATAATGTATTATTAACAGCCACTGGCTATTGAGTGCTTCCCTTGTGCCATACTCAGTGCTGGGAGCTTAACACAGTTCTCTCTTTTAATCCTTTGAGTTATGTATTGATATCATCTTCATTTTACAGATGAATAAACAGAAGCTCAAAAGATGTTTATTATTTGCCTAGGGCCATGTGGCTGGCAAGTAGCTAAACCAGTATGTTTTAATTCCAGTCCACTAGAGTCTAAAACTCATGTTCTTGGTGACATTGTATATCCCCAGATCAGCCACCTGCAACAGATATATTACTTCTGAGGGTAAGAACACATCCCTGCAATTTCTCTGCTTTTCTGCCTTTGGAAACACGGAGAGAAAGGTCTGGCTGGAGGACCCATGAAACAGCAGGGAAGAAAGAGGGAGGTGGAGAGCCATGGAGACGACTGGAGAGAATGCTATTGTACAGGAGATGTTGGACTCTGTGTATGTATCACAAGCTAATTAGGAGAACAGATTAAGCTGCTTTGGTGTCAAAATAGCTGTGGGGAAAACAACCTTAATAGCAGGTTGCAGATGAAAGAAAATGAAATGAGAGAGAAATGAGGAACATTTTAAAAGAAAACAATCAGGCTGGAGGGAATGGAGAGAGGAGAATAAAATAGTGTATTTTAAAATTAAATAAATTGGCATGGAGTGGCTTATGCAAGTCTGGTGAGTGACAGTGGAAGAGAGTCTAGTCTCACAGTTTCCTTAGCCTCAATGTTTGCCATGTTCAAAGACTCACAGTTTCTAGGGTACAGGAGACAGAAGAAGAAAGATAGTAGACAATTTGAAGTGAATCACCCAAGAACAACTTCAGGGATCAGAGTGTGCTCTTTCCCTGCTCATTCTCAGCCTCTCCCTAAGATTCTGCCCTGTTTCCCTCTTCTCATTCCTCCCAGTGAGATCCCTGGTCATTCTATCCCTCTCATGAATCACCATCCCTTAGTGGATGGCTCTCAGATCCAGGTCTCCAGCCCAGATGGACCTCCTGAGTTCCCTAGCTTTTGCCTACCCCATCCTGCACTATCTCACCTAACACATCAAAAAGAAAACTCATCTCCCTCTCCATGTGCCCTTCTCAGCACATGGTACCACCATCCACCCAATTACCTGTGCCAGAAAACTGGGAATTTTCTTGACTCTTCTCTCTCTCATATACCCATCAGTCAGTCACTGCATTCTGTTGCCTCTACTTTCTACATTTATCTCTAATCAGGTCAACATTTCTCTTTACTTTACTGCCACTGTCCTGGTCATCACTTATATGTACAACTGCAGTAGCCCAAAGAATTGTTCTGCTCCATTCTTCCCACTTCCCAATCCATTCCCCACACAGCAGCCTAAGTGGTCCTTCCAGACTAAATCTAATCATGTCACCTTCCTTCCTGAAAACCTTCAATGTTCCTTTTCTTTTCCGGTTATCTATTGCTACATAAGAAAAGACCCTAAAACTCAGTGACTTAAAACAACCATTTTATTATATTTTATAATTTGTGGGTTAGGAATTTAGGCAGGGCTCAGCTGGGTGACTATTCTGTTCCATGGGGCATCAACAGAGTCAGTTAGTGGTATTCAGCTGGTAATTGGCTTCACTCACAAATGTGGCACTTTGTGGGGACGGTCAGAAGGCTAGCCTCAGCTGGGGCTGTCAGCTGGAGCTCATACATGTGGCCCCTGCAGCATGGTGGTCTTAGGGTGGTTGGTCTTTTTGCATGGTGGCTCATGGCTCCACAAGTGTGAGCTCTAGGGAACAAAGTGTAAGCTGCAGGGTGTTTTATGGCCTAGCCTCAGAAGTCATGTAGCACCATTTCCATACCACACTGTTGGTTGAAGCAGTTACAAGCCTGCTGAGTTTCAAGGAGAGGGGATATAGACACGACCTCTCAGTGGGAGAAATGTCAAGGAATTTGCAGCCATGTCTTCTGACCACCCTCAGGGTAAAGAATGGCCTCTGTAGCATGGTATGTGTGGCCCTTCATGGGCTGGCTCCTGCTGATCTCCTTCCGCCCAATATTCACAAATTCATTGCATTTTATGCTCCAAGGCTCCATCCATCCTTAGTAACTTACAACTCTTTAAGTAGTCTGAGCTCTCTTGAACTGTTGGACTCCTTTCTCTGTTTAGAATGACCCTCTCACTCTGTATTTATTTGACAAAATTCTATTCCCATTCAAGTCTCAGCTTAAGTGCTACTCCTTGTAGGGAGCTTTCTGTGAATCAGTCCAGGTTAGATAATTTCCCAGATGGTCAAATAATACTCATTACATAGTATTGTAACTGCTTGTTTAACAGCCTACATCTGTCACGAAACTGAAAGTTGTTAGAGGGTAAGACTATTACTATTCATCTCTTTCTCAGAATTTAACACAAGATCTGGCACATATCAATTGCTCAATAGATGTTTATTGAATCCCTTACCGTCTCTGTGTCTCAGTTTCCTCATTTTTAAGTTGAGCAGGTTGATTAACAGTTGGGATGGCAACTAGGTTTATTTTATGTGCGGTTGTCTCATTCAGTTACTTAGCATAGAACTGGAAAGAATTCTGAAGTTATGACTGGATTCGTCAAGAAAGAAGATGGTGATCCATTAGTGATGTCTACCATGGGCACAGCAGAGGGAAGAGGCAGCATGTATGCTGTGCATTTCACACACCTAGATTAGATCACCTCCAGGGCTTCTCCAGCATTAAATGTCTATATATAGTTCTGTCTATATCACATTTATCTAGAATCCCACACTGTAAAAACTGGGAGTGTCCCATGGTATCACTCAGTCCAATGTCTTCATTGCATAGATGAGAAAACTAAGACTCAGAGGGAATTAATTCACCTGGATGTCAGAACCTGAGTACGGGGACAGATCTAAATTGAATTAATTTGCACTTACCTAAGCCAACCAGGAATAGAGGGTTATTATATAATAGGTGCTAATCTCAGCTCAATATTAATTCTTCCTTTACCTACTCTGAGGTATCAGACAACTTGGAAATAGAACAAACTGGGTTTTAATCCTGGGCACAATCACTCACTGGCTGTGTGTTCTTGAGGAAATTACTTGACTTTTCTAAATTTCAGTTTCCTTTTCTGTAAATTGTGGATAATATCTACTGTATAGGTGAGACAATTGTAGGGAGAACACTTTTCACGTTTCTGGAACACAGTAAGGACTCAAATGTTAGCTATTACTACTAGTAGTAGTAGTATGGCCACCTCTGGTATTATCACTAAGCTTTTTACCTGGCTTACTCCCTAATGCTAGCACAGAGACCCAAGCAGTGCTGGCTGCAAGGCACTGGTTATCTGGACTCTCAGGAGTGACTTGGTACTTTGTTAAGGAAAATTTAAAGAATCCATTTTCCCCAACCAAAATGCTTTGAAACTGAATGCAGTGACAAACTGTGGCTTGCTCCTGGGAAATGTTTCTAGACCACTATCAGAGCAGCCACATTTTCAATCAGGATTTCTATAAAGGAGAAAGGGTAGCTCATCTAACAGGCCAGATGCTTGATCAGATCTAAATAGTTTTGTCTTTAGGAAAGAGAGGGAAGAAATGGTAAAAGTCAATAGAAAACAATTGACTTCAGACAAATACATATATCTATCTCAACCAGAGGGGATAGGATCAGAGTCTCCCAGTGTTTGGGGTTTTTCACCAAAAGTTGAATACGAATGAATTAAGGTGAGCTGACTATAAAGTTTTAAAAATAAATAGTTTGGGGAAAATCAATAGAAGGTGATTATTGTAGAGGCCTGGCATAGCAGTGAGGACTTGGGGAGCAGCAGGGAATGGTTAAGTGTTAATCTGATTTGGGGAGGGCTAATGCATGAAGCTCTCCAGGCAACAATGACAAATGCACTTCTAATCATCTCCATATTAAATTTAGTATCAAGGAGGGGGACTTCTCTCTCTTCAGTTTCACAGGAATGTGATTAACATGGATATGAAAAAAGTTAAAGGAAACAGAATTTGATTTGAACTTCATACCTATTTCAGTGTGAAAATTAAGATGTATTTGTAGGGTTTTAGTGGATAAGTTTACAGGGATTCTAAATTATGATTATACCAATTCCATCTTGTACTTTTCTTCCTCCCTTTCCCGTTTCCTGGAGGTGTAAGTCTGCTGAGAATCAAGCAGAAGGAAGAAAAAGCCAGCCCAGCTGAGGGCGAGCCTTGCTAGGATGGGGAGGAAAACCATTTTGGGAACACAACAGTGTGAAGGATCTCAGGCTGGTTGTCGACAGGGGAAATGGACCCCTTGGTTTACCCTGAACCCTGAATGGGCACTCTGAATTTGGAATAAGAGAGTTGGACACAAGAAGGAGGTTCTCTACAGTAATTCTAAATTTGATGGTCAACAGTTGGCTTTAGTGCTGACATGTAATAGGCTGCAATTCCATTGATAGTGGTCCCGGTGGCACAACTCTGAATTTTCTTCTTCCTGCAGTCACTCTCCCTCACCTTTTGAGTAAAAGGTTTAGGATTCAAAGGCTGATAACGTAAATGGCTGCCTATGGGCATCTGCACCTGGGAAGAACTCTTCCCACCGAACAGAAACACACCATCAGTGACAGTCCCCAGAGGGTAGTGCAGGGTTTGCATGCTAAGATTCTCTCCCTCAATTTTCACCTTTTTGGGGCATAGTGAAGGAAAAAAGGGCCAGAAGAAATCTGGAGCTCCTCCCGTTTTGACAGTGAAGGCGCCAGCAGCTTTCCTGCCTTGCGTTTTGAACACAGGCTGTGCTTTGTGGCTGTCATGCTATGGTTTTTCAGATTTACTTTTTATAAGAGGTATCTTCTTGGAGTGTGCTTACACATTTATCCCCTTTAGGGATAGGCTTTCTTTGAACATGCTCTACCTTTAGTAAGTAATTTAAGGAACACAGATCATTGGTCTGGCTATACGTTAGAAAACAGTGTAATTAAAGGGATGGATTTAATTGAGAAATTGACTCAGAGCTCAATTTAGCATCATCATCCAGGCCAGACAGGGTCAGGCTGACGTCAGTGGGAGTCTGGCTGCCTCAGGAGTTGGGGACAGAGCTTGCTTGATTAAGGTGTTTCCTGGCAAATGAAATTAAGCCTAATGATTTTCAATGAAAGGGACTGCTAATTGGGGAGGCAGTGCTGCTTAATTGGGATCATCTGCAGGTAATTAAAGGCTTCCATCTGATGGCCTTCCCTGCTTACGACTCTGGGAGGTTAAGATAATGTGAGTGATACAGACGTTTTCAGTCCCTGTGCAGAACCTCTCCCTTTGACAGAGGGCTGAGGCAACCCAACTAGGTTCTAGTCCTTGGAAAATAGTGCTTAGAGTGATGTCTTCCATAGACTCTCAGAAGCCTGGGTGAGTTTAGTTCTCTGGAGCAAAGCTGCTGCCAGGGAGTCTGTGAGCTCCCTGGAAAGGGGAAAAAAGGCAATGAGGTTACATGGCAAGCCAAGGAGGTGCCCTGTGTTTTGGTTTTGACACCCTGACCTCAGAGACCTTTGTGTCATGTAACTCTGGCTGAGTAGGACATAAAGTTGAGAATCTGATCTTCTGTAGAGGTAGGTATCCTGCCCCATGTGGGAAGGAAGTCCTAGTATAAAACACTCTGAATTAGGAGTTGAGAAAACTGATTTCTAGTTCCAAATGTACTGCCAATTGGCATTGTGACTCTTTCTCTTTAAGCCCCAGTTTTCTCATCTATAAAATGGGAATGGTTATACCTAACTATGGACTCTGTAAATATCCTTTCATTCTAGGTATCGGGTAAGGCCTGGGGAAGGATGAAATTTTAATCTGTGTGTTTTTTTTTTTTTTTTTTTTTGAGACGGAGCCTTGCTTTGTCGCCTAGGCTGGAGTGCAGTGGCGCGATCTTGGCTCACTGCAAGCTCCGCCTCCCAGGTTCACGCCATTCTCCTGCCTCAGCCTCCCAAGTAGCTGGGACTACAAGCGCCTGCCACCATGCCTGGCTAATTTTTTGTATTTTTAGTAGAGATGCGGTTTCACCGTGTTAGCCAAGACGGTCTCGATCTCCTGACCTCGTGATCCGCCCACCTCGGCCTCCCAAAGTGCTGGGATTACAGGCGTGAGCCACTGCGCCTGGCCTTTAGTCTGTGTTTTATGGAACTTAGTCTAGTGGGGAAGACAGACCTGTAAACTAACAATTGCCTTTTGGTGTTACAAGCCGTACTGGGCAATAGAGGAAGAGGTCAGTCATCAGAGAAGGCTTCAGAAAGAAGGGAACATGAAGTGAGTTTTTCAAGAGAAGAAGTTTTATGACTGGATGAGGCAGTTGGAGAAGGTATGCCAGGCAGAGAGAACAGGGTGTGCAAAGACACAGGCATACAAACCCTAGGGCACATTCTCGGGGATTGTCCCCAGTGGTGCATTTCTGCTGGGTGGGAAGGATGTGAGTTGTGGGGAAGGAGAAGAAAGGGGAGGAAACGAGGCAGTGGCGGTCACAGGTGACAGATCATAAAAGGCCATGTATGCTACTTAGGGAACTTGCTTGGGCTCTCTCTAATAGGCAGTTGGTGGTCACCAAAGAGTGTTAAATGTAGGAGTGACAGGTCAGAACTGAGTCTGAGAAAAGCCACTGATAGAAGTGTGCTCCCAGGCTGGGCACGGTGGCTCACACCTGTAATCCCAGCACTGTGGGAGGCTGAGGTGGGTGGATCATCTGAGGTCAGGGGTTCAAGGCCAGCTTGGCCAAGATGGCAAAACCCTGTCTCTACTAAAAGTACAAAAATTAGTCAGGCATGTCACATGCCTGTAGTCCCAGCTACTTGGGAGGCTGAGCCAGGAGAATTGCTTGAACCTGGGAGGCAGAGGCTGCAGTGAGCTGAGATTGCACTACTGCACTCTAGCCTGGGTGACAGAGCAAGACTCTATCTCAAAAAAAAAAAAAAAGAAAGAAAAAGTGTGCTCCCGCACTCTGAAGAGAGAGGCTCCCTGGGATCTGACTTTCCAAAGGAAACTTTGGGGAGGTTTTGGACTCCCCACCTAGTTTCATCGGATAAGAGGAGTGAGATAGGACCAGAATTTGGGGCATCTGGCCTCCCCAGGAGGCTTAGAAAAGAGAGCTCTGGCAACAGGCAGGAACCCAGCCCAGCTCTTGAGTTTCAATGGCTTTTGAAAAACATGCGATGAAAAGCAGCCAAGACTGGAAGGACAAAGGTGAGCTGGAGCCGTGGGTAATTGCAGCTTTCACTGGGACTGCCATCTCATGTTCTCTCCTTTCGTACCTGGCAGTTTGGGTAATAGGCAGAGCATTCATGTTGCAATGGATAAGGTAGGGTCCCATTTCCAATTTTTTTGAAAAGCTGTTCCCAAGAGTTGGGTCACCTTAAAGACTCAGTATCAACTGTTGGTGCCAGTGCGGTCTCTTGGGACTAAAGCTATTACCTTCTAACCCCATCAAAAAGCATCTTCAGTGTTGAAGTTTTTTGAAGTGTTCAAAGTACCTTTTTGAATAGCTCCTGTGCAAAGTATGAGTTAATAGGGCTGAGATAAACTAGATGGGGTATTTCTTGCTTTTCCATCTGAAACCTGAACTGATCCACACCTCCTCTTTTTTCCTTTTTTTTTTTTTTTTTGAGATAGAGTCTTGCTCTGTTGCTCAGGTTGGAGTGCAGTGGTGTGATCTTGGCTCACTGCAACCTCCGCCTCCTGGGTTCAAGTGATTCTCCTGCCTCAGCCTCCCAAGTAGCTGGGATTACAGGCGCCCATCACTACACCCAGCTAATTTTTGTATTTTTAGCGGAGACGGGGTTTCACCATGTTGGCCAGGCTGGTCTCAAACTCCTGACCTCAAGAGATCTGCCCACCTTGGCCTCCTAAAGTGCTGGGATTACAGGTGTGAGCCACCACGCCTGGCCCTCTTCTTAACTCTTACAGCACTGACTATCTGTACCACCCCTCAGCAAAGAATGCCCTAGGCCAAGAGTCAAATGTATGTGTGTGTTCATGGGAAAAGGACTGCTGGGCACATTTTCAGAATTCTCATTCCAAAGAGCAAGTTCAATTTCTTTCAACTTGTTTTGTTGTTTCCATTTGACATCCTGGGTTAAAAGAACCGGATTAGAACAAGAGTGTGAAAGGGCCTTTTCTTCTGCGGAAATCACAGGATGACCTACCTCTTTCCTCAAGCCCCTAGAGGGCAGGAGCCTGTGTTTTCTCCACATTGCTGGGCGGAGTACCCATTAGTTCTTTAGGACAAACTTTACACCATTGACCATGTGAAACTGATTCACCCAGGGTGTGTGTTTGTCTTATTACCTTGGTACACTCTTGCTGGATGAATGAATGAATGTACTTTATTCTAGGAAGGTGTTTCCCAAAAGGGAAGCATAGGAGCTGTGCTTTAAGATATATGCCCACACATCTCCAAGCCTTTGAAAGAGCTGTCCTACATAAGCACCTTCTCACTGTGCTTCAGACAAAGCCCAGCCTCTTTACCATGGCCCAGCCTCTGTGGATTCTGTGGCCTCGTCTAGCTCTCCTGGCCCCGTTCTTGCTCTGTTTCAGCTGCACAAACCACTTGTCATAATCCCATTCCAGTGACACAGCACAGATGGTTCCTTTGACTGGGAGGTTCTTTTCTTCCATGACCAGGTTAATTCCTAGTCATCTTTTAGCTGGCCGTGGGGAGGCCTTCTCTGACCCCTAATCTACATTAGGTTCCCTTTCTATTCTCTGTCATCAATCCCCATACTCTTACATCCCTTATTAAAATGTGTCCTTCCATATTTATGTGTGAGATTATTGGCTTAGCCACTCTCCATGTCTAGACTCTAAACTCACACGGGCTGCACCTTGTTCTGTCTTAGTCGCCACTAAATTATAGTGCCCTGTACAGGGCCTGGCATATAGTGGGTGCTTAACATATGTCTTTGAGGAAATGAATAAGATGTTGACTCTTAGTTCAGTGTAGCAACCAAGGTGGCCAGAATTGGGAAGCATTAGCTACAGTGCATACAAGCCTAGGTCGGGCCCATCCTAGGAACAATGATGGCCACAATGCTTCTAGAACTTTCCTGCCTCTACCCAATAGGGACTATTGGAGCAGAGCAAAGAGGTTCATGCCAGGATCTCAATGCTTCTGACTCAGAAGTAGTTCTGTATTTGCTTTTCTCATCCTTTGACTCCTGAAGTACCCTTGGTACTTTTTTCTCTCTTTGAAGGGTTTGGTGGTCTGATGGGCTGGGAGCCCGTATCGGGAGGGAGGAGGGATGAGCTTGTTTGGCCAGATTGGAGGCTGGCAAAACAGTTTTCTTAGCACGGTGTCTGTTGATGAAATACCTGGAGCCAGTTGTGAGAGGTTATTAATCTCAATTAAATCTGATTATGACATGATTGGATTTGGAAAGAGACTGTCCAAGTCAAGTCTGGCCCTCTTGATGTTTGCTCAATGGCAGGATCATATCACACAGACTAGTGTCCACGTCGGACAGAAGGAGAGCCTCTGACACCTGCAGGAAAGAGGGTCCGGGTGTCGTGGATATTCAGGTCCCCAGCCCCAGAAGGCTTCACAGATTGTAGGAGTCTAATTGCTGCTGGCTTCTTGGTGAGATGTGACACTCATTTTGGGAAGTTTATTAATCATTACAGTTATGGAATTATTACCTTGAAAAATACCACTTTCATTATCTTCCCAGGAAGGATGTATTGGTAGAGGACTTGGTCCTCAGCATTAAGCCAGAAAAGCAAGCTGGCACCAGTAACTTCCCAGGTTCTGCTGAAGGCCAGATGGATTCCTGAAGAGACAGGAATATTGGCCTGACCTGGTGGGCTGATAAGGGCTCCAGCTGTTGAACACCATGGCTCAGCCTGCTGTTATCATAGGACACAATGAATGGTTCATTAGCTTGTAGGCCAGACTGGCTGGGCCAACTGTGAAACTGTTAGGTGCCAGCCTGGACTCAGAACTGCAGAGGGCTGGGGAGCGATTAGCTACTGAGTGCTAGAAAAATGTTAACAGATGAATCACTGCCTTTGTACAGAACATGTGCCTGAAAGTACAGGTGAAAATCAAATAGGTCCAAGTTGAACAATAGACTTATGTGTTATAAGGGAGTCTGTTTTCAGAGAACAGGAAGGATCACAAAAAATTTAACATATTTAAGCATTTAAACATTATTGATAATAGTATGGTAGTGCGCCATGTATGTTATTTCAAAAAATAAAACTTACTTTTATTAAAGTAATATATGTTCATACATTAAAAACTCACAATGGGCTGTAGCAGTCAAGAGTCCTAACCCTCATCCTTTTCAGTCCTCTCCAGGGTCCACTACTTTCAACATCTTTAATATTTCTTTAGAAACTTACCTCCATATTTGTAAATAATACGCTACTATTGCTATTTCTTGACTCACTCATTTTGGACATTATTGAATTCTTATTAGAGTATGGGTAGGTTTAGGATCCTTACACACACTCCCTTCTATTTACCTACCCCTACCTCACTGCCTCTTCCCCAGTAAAATGACATAATGTATTTTGGTTGAATTAGGAGTCTATGGTTACATTGGTATGATGACGATTGTTCATTGATAAGCCAGGTAAAGTACTACAGTTGTTTTCTTTCTTTGAGAATTTTTATTTTGTTTTTTATTTTTACTTGGTTTTTATTGAGAATTTTTATTTGGTTTTTATTTTCTAGAGTTAATGTCTTTTTCTATTTTTTACTCCCAGACCTTTTTTTACATACCTTTTTTTCATTAGACATTGTCACACTTCTATCAATTATTTTTTTGGCAAACTACATATCAATATTCTACAAATTTTGTGTTATTGTTTTCCTCCTGGAGTCCCCCTCCTTGGAAATTTCCATCTTCCTGCTTCTGACTTGTACTGATTATTCTGTAGCTGATATGGATTGGCTGTGTGTCCCTACCCAAATCTCATCTTGTAGCTCCCATTATTCCCATGTGTTGTGGGAGGGACCTGGTGAGAGGTGACTGAATCATGGGGGCGGGTCTTTGCTGTGCTGTTCTTGTGATAGTGAATGGGTCTCACGAGATCTGATGGATTTAAAAACAAGAGTTTCTCTGCACAAGCTCTCTCTTTGTCTGCCACCATCCATGTAAGACATGACTTGCTCCTCCTTGCCTTCCACCATGATTGTGAGGCTTACCCAGCCATGTGGAACTGTAAGTTCAGTTGAACCTCTTTCTTTTGTAAATTGCCCAGTTTCAGGTATGTCTTAATCAGCAGCATGAAAACAAACAAATACACTAGGCCTTCATCACTTGGGAACACTGTAGCTTTTCTGCTTTAGATTCTCTGCTTAAGTTATGAGTTTGTTCAAGTTTGAAATGTTTCCATTTACTCTCAACTGCAGAGGGCTGGGGAATGATAGTTTTGGTGGTTATAAAATCTCAGGTTTAAACATTCACTCGAAAGCAGTGTCCCATTGTCTTCTGCACCCCATGTCCAATTCTCACCTCTTCTTTGGTCTCTCTTTCTAGAGAAGTGGAAACTAGGCAAAAACAACTTTCAGGAAAAATTCTTTATCTTTGTCTTCCAAATCTTCCATTGAATTTTTTTATTTGAGCTATCTTATTTTTAATTTTAAAGTTCTTTCCTGAACTCTGTTCCCTTAAAAAAGATAGGATCCTATTCTGGTTTCTTGGATGTAGTATCTTATTTTTTTATTAAAAATTTAGGCATTTACTTCTCTTTATTAGTTCATTTTTTTCCTGATTCTTTCCCTTTTTCCTGTTTTGCTTTTTCTTTCACATTGGAGGGATTCCTCAAATATTAAGTGATCCTGTTTGCTGTTAATATCTAACACTATGGTTTTTAAAGGCTCTTTGGCAGGTAGGTATGTGTGTGCATGTGTGTATGTGTAAGAGAGAGAGACTGGTCAATTAGTAGGCTTCACTGTAGTAATATCAGGCAAATATAAGAATCTGGCCATCTTTTCTATGGATAAAAATCATCTTGTCTGCAGCCTAGGGGAAAAATGCCTGATTCTCAGCTTTCTGGGAGTGCAGCAGAGGAATGGGGACTGCAGGCTTTAAATTAACCTCCCGTTATCTCTAGTATGCCTGATGGTTTGAGTCCAGAGCCTCTCTTCTCTAATTTCTCCAAAGAATAAACCTTTGGTTTCTTTGGGAGTAGGGTGGATGGAATTAGTCACTGGGCTGTGTGGAGTTGGAGAGGAAATCTTGGGGCATAGCACTTCTGTATGTCGACTTTCGATAAGTCCTGTTTTCAGCATTGTGCCTCCCATTCCCAACCTTCTGTCTGTTGTTGCATATAGAAACTTAAGTCTTGAGGCTTTCTGGAAGGTGTCGAGGGAAGAATTAGCTTATTTATTATAGCGATCTCCATTTTGTGGGCACATTGGCAGTAGCTTCCTCTGCCCTGCTGTGTAAGTTACCAACCCTGCATTTATTTGTATTCCTAGTTTGTAGAATATATATATATATATATATATATATATATATATATATATTTTTTTTTTTTTTTTTTTTTTTTTTTTTTTTTAGATGGAGTCTGTCTGGACTGTCGGCCAGATTGGAGTGCAGTGGCACGATCTCGGCTCACTGCAAGCTCTGCCTCCTGGGTTCACACCATTCTTCTCCTGTCTCAGCCTCCTGAGTAGCTGGGACTATAGGCATCCGCCACCATGCCTGGCTATTTTTTTCTATTTTTTAGTAGAGACGGGGCTTCACCATGTTAGCCAGGATGGTCTCGATCTCCTGACCTCGTGATTCGCCTGCCTAGGCCTCCCAAAGTGCTGGGATTACAGGCGTGAGCCACCGCGCCCGGCCTTGCAGAAATTTTTCATTCACTGTTATCTCCTCTCTCACTCTCTTTTCCTTTGGTTATTTATACTTAAAATTATTTTACTTTCTGGCCGGGCGCGGTGGCTCACGCCTGTAATCCCAGCACTTTGGGAGGCCGAGGCGGGCGGATCACGAGGTCAGGGATTGAGACCAGCGTGGCCAACACGGTGAAACCCCATCTCTATTAAAAATACAAAAAATTAGCCAGGCGAGGTGGCGGGCGCCTGTGGTCCCAGCTACTCGGGAGGCTGAGGCAGGAGAAGGGCGTGAACCCGGGAGGTGGAGCTTGCAGTGAGTCGAGACCACCTATGCACTCCAGCCTGGACGATAGTCAAGAGAGACTCAGTCTCAAAAAAAAAAAAAAATTATTTTACTATCATTTTAGTGGGATTTTCAGAAGAAGAAGAGACAAATGCTTGTGGTCAAATTTTTAAAAAATATTTTTGTTTTTTTCCAAAATTAAACATGTAGTTGACTGGGTTAGGTCCAGCAAGTACTATTCTGCTTTCGTATCATCAAATAAACTTTATCTTTTTCTAAACTGTACAGTGCTTATATGCTGTTTTTCCTCTAGTAATAGGTCTTTGGTTTTATCCGCCTATAATCTAATATTATAGAGTTGGTAAAAATAAGGAACAACACACAAATATAGTAAAGCTAACAAAACTGAACTGCTGTTTGGGGAACAAGGCCACCCAGTAATAACTTGAAATGTTTGTCCATTAGTTAGGAAAGTCTACCTTTGGAGAACAAAGAACAGATTAGAAATGATCATGTATAAGACACAAAAGTTAGACGTGGACATTAAGGGCTGTTAGTAGACAAAACTAATGAGGTTTCCTATTGTGCTTCTCCCCATCTGCCTTCACTTTCAGTGTGTCTACAGGACGCCAGCAACCCACTAGCTCGAACTCCTTTCATCCTTCAGCACCCAGCCCAGACAGTTCCGCCACTGAAAACCTTCTCTCTTTGATCCTGGCAAGGCAAATTTCTCTGCAGATACTTTGCTCTTGCTTTGTTTTCCAAATTCTTATGGTGGTTTCCAAATGTCCTTTTGTGAACTGGTGTGATGAAATTTCTCTGGTCTTTAGAAAAATTAGAAAAATAAGGAAATGTAAACTGTGTATTTGTGTGCGTTGTGGATATACACATGATGTGAAGTGCCAACTCTTTTTTTTCTGGTGATGAAATTCATTATGAAACTTCATTATGAAACTGTCCTTTATTTTTTATTCTTAGATAATAAGGAAATGTCTTTCACAAAATAGTGATGTTAGTAGACAAACAAATGTTTGCTTGGCAAAATAACAGGTTGTAAACATCAGAAGCCTAGCTTTGAATTAGGGGACTAGAATGTCACATGGGAGCAGTCAGTGCAATAAACCACCTGATACAGCTTGGCTGTGTCCCCACCCAAATCTCATCTTGAATTGTAGCTCCCATAATCCCCATGTGTCATGAGACGGACCTGGTGGGAGGTAATTGAATCGTGGGGGTGGGTCTTTCCCTTGCTGTTCTTGTGATAGTGAATAAGTCTCATGAGACCTGATGGTTTTATAAAGGGCAGTTCCCTCCACATGCTGTCTTGCCTGCCACCATGTAAGATGTGTCTTTGCTCCTCCTTTGCCTTCTGCCATGATTGTGAGGCCTCCCCAGACATGTGGAACTGTGAATCCATTAACCCTTTTTCTTTATAAATTACTCAGTCTCAGGTATGTCTTTATTAGCAGCATGAGAACAGACAAATACACCACCTATGGAATTAGCTACATACTTTGCACTTAGTCTTTGCCTTTCTTACGGCAAATATCTCTGCCATGAATTCTCATTCCTGTGCTGAGTGTGTAGGGTCTTCAGAAGACACTCAGCACACCCCTGGAAATTAACGGATGAACTTATCACATTCCCTGGCTGCTGGGTTAAGCTTATGAGCTTGCTTTCAAGGGGTTGGAATTACTTGTATGGGACTCAGGTCTTGCTGTTAATATCATTGTTGTGTGTTTGGTGCCAGGGCACTTCCCTGCCTTTCCATTCCGCCTGCAGCTTTTATAGGAAGGCCAGCCCCAGCTTGGCAGCATCCCAGGGACCAAAATTCTTCCAGTACTTCCTCTTCCTTCCTCCTCAGCATGACCTACATCCTTCCCTTGCCTCTCCCACTTAAGCGAGTTCCTTAAGGGACCCTGTTTGATTCATCACCACATCTTTAATCTCTTCTGGCAACCAGCCCAATGCCTGGAACACAGTAGACACTCAGTCAATGTCTATAGAATGAATAGTAAAGAATCATGCCTAGAAATTTCACAGTACATATAATTTGCGGTGCCTCCATGCTTTCATCATTTACTAGAAAAAACAAATGAACACTGAGGACTTTGTAAATCACAAATCCTAAGAAATTCATGGATGACCCTGTGTAAGAATTTGTGAACCTCTTAAAATTATGTGAAAAATCTTGTGTTTGGTTGAAGAATGTGCATTTTTCTGGGGAAAATAATTTTCATGACTACACCTTTAAAAGGTTAAGAGCAATCAAAGAAAATGAGGCTTGGACCTATGCACAAATATACCTGAATATACATTCTAAGATGGGGGAAGTGCTGTATCGATACAAGAAATTGTTATTATTGTCTTCGGGAGTCTTGCTTTGGATTACCTGACCTTCTGCCTTGACCACATTTTTTTCGTCATTGCCATCCTTGTTGGAAACTCTATAGCTTTGGGGTCTAGCATTTTACCACTGGAAATGAAGCCTGGAATTTTAGAGTCAGAGTCACCGAGCTTATTACGTGAACCTAAAGCTCCAGGTGACTCAGAAAGATTTTTAGGTTAATAACTAACTGGATTGGGTAGAGTGTTTTGTTTCACAAACATGATCATAATTTGCTCTTATTTACTTTTAAACATAAATGATTATTCAGTAGTTTTTCCTCCTTTTTAAATGGGCTCTTGAAAACATTGCTTTAATGAAATATAAAACTTAAAAACAGCTGTGGTGTTGGTACGTAATGATTGAAGTGTAATTAAGAGTCGTAATTATTCCCAATTAGGCATTTGGAATGCCAAAATAGGAGCTCTAATCAGCTCACTGTGCAAGGGAGGATCAGACTTGAAACAGGGACAGGTTATGGGGTGGGGAGGGGTTGACTTAGGGACCCCCAAGCATCGAATTGAAGAGGTCTGGTCATGGGATGGGACATCTAGGGATTGATTCCTCATGTGTGGTGGGACTGTAGAGGGAAGGAAGGCCCCAGCCTTCTCAGGTTTAAGGAGGAAAGAAAGCCCTGCTCAAGGGAAGGTGCTTCTGATGAATATTTCCTTGGACTTCTAAGCCTTAATTACTCCAGATCAGACAGACACTCTGGAATAACTTCCTTCCCTTATGAAAATGTAAGTCACTTGAGGGCATATCCGGGGCCAGAAACTCCATCCTCTGTAGTCCACAGGGACACCATGACCTGGTGTCATCTCCAAGGCTGCCAGCTTTCCCCACTCCCACAATTTTGTGCTGCCTTACCCTCACCTGCCTTCTCCAAGGCTCCACTAGAAACCTTTCCCCACCTTCTTCTCACAGTTAATATGACAAGGGTTCTGTACTCCCATGGCCCTTGGGCCTCCCATGGGCCCAAAAGAGTAGGAAACTCCATTACCTACCTATCCTTCCTCTAGGAAACTTGGTGTAGATCAGAAAATGTGGTGGTGACTTCCCACTTCTGCTCTGGTTATGAGTCTCCCTAGGGACAAGGGAGGCTGCAGAACCTTTTTCTGCTGTGAGCTCATGAATGAACCCAACTTATGACTTGATGACGTGGAATTAACATGGGCAGCAATGGCTTAATGCCTGTATCATTCGGCTTGTGAGGATGGTCCTGCTGATGTTGTTATTTTCCTTGAGCCCTGCTCCTGGATGATGATGGTGCCTGGACCAGGGTGGAAGAGGAGGCAGGTCTGAGAAATGGCATGCCTGACAGAGTCATCAGCTGGGAGTGCAGGCACATGTTGCAGAGTCATGGTGGGATATGGCTGGAAAGGTCCCTTACAACCAGCTCACACTAGTAGGCTTTGACACTTGGGTTTTACTTACCAATGTGGGTTAATATGGGCTCACTGGAGGATTCTGAATAAAGGAAGGACCTGGCCAGAGTTGGGCTTTGGAAGATTTGTCAGGCATCCTGTTTGGGGGTGTTGATAGGTGTGGGGAGCCTGGAAGCAGAGAGATGTACTGGAGACCGATGTTCAGTCCAGGGAACGGTGGTGATGAACTGGGAGCAGGCTGACCATGGGAATGGCATGGGAGGGCCATGGGCTGATAGGTTAATGGGTAGGGTATGGGGAATAGCAATAGAGGAGCCCAGGTACCTAGCAGGATGGCACAGGGGAGTAAGGAGGAGGGGGCCAGGTAGAAAATTCAGGGTTGGGATATTTTGAACTTAGATAATTGGAAGGATTAAAAGAGAGAGGGGGCGGGGGATGTGAGACTGTTTGGGAACAAGAGCAGGAAGAGACTGAGTTTGGGATGAGTCATATTGTTTGAGAGAATGTCCATTTGGAAATGTCCAACCAGCATGAGGAGTATGGGAGCTGGGTTGGCGCCTCTGGGTTGGGAGAGTGCAGAGTGAAAATGCAAGATGATGAGGACCAAGTCCCTTGCATGGGGGCGGGGGGTGACTGTGTGAACCCAGAGCCAGGAAAGAGCCAGGGGAAAAATAGTTCTGCTGGCAAAGCCAATGGCTTTCTTGGGACCTTCATCCTTAAGGACTGGAGCAGCTTGGGTTGGGTCTGTGGACTCACTGTGACTCTGGTCTGTTGAGGGCATGAAAGGAGGCTCCCATGCTGGTTAGTAAGCTCTGACCCCAGAACTGGGCAGATCTGAGTTCTAATCCCATTGTACACTTCTAGCTGTACAGCATTGGCTAACTTATTTAACCTTCAGGATGTCAATTTTCCTATCTGTAAAATAGGACCTGCCTCAAAGATCTTGCAGCAAATATTTACTGAGCACTTTTGGTGCGCTAAGCATGGTGGGTTTACAGAGATGAGATGTGACACATCTCTGCCTTCAAGCCATTCACCACCTAAAGGAGAGAGACAGAACGCCAAACACAGTAAAATGTGGTGGATGCTACAGAGCCTGGACCACGGAGGGTTAGGAGCTTGTGGGAGGGCCATCAAAACTGGACTTGTGTGTGTGTGTGTGTGTGTGTGTGTGTGTCGGGGGTGGGAGAGGAAGTTTCCTGGAGGGAATGTTGCAGATAAATTTTGAAGATTAAGTAGAAGTCAGGCCAAGTGCTTCTCAACCTTGGCTGCCCATGAGGAACTACCTGGGAGTCAGGGTTCCACCTTGACCACCTTGACCAATTAAATCAGGATCTCGGAGTGGGAGTTGAGGGGTGGGTTGGATAGGGCCCAGGCATTGTTATAATTTTAAGGCACGCTTGTAATTCTCATGTGCAGCTAAGACGGAAAACAACTGAATTAGCCAATGGGGGAATGAGGAAGAGAAAGTGAATCCTACGGGAAAGAGTGCTGTGTATGAAATCTCAGACGGGCAAGAAGAAAAGATTCAGAGGGACGGTAGAAATTCATTTAGTATATGGTTTTAAAAACTGGAGTTCATGGTTTGTTAGTGAGTCATGAAACTGATTTACTATGTCATGACCTGCTTTAAAAAACAAATAGAATGGATGGAACTGAAAATATCAGGGTACACGGTACATAGTAAAGATCACTGTTTCCAGAAACTTTTGTTTCACAAACGCATGTGGGTGTGTGCCCAGGGCCCTGCAAAATGTACCTCTTGCCCTGGGCACAGTCACAGGCTTCTGGGAATGTCGGCTCAGCTGGACTGAGTGCAGGAGTTGGGCGGTGATGGGGAGGTGATGAGGACTGGGCTGTGAAAGGCACTTGGGCTCTGTCCCTAGAAGAGGGAGGAGCCTTTGAAGGGTTTTTAACAGACAGCAACAAGGTCACCTCTGCATTTCAGAGCCATCCCTCACCTAGAGCGCAGCCCGCAGGAGGAAGACAGGCTGTGGCTGTGCGATGGCCGCAAGGGAGGTGATCAGGTGTGACTGGCAGCAGCTTAGGGAAGGAGTGGAGGGGACACAACAGGAGGACACTGGGGCTGATGGATGGACCTCGACCTCTGTCCTCATCTTTCCATTATTATTATTATTATTATTATTATTTTTGAGACAGAGACTCACTCTGTCACCCAGATTGGAGTGTGGTGGCATAATCTTGGCTCACTGCAACCTCTGCCTTCCAGGTTCAAGTGATTCTCCTACCTCAGCCTCCTGAGCAGCTGGGATTACAGGAGACCACCACCAAACCCAGCTAATTTTGGTATTTTGTTAGTAGAGACGGAGTTTCACCATGTTGGCCAGGCTGGTCTCAAATTTCTGACTTCAAGTGATCCGCCCACCTCCACCTCCCAAAGTGCTGGGATTACAGGCATGAGCCACCGCTCCCGGCCTGTCTTTGCCTTATTGCTCTTTCTGTGGCAAGTCCCTCGGTCTCTAGCCAAGGCACAGACAGTACCTCCGGTCAATCACAAGGGCTTGATTTACAACCTCGATAGCATTTTTCTCTCATCTCTCTACCCGCTTTCTGTCTCCATCTGGGGAGCTCAGCATCACTTCAATGACTCAAGCAGGAGGGAAAGAAACCTCCGGAATCTTTCTTTAAACGAAGGCTTTTTTTTTGGGCTTCCTGCTCCCCTAGATGCAAAAATAGAAGAACAGATGTAACTAATGCTTTAAGAGAAAATTTCCTTTGAGCTGATATCAAACATAAATGTTGGGCCCTGATGGGGATGTTCAGAAAGTTCTAGGTTGGAAAACACTCCATTTTATCTCATTTAAGGACGAACACTCTGTGGGCTCTCTCTTAACAGCAGGATTTGTGGGGCCTTTGTGGTGCTAGAGGCTCAGATGAGGGGTGGGAGAAGTCAAGCTACAACCTTCCTCTGCATCTCCCTCCTGGGCTATGTACTGGGGATAAAAGAAGAATAACAGGCAGCACCTGCTGTGAGCACACTTGTAGTGAGTGAGTGGCACCACCAGCCACCATGAGCCACCTCCTCTAGCCCCTCCCAACCTGGGCCACCCTGGCCCCCTTGCTGTTCCTGCCATACCCACCCCTGCCTTAGGGGTTTCATTTCTGCTCTTCCCTCTGCTTGGAAGTGTCCTCCCCCAGATCTTCACAAACGTCTCTACTCATGTGCCACACTTCCTGCAGGTGGCCTTTTCTGACCACCAAGATAGACTTTTCTTCCAATTTTTAAAAATTTGAGTCAGGGCCTTGCTGTGTTGCCCAGGCTGGAGTGCAGTGGTGTGTCCACGGTTCCTTGCAGCCTCAAACTCCTGGGCTCAAGCAATCTTCTCACTTCAGCCTCCCGAGTAGATAAGACTAAGGGTACATGCCACCACGCCTGGCTAATTAAAAAAAAATTTTTTTTTTTTTGTAGAAATGCGAACACACTGTGTTACCCAGGCTGGTGTGGAACTCCTAGCTTCCCAAAGTGTTGAGATCACAGGCGTGAGCCACCATGCCCAGCCTCTTCCAGAACTTTTTCTCTCTCATCTTGCTTTAATTTTCTTCAATTGCCCCGGCCCCTACCTAATATAATCCATTTGTTAGTTTTTGGTGGTCTTTTCCCTCAACTAGAGGGAGAGATCCATGAAGGCAGGGACCATGTCTGTCCAGGTCTGCCTCGTTCACTGCTGTGTCCCTTGTGCTGGAACATGTGCATGTGCAGTGCATGTGGCGTGAGGCAACTGGTGCTGAATAAATATTTCTTTAATGAATGGATGGTAGATGTGGGCGTCACTGATGGATTGACACATTCATTCTGCATTCAACCATGTGTGAAACACCGTGCTTGCTGGTGAAGGAGGTTTGGGAAGTTTGGTTCATGTCCTGGGGCTTTTGTGGGAGACAGTCACTTGTGGTGTGACACCACATGGTTTTGTACCCAAGTATCTTCCCCTGGGGCTGTGATACAGTTTGGTTCTGGGTCCCCACCCAAATCTCATCTCAAATTGTAATCCCTATAATCTCCATGTGTCACAGGAGGGACCCGGTGGGAGGTGATTGGATCATGGGGGTGGTTCCCCCCATGCTGTTCTTGTGATAATGAGTGAGTTCTCATGAGACCTGATGGTTTTATAAGTGTTTGACAGTTCCTCCATCACATGCTCTCACCTGCCGCCATGTAAGACATGCCTGCTTTCCCTTCCAACATGATTGTAAGTTTTCTGAGGCCTCTCCAGGCATGCAGAACTGTGAGTCAATTCAATCTCTTTTCTCTATAAATTACCCAGTCTCAGGCAGTTCTTTATAGCAGTGTGAAAATGGACTAATACAGGCTGGGACTTTGCTCAGAAGGCACCCTACTTCCCTTGGGGCTTCCAGATGGTTTTTTTTTTTTTTTGAGATGGAGTCTCGCTCTGTGCCCGAGGCTGGAGTGCAGTGGCGCAATCTTGGCTCACTGAAAGCTCTGCCTCCCAGGTTCATGCCATTCTCCTGCCTCAGCCTCCTGAGTAGCTGGACTACAAGCGCCCGCCACAGTGCCCAGCTAATTTTTTGTATTTTTAGTAGAGACGGGGTTTCACCGTGTTAGCCAGGATGGTCTCAATCTCCTGACCTTGTGATCCGCCTGCCTCGGCCTCCCAAAGTGCTGGGATTACAGGCGTGAGCCACCGCGCCTGGCCCCAGATGGGTTTTAGTGGTTTGTCCTGGGGGACTGACAATAGGAGTCCACGTCCATGCTGAAATCAATATGTAAGTTACGTCTGAATAGGCACTGTGGTTTTGTAAGCACATATACCACCAGGCTCAGATCTGGGACTCAGCTGCACGCCACTCCTTGTTCCTGGAGACTGTGTTGCATCCTTCTTCCCGTGTGTTCTCAATGCCTCCCTCCTCTGCACTGAGGCCGAAATCTCTACTTCCTTTCTTTGTTCCTTCTGTCATCCTTTCAGCTGGATTTGAGGCTGATGGGAGTTTCAGGCCACAAACTCAGAGGTGTAATGTGTCTCATTTTCTGTAAATCTGAGTCCCCATCCCACCAGGCTGGCAGAAACTTGGGCTCAGCCATTCTTGGGTACTGCCTCGCCTCAGGCAGTGCCAACGGCTTGGAAAGCCTCTGCCATTGGCCACTGAGCTGCCATCCTTCTAGCCACATGGTCCCCTAGGTCTGAGTTCCTGCTGTTTCTTCCCACACTGGGGCCCTGAGCCTCCTGTCCACTCTGCCTGCTGCGTAGGGGTGGCCATTCCCACTGCGCACCTACCCCATGTGTGTTACAAAGAGAAACAGGAGGCCTTGTCGGTGCCCTCAGGGATCAGCCTGTGTAGCTGCAAGTCACAAAGCTCTACATGTAAAAAGGACAGGCAGCAGATTATGTGTTAAAAAGACCAAAGGTGGCTAGGCGTGGTGGCTCATGCCTGTAATCGCAGCACTTTAGGAGGCTGAGGAGGGTGGATCACGAGGTCAGGAGATGAAGACCATCCTGGCCAACAGGGTGAAACCCCGTCTCTACTGAAAATACAAAAATTAGCTGGGCATGGTGGCACATGTCTATAATCCCAGCTACTTGGAAGGCTGAGGCAGGAGAATTGCTTGAGCCAGGGAGTTGGAGGTTGCAGTGAGCTGAGTCGTGCCACTGCACTCCAGCCTGGTGACAGAGTGAGACTCTGTCTCAAAAAAAAAAAAAAAAAAAAAAAAAAAAAAGGCCAAAGACTCCAGCAGTTGGGAGGAAAGTGAGGGTGGGGAGGGTTGGAGAGATGGCGGAGGGCACCTTGCAGGGAGACAATGGTAAACCTGCATTTGGAGAGAGGGCTGATTTGAGGGTTTTTGTGTGGGTGTTGGGGAGTTTTGTATGAGGGATGAGGAGAACTTAATCTCCATCCCCCATACAAAACCCAGCCAGCCAACTCCACAGCCAATATGAGGTGAATCTGCTGAAAGAAAGAACCAACCTGACCTATTGAACTCTGAAGAACTTGAAAAGTGTGCTTGGCTATTTCTGCATCAGTATTCTCCCCCCTGCTGCCAGCCAGGCCTGACAAAGTTGGGTTTGAGATGCTGCATCTCTGGATGGCTTTGCCTCTCTTTATAACAATGTGTGGCTTTGAAATGTAATATAACAAGTTCGCCTGTCACAGGCCTGAGCAGTTCCTCAGCTGTCGCCCCCAGCTCTGCTTCTGCTGCAAAGGGGCCACATTAGAATCCAACCCTGGAGAAAATGAATCTGGAGTTTGTGGAAGACGGCAGGTGCTTTTTATAGCTTTCAATGGATTTTGAGTGGTGCACAGAACTGACAAACCACCTCTCGAGGCAACGGCTCCTCTGGACACAGTGTTTTGAAAAGGATTCAATTCCACTTAAATGATGACATTTTAAGTATTTTTTTTCCACATTCTGTACCCCCTGTCTTCCTTTTTCTTTTCTGTAGGAAGAGTGTAGTGTGAATTAAAATTGCCTGGGAAAATCTAGGCATAAATATTAAAATGTTTGGCTGCTGGTTAAAGGAAATTTATGTTTGCAATTTCCCACTGTTGCAGAAGCTTGCTTTTATTTTTAGTGGAGGTTGTTATCCCCAACTTCAGAAGATGTTCTTCTTGGTGTTTCTCCCTCTTTCTCTACAATCCCTCTGTCCTGCTCTGCCACACCTCTGTGTCTGGAGGTCTTGGAAACAAGTGGCCATCATCTACAAAGCAGGGGAGCAACATTTGAATGGCTATAGGGTCCTGCAAGTAATCAAATATTGGAAAGGGAAGCTGCTGCCCCGCCAGCTGTCGGTCATCTCAAGGACGCAGAGCTGAGGGTGGGGGAAGGCCTCCGAGTTTTCATCCAGATTGTAAGGTGAAATTTCTTGAATTTTAAATGTGGGTAACTAAAAAACAACCCCACTATGTGGCTGAATAAAACACACTCATCAGATCCAGCCCTGAGGCTACCAGTTGGCAGCCGCTGCCATAGATGCATTAGGCCAGTTATGGCATCTTATCACACAGTGATAAGTCCAAGTTATCCACCAGCATAAGGAGTTCTCTCGACGCCCGCAGACCTGCTTGGCCGGCAGCTGCCTCTTTAGGGATAGTTTTAGTTTGAAAGAATAACCTTGTGGCATAGAAGAAAGAGCCTCAGCTCTTGTACTTTTGTTCAAGTTCTGCAACTTCTGGGGCCAAGTGACCTTGAGCAAGTTGCTTGAACCTCGTGGGTCTTAGTTCCTCTAATCTTTTAAATAAGAAAAATTATATCTGAATTACCTACTAGGTTTCTTTCAAGGCAAAAAGGATCACATCAGTAACCATGACTGGAAAAGTGCTGATACCAATTGCTGTTCTTGTTTTGAGTGGCCAGCATGTGGTGGGAGGGAGTTGTGAACCTGAAAAGATGCCTACTCCATGCCTGTCCAAGTTCCAGCCTGGTTCTTAGTTCTGGCCTAAACCCAAGGGAAGTGAGGCTTTCTGTCTGTAGCAACATGATTTCCCAAAGCCATCGTGGCAGAGTAGGGACGGGCAGGCGGGAAGCAGGGGCACCTCGGACCCTGCCCCACCTCACCTGGCTCTGTGGCTCAGAGTATCTTGAAGAACTGCGTCTTTACCAGTTTGTTTAAACAGAACATTTAAACACAGAAACGTGATCTAGGATAGTGTTTCCCAAACTGCTGTTCTAAGGCACACTACTCTCTAGGATGCTGAAGGAGAGGAGAACAGGATTTCACACTCAGCTAAGCTGGGAAACATCGCATTAAAGTTAAACAGGTTTCTTTCTTGCAGGACGGTGAGTTCTTTTTTTCTTATGCAAATGCATACTGTGAGGTGAGAGCTCACCGTATTTCTCAAACTTTTACTTACAAGCTCTCATTGGCATTTCATTAAGAGGCAGTTTGGGTAATGTTGACCTAGGTTAGTTCATGCATTTCTTCTCTCCACAGAATTTTGTTGCATGCCACTTGAGTACTGGCGGATAAATGAGCCAAAGTCGACCTAGTCTTGGCCCTGCCCTCCTCACATTGACAGTCTAGTGGGGGAGGCAAGCAATAAACCAAGTAAGCACACACTTAGTGTAGAGTCACAGCAGGAGAGAGCCCGTGTGGGAGGAGTGTGGTGCCCTGGGGGTTCTGCCCCTCTGTGTGGGTGTCCTGGAAGGAGGGAACACTTTAGAGGATGCAGAGGCCTGAGTCAACCTTGAGAGGCCAGAGCCAGGAGGTGTGGGTGGACAGAAGCCAGTGTGTCCATAGCCCTGGGAATGAGGGCTGGGGATGTGTGTGGGAGGCTAGAGAGGCAGCAGGGCTTGGCCACAGGAAGGATTTTGGCCTTTATCCTGAGGGTAGTGGGATCTCCAGAATCTTTCTTTGGAGGGAGAGGGGAGGCAGAGCAAGAATATTGTTTTTGTTTAGATTTTGGGGTGACTTGTCAGGGAACTGATAGAGATTATGGGGGAGGCACTAAAGCTTCCCTAAGCCATGACTTGGTGTGGCCATTGGCTGACATCTTTGGGCTGCTGGGGTGGCTGGGGAATGTCTGCACAAGGGATGCCCCCTTTTTGCTGCCCCAGTTGCAGGATGCCTTTACAGATGGAGCACATAGATGACAAATAAACGCCGGCTGTTTAGAGCAGCACTGAATGTTTTGCTCTGTCTTGTTACGTGACCTGTGGGTGCAGTCAGCTTTCCACACAGAGGTACTGTTTCCCGGGAAGGATGCTCCTGCCTGCTGGGAAACTAGTGCTGGGACAGCCAGGTCACAGTATGGTTTTTCTTGCCCCTGTTTGCTGTGGAATCAAGAATGTGTTGATTGTGTCTCCCTGAGGACTAATATCCCCCTGAATTTCATGTTACTCAGCCAGTGCAGCATGGAATGCCCTCCATGTGTTCATGCTTCATTCCATGAATATTTATTGAATGTCTTGCCAAGCATGGGAGATAGGAGAATGAACAAGTTAGGCAAGACCCCTGCTCTTACGCAGCTCTTCTACTAGTGGGAGACAGACCATGAAACAAGATTGCCAAAGGTGAAGGGCCCCTTCCTAGTTCAGGGGCTTCAGGGAAGGTTTCCAGAGGAAATGCTATCTAGGGTGAAGAATGAGTACACACTAGCCGGGTGAAATGAGGGGTGAGAGAAGAGTTCCTGGAGAAGAAGGAAGATCAGACAGTTCTAGAGGTGAGAGAATGGGGCTTGTGCAAGACTAAGGGGAGGCTGGGTGCGGAGGCTCATGCCTGTAATCCCAGCACTTTGGGAGGCCAAGGTGGGTGGATTATCTGAGGTTAGTAGTTTGAGACCAGCATGACCAACATGGTGAAACCCTATCTCTACTAAAAATGCAAAAAAATTAGCTGGGCATGGTGGCAGACACCTGTAATCGCAGCTACTTGGGAGTCTGAGGCAGAAGAATTGCTTAAACCTGGGAGGCAGAGGTTGCAGTGAGCCGAGATTCTGCACTACACTCCAACCTGGGTGACAGAGTAAGACTATCTCAAAAAAAAAAAAAAAAGGTAAAGAGAGATTCAGTGTGGCTGCAGCATGGGTGCAAGGTGAGGTGAGGAAACTTTGTAAGATTTCCACTTTCCTTGCTCTCCTGGAGAATGTGTGGGGGCGTCCTGAGTAGTCTTGGTGGCAATTGTCCAGTGCAGTCATCCTGAGCACACTAAGTCCTATTCACAGCAAACTAAGCTGTGCTTCTCAGCCAACGGCACCCACAGGTCAAGTAACAAGACAGAGCAAAACATTCAGTACTGCTCTAAACAGCCAGTGTTTGTCATTCTATGTGCTCCATCTGTAAAGGTCTCCTGCAACTGGGGCAGCAAAAAGGAGGATCCCTTGTGCAGACATTCCCCAGCCGCCCCAGCAGCCCAAAGATGTCAGGCAATATGACAACGTCAGGCAATACGGACTATATGAGGGGTTGTGACACTGGTGATGTCAGAAGTCACAGGAAGTAATTATTGCAAACTCTTGCAGCATGCTTACTGCTAAGAAGCCTTTGCATGGATGTCCTGAGTCCTGCACCCGTGAGTTGACATAACTGCAATAACGAGGAATGGCTTTTTGTCATTTAATGAAAGGAATGGGGGATAGCAGAGCTATATTGGCTGCAGTGACCTTTCACGGTAGGCAGAGAAATGCCAGTGTTGAAACAATTATCTCAAGTGCCCGCGGGTACCAGCTTCCTGTTGATAACATGCGCTAATTACATTGAAGAATTTAGGGCAGATGTTGTGTCTAGAATTAATTGGCCTGCAGAAAGGCCGAGCCTGGCTCAAGACCAGAAGGAAAGATGTCAGCCTCTTTCAGCGCTGAGTGTGTGGGGCAGCTTCACCTTCTGGCTTCCTCCTTTCGTGACTTCGGATGAGGTTCCTCTCTCCTCCAGTCGCTGTGCTTTATTGCACTCTCTTAACCTTTTCAGTGAACCAAAAATCTGACTGGCCAACCACTCACCCGTTTTTCTGTTTATAGTCTTCCAGACCTGCAGGGGAGGAATCAGTGGCCAGTTAATCAAAATACTCTATGCGGAAAAGGTCAGCATGGTGGGGCCCCTGCAATATATTTCCCTAGAATGGGAGGTATTAGCATTCTGCCTCTGCATGCCTTTCCGGATTACCCAAGTCAAACCCTGTGGTCAGGAAATTGCATCAGTCCTGTGGGTTCCTGATGGCTATGATTTTAATTAGAGAGAGGAATGGTGCCAAGTCTGATCAAGTTGTTCTTTCCTCCTACTGGACCACTGTTATTGGGAAAGGTGGGCAGCGGTGCTGGGAGATGCTCAATGATTTCCCTGCTGAGAGCACCCAGTCCCTTCTCTGGACACTCTTCTTTTCCAACAGCTCATTACAAGTGTAAGTGCTGATGACAATATTAATTAGCCTTTAGCCGGGCTGCTTTGCGCCAAGCCTTGTGCCAAGCATTTCACGTGCATCATCTCATGGAATCTCTGTTACAGCCATGTGAGTTTATTATGCTTCTTTGTAAGACAGGGAAACAGAAGGCCAGAAAGTATAACTAACATGCTCAGGCCACCCAGCTAGTAAGCAGGAGCCAGGATTTGAACTCAGAGAGTTTGACTCCAGAGTCACTTTGTATCAGTCCCCTATCCGTACCAGATCCTGAGTTCCATGAGGACAGGGATGGCGGCATGCTGTTTTGTTTACCCCATGCCTTGGCTCCTAATAGACGCCAAATACAAAGGGTGGGGGTGCTCACAAGCACTTGTCAAGTAAATAAATGAACTTAACACCCAAACCTTGTATGAGTGTGAGAGCAGGAGAAGTCGTCCGGAATCAGGTTCATACCCTTTCACCCACTTCTGTGTCTTTTACAGACAGGATCTGGAGGGATGGCGTGAGGGCCCAGGCATGGTGCTGGTGAGTGGTTTGCTGTTCTTAAAGAATCCAGTGGGCCGGGCGCGGCGGCTCACACCTGTAATCCCAGCACTTTGGGAGGCCGAGGAGGGCGGATCACAAGGTTAAGGATTTGAGACCAGCCTGGCCAACATGGTGAAACCCTGTCTCTCCTAAAAACACATAAATTAGCCAGGTGTGGTGGCACATGCCTGCAGTCCCAGCTACTCAGGAGGCTGACGCAGGAGAATGGCGTGAACCCGGGAGGCAAAGGATGCAGTGAGCCTAGACTGTGTGTGTCATTGCATGCTAGCCTGGGCCATAGAGCAAGACTCCATCCAAAATAATAATAATAATAATAATAATAATAATAATAATAAATCCAGTGAAAACTGCTGTGGTTGTCAAGTACACTCACTTCTGAGAAATAAATACATTGTTGCCATTGAAGGTAATCGTGGGCCATTTGGTATCATTTCTTATTTTCCAAAATCTTTAGCATTGAAAACTCTAATCTGTAATAGTCAGCTAACCAAAAACAGAAGAAAACTCTAGACATCTTCATTTACTTTTCAGATATCTTTAGAGAATTTTGTCCTCCAAGTGAGTGGTGGGATGGGGTGGGGGCAGGACGCACCTGCAAGTGTCTCCGTTACTGAACTCAGCACATTGATTTTCTGCGGTGAATATCTCTTATTTTTATTGTAGAAAGCTATTTCATTTAGAAAAATTTAAATTATATAAACAAAACAGAAAGACAAGAAGAATACAGTAAATAAAAGTCCCTCGAAAACCAACCACCCAGAGCTAACTAGTAATTTGGTGAACATCTTTCCAGAATTTGTGTGTGTATAAAATACAATTTTAAAGAGAGTAAAGTACTGTAAATACTCTTGTGCAATCTGCTCCCCTCTCTCCTCATTTAATATACCGTGGCGATCTTTCCATATCAATGGAAATATGATATGAATATGATGCTCTATTATTCTTTTTAATGGCTATATAGGACTCTATTGTGTGGCTGTTTCATGATTGATCCATCCCTTATAATGTACACTTATCCACATTCATGTGGCACTATAATTATCCATTTAATCATTTGTCCCTCTATGCTGTGAGCTCATTGAAAACAGGGACACAGCTAAACCCACGGGCATACAATAGGTGTTCTATAGATGTTTGCAAGTATAGATGGATGGATGAGTGAGTGAGAAGGAGAGGAAGAGGCTTTGTTTGGTCATTGCTGTGGATGGTTTCTGGCTTAACCTGTCTGAGTGACAGCCTATTAACCCAGGGCTGGAGGAGGCCTTTTAGTGATTATATAGCTGGAGGGCTCTTGTTCTTTTGGTGCTATGAGGAAGAATTTCTGACACCAATCAGATTAATTCCTGATCTTCCTGAAGGGAAGTCCTTGGTTTCTTGACCCTGTGGGTTACTTTCCATGCAGCTGCAGCCGCTCTTCTGCTCATCTGTTTCAAAGGTGCATTGGCTGTCCAGGAGAAAATGCCTCTTACACATTTCGGGAAACTGGAATTGGCTTTTTGTGGGGAGTTGAGGGACAGTGTCAGGGATAATGGTCTCTCTCTCTCTCTCTCTCTCTCTCTCTCTCTCTCTCTCTCTCTCTTTCTCTCTCTCTCTCTCTCTCTCTCTCTCTCTCTCTCTCTCTCATGTTTTAGAGTTCTGTGCTGGATGCTTAACCCCATTCCAGGGATACAGAAGGTGCTGGAAAGTAAAAAGAAAATAAAACCTCCAAGATCACTAAGTGAAAATAAAATTAACATCCTAGAGGCCTGCTTCTGGGGACAGTGAAAGGTAGAGTCAAGCTGTGATTCTTAACCTCAGACACAGCAGTGGGAGGCACACAGATGGCCTTCACAGGGTCCATTGCTATTGTTAGATTCTCACAGTGTTTTGAGACCCCAAATATGTTTAGACCCCTGTTTGTAAAGGAAAAGCAAAGTAAGTACTGGAGCCTCATTTTCCTTATCTATAAAATGGAGCAATAGCTACTACTTTACAGAATTGGGTAAGGATTGATAAAATAAGATATTTAGAGTGCCTGATTCAGGGACATGGGAAATGGCTACTATTACTGATGCTTACAGGGTAATGCAGCGTGACTTTCTCTGCTCCAGGGGTGACTGTCTAGTCCAGCATCACTGTTTGTGTGTGTGTGTGCACGCGTGCACATGTGTGAGTGTGTGTGCGTGTAATGGGCTATAACCAGAGATGTGCTTTAGCAGTAGCTGTAGTCTAAATGTTTGTGGCCCCCCCACCTGCCCACCCCTTCATATGCTGAAACCTAATTCCCAATGTGGTGTTATTAGGAACTGAGACCTTGGGGGAGGTGATTAAGTCGTGAGGGTGGAGCCTTCATGAATGGAATTACTGCCGTGATAGAAGAGGGCTGGGGAGCTTGGTTGCCCTTTCTGCTGTGTGGAAACAGAAGATGCCATCAATGGAGACTCCTCACCCAGCACCAAATCTGCTGGCACCTTGATCTTGGACTTCCCCAGCCTCTGGAACTGTGAGTAATACATTTCTGTTGTTTACCTATTACTCAGTCTAGGGTATTTTGTTACAGCAGCCCAAAGGATTAAGACAGCAGCCTTGCTCTGACAGAGTGTTGGTCCAATGGACCACAAAGAGAGACAGAGAGAAAGACTGGAGCCCAATTAGAGGTTGTCTCATTGTCCCAATGTGAGCCTGGCAGTGCTGAGGATGGAAGATGAGAGAAGAAAAGAGGAAAAGCCCATTAGGACTTGGTGACTAGAGGTGGAGTTGAGAGAGAGGATCAAGAGAAAAAGGGGTAGTGGTGGAGAGGTTTGCAGGAAGAATTCAGTTTTCTCCTATTGGGTTTGAGGAGAGGTAGACTAGCGGAAATCTAGCAAAAATACAGGTCTCAGAAACATAATCACTTCGAGCCTATTTAGTTCTTTATTTGCATGAGTTGCAGTTTATGGGGATTTTTGGATTTAACTAAAAGAAGGGGGCTGGCTTCTGGTAGAGGGAGAACCTGGAGCAGAGGGAGAAGGAAGGGTGACGGAAGGGATGCCCTGTTGTCTCAGCCCAGTCCCTCAATGTGATGGTGAAAATGCTTAAGGAGAGAAGCTGAAGTTGCCATTTTTGCAAAGGACCCCATAAGTCATGGAGCTGCTGAAGGATGCCCTGTCCCCACGCGACAGAGTGATGCAGAGTCAGGGCAAGGGGATTTTCCACTTGGGTATAGAAGACAGAATGAGTCTGTAAGCACTGGAGGTGTCAGGAGAGGCACTTTTTTTTGAAATAGAGTCTCACTCTGTTGCCCAGGCTAGAGTGCAATGGCACAATCTTGGCTCACTGCAACCTCTGCCTCCTGGGTTAAAGTGATTCTTCAGCCTCAGCCTCCCGAGTAGCTGGGATTACAGGCATGAGCCAGCACGCCCACTAATTTTTGTACTTTTAGTAGAGATGGGGTTTCACCATGTTGGCCGGACTGGTCTTAAACTTCTGACCTCAGATGATCCAACTGCCTCGGCTTCCCAAAGTGCTGAGATTACCGGCGTGAGCCACCGTGCCACACCAGGAGAGGCACTTCTGGAGTGGATGTTGGCATATGTTGATGTATTTGTGATGGGTACTATCAGAAGCAACAGAAATGAGACTCTCTTGTTGAGTGTAGGGGAGAATGTAGATAAGGCAAAGGAAAGATGGCTGATCCTGCATAGTGATCACAGATGATAGATGGGCTTATGAGCCAAGGGACACTCCATGGGACTGTAAGGAGATGGAGGATCTCCAAGGACCGGAGGACTTTTGTAAGTGCATAGGACAAGAGTAGGGAATCTGTTTTTAAGGTCAACGTGCCTTCATTTCCATCTATAGACTGGAGAGACTGGGGAATTTTTGGATAATGAAAGTAGCTCCCTGAATGTTTGATTCAAGGAAACTCAATTCAAGAGTTTGTAGACTCAACTGATAATTTTTCCCCCAGCTTTCAGTATCAGCCAGACCTTTGGGTCTTTCTCTCTCTCTCTCCCCCGCCTCCTTCCTTCCCTCCCTCTCCAACCCTCTCCAGCAAGAATCTGCATCTCAGTCTGGGTCTTGGCAAAGAAAAGCCAGCAAATCAAAAGAACTGAAGTTCTTGATTAGAATTCCAGTTTTTTCAAGCCCACTGCTGTAGACCCATCTCTTGGGACCTCATCACCTCGCAGTTTGCTCTTGTGTGAGTGTTCCTTTGTAAGGTGACTCTGTGGGTAGAAATATCTAGAAGCCCTCTGTTGAGAAGGGGCCATTCATTTCCCAGCCTACCACATGATGCTTGAGCTCCAAAAGGCCTTCTGGGCAGAGCCGCCTGGTCAGCTCTGAGATCCACTGAGTGTGTTTCAACAACTGTCACCAATTTCCAACAACTCAGGGGCTGAACTTAGAGCCTGTGGCTAGATTCTTGGGTCTCCCCTTTCATTCTCTCAGTGTATCCACCTTTTGCTGTCACCCACCCATGAGGCTAGTTCTCACTTTCCATTGTCTTCCATGATTATTCCCCACCTTCCCCAAAGAGGAATAAGATGTGGTTCCAAGGGGGCAGAGTTTTCAGCTTTTAGGCCAGAGATGAGGCATGGGCTTGCCAGGTCCCAGTCTCTCTCTCTTTTTCATTTTCTGTTTTTTAAAGTTAAAAAATTATTTACTTTTTAAATTTTGTGGGTACATAGTAGGTATATATTTATGAGGTACATAAGATGTTTTGATACAAGTGTGCAATGAATAATAATCACATCATGGAGAATGGGGTATCCATCCCCACAAGCATTTATCCTTTGTGTTACACACAATCCAATTATACTCTTTTGGTTATTTAAAAATGTGCAATTAAGTTATTATTGACTATAGTCACTCTGTTGTGCTATCAAATACTAGGTCTTATTCATTCTTTCTAACTATTTTTTTTTGTGTCCATCAACCATCTCTACTCCTGTCTCTTTTTGGTCACACCATACCTGGTGCCCAGTGTCTGATGGGACTCTCACACCTGTCTCCCAGTTCTCCTGGGCAGAACCCCCTGCTGTCACCCTCCTTGACTTCAAACGGATTTCCCGTTGCCACAGGGCCCTGAGCTTTGCTGGGTGGTAGTGGGTGCTCACATGACCATCTTCTGTTGTAACACCTATTAGATTCCACATCTTTCCTAAACTTCTTTATGGTGTAAAATGCCACCACTTAGCGGTAATAGATTCTACATGCACCTGACATTGTCAAGGAACTTATTTATTTCACAGAAAAAAACTTTTCTACTTTAACAACTCTTTTTGGATGGAAATATTTTAAGATTATATTATAAACTTCCTTGCCTTTGTGATCAGAGTATTGATTATATTAGTAGGAACAATTTTTATTAATCCTGTGGTAAGACATATGTATTTCCCTCCCTCCAAAAATCTGTGTTCCATGGGGCTGGGCTTTTCTGGTTCTGCACCTGCTCTTTTTTACTCTCCTCCCGTGCCCTCTCATTTTTACTTTTTTACTTGCCTTGCCCTCTCATTTTTACTTTTTTACTCTTTTAAAAAATGTTGGTGCAGTGCGGTGGCTCACACCTGTAATCCCAGCACTTTGAGAGGCCGAGACAGGGGGATCACTTGAGGTCAGGAGTTCGAGACCAGCCTGGCCAACATGGTGAAACTTTGGCTCTACTAAAAATACAGAAATTAGCCGGGTATGATGGCATGCCACTGTAGTCCCAGCTACCTGGGGGGCTGAGGCATGAGAATCTCTTGAACTCAGGAGGCTGAGGTTGCAGTGAGCCGAGATCATACCACTGCACTATAGCCTGGGTGAGAGAGTGAGACTCTGTCTCAAAAAAAAAAAAAAAAAAAGTTTAAAATTTTCCGATTGTATCATGAGGTCAGGAGTTTAAGCCTAACCGAGATGGTGAAACCCCATCTCTACTAAAAATACAAAAAATTAGCCAGGCATGGTGGTGGGAACCTGTAATCCCAGCTACTTGGGAGGCTGAGGCAGAGAATTGCTTGAACCTGGGAGGCAGAGGTTGCAGTAAGCCAAGATCACGTCATTGCACTCTAGACTGGGTAACAGAGAGAAACTCCGTCTCAAAAAAAGGTTTTTTTTTTTCTGATTGTAATAAACACATTTACCTAGAAAATAGAAAGATACAAACAAATATGGAGAAGAAAGTACAAACAAGTATGAAGAATAAGCATTTTTCCATCTAATTCTTCCCTCCTCCCTTCCTCATTACACATATGTATGAAAATTCAATCATACTGAATATATATTAATATATATTTCATATTATTGAGCTACTTTACAAAATGATTGAATAGAGTTTTATCATAAGATGTACAATTTTAATTTACCTCATCTCTCATGATTTAACATTCAGGCAATGTGAATTTTTAAAACTGATTAAATGTGTGATGAATATTTGTGGGTATTTTATCCTTATTTTTAATTTTTTTTAAAAGATAGATGCTTAGATTTGAGATTAATTTGATCACATTCTAGAGTTTTGCTTTGTTTTTTTTTTAAGCCCAATTTCACTGACTGACCATACCAATTGTTGCTGATAGCAACATCCCTCCTCTTCTCATACATTGCTTGTGAGAGTGTAAAATGGTACAACCTCTTTAGAAAAGAGTTTGACAGTGTCTCCAAAAGTTGGCTTATCATATGACCCATTCCTAGGTACTAACCCAAGAAGAGAGGAAATATATGTCCTCAGAAAGACTTTTACATAACTGCTAACAGCAGCTTTACTGTAATAGGCAAAAATTAGAAGAAACCCAAATTTCATCAATGCATAAATAGATAAACTGCAATGTATTAATAGAATGGAATACTACTCAGCAATAAAGAGCAATCAACTATTTTTATGTGCAACAACATAGGTGAATTCCAAAATCATTTTGCTGGGTGAGAGAAACCAGACAAAAAAGGAGAATACACTGTGTGATTCTGTTTATATAAAGCTCAAAAAATGCAAACTAATCTAGAGTGACAGAAAGCATAGCAATAGTTGTCTAGGGATGGAAGAGTGGGAAGAAGTGGTGCAGAGGGTTTACAACGGTGCTCAAGGAATATTTTGAGTGATAAACATGTTTGCTATCTGGATTGTGGTGATGGTTTCATAGGGGTACATATATATATATATCAGAATTTATCAAATAATACACTTAGGTATAGTTTATTATATGCCAATTATATTTTGATAAAGCTAGTTCTTAAAAAGATATTGTTGCATTTGGCCATTTGTTTTCTAGGAAAGTAGTAGTTAATATTCCAACTAGGACTGTGTAAATCCCTTCTCACCAGATTGATGCTATTAAGTTTTATAATTTTTGAGCATCTGTGATCAATCAAATAGGTAAAAAAACTGATATACATATTAAGGGTATTAACCCTTATGCTTATGTTTATTTTGTATACCTTTCCTCCAGTTTATGGTTTTAATTTTTATGGAGAATTTGTGATACACAGGAATTGTAAAAAGTTGCAAGGTTAAATCAGTTGAGCATTTCTTTTATGTTTTTCTGCCTTCCTAATGTGCAACTTTTAATTTTGGAAAAAGGATTAGTCAAGTATCTTAAAATTTCTTTTTAAACAAGAGTGAATGAGGTTGCAGTGTAGAACTGTGATTTGTTTTCCCACATAGTAGTATGTGTGAGTTTGGTGACAACTGTTTAAGCCCTTTCAAGATCATTGTTTTCTAAGTTTATTGTGTTGAAATACTCTTTTTAGTGTTAAAAAATTGTAGGCCTCCATATGATAGTGATTATACTTTTAGGGTCTGTTGATGGAGAATATATAATGACTCAAAAACTCCTACATATTCAGTTGCTTTAAAAAATGAATTTGCTAAGCCAATGTCTAGAAGGGTTTTTCTGATGTTATCTTCTAGAGGTTTTATGGTTTCAGGTCTTAGATTTAAGTCTTTGATCCATCTTGAGTTGACTTTTGCATAAGGTGAGATATGAGGATCCAGTTTCCTTCTTCTTTATGTGGCTTGCCAATTATCCCAGCACCATTTGTTAAATAGGATATCCTTTCCCCACTTTACGTTTTTGTTTGCTTTGTCAAAGATCAGTTGGCTGTAAGCATTTGGCTTTATTTCTGGGCTCTCTATTCTGTCCATTCATTGGTCTGTGTGCCTATTTTTATACCAGTACTATGCTGTTTTGGTGACTACGGCCTTATAGTATAGTTTGAAGTAGGGTAATGTGATGACTCCTGATTTGTTCTTTTTGCTTAGTCTTGCTTTGGTTATACAGGCTCTTTTTTGGTTCCATATGAATTTTAGGATTGTTTTTTCTAATTCTGTGAATAATGATAATGGTATTTTGATGGGAATTGCATTGAATATATATTGCTTTTGGCAGTATGGTCATTTTCATAATATTGATTCTACCCATCCATGAGCATGGGATGTGTTTCCATTTGTTTTGTGTCACTTATTATTTCTTTCAGTGGTATTTCATAGTTTTCCTTTAGAAGTCTTTCACCTCCTTGGTTAGGTATATTCCTAAATATTTTATTGTTTTGCAAGTATTATAAAAGGGGTTGGGTTCTTGATTTGATTCTCAGCTTGGTCACTGTCAGTGTATAGCAGTGCTACTGATTTTTGTACATTGATTTTTGTATCCTGAAACTACTGAATTCATTCATCAGATCTAGGAGCTTTCTGGAGGAGTCTTTAGGGCTTTCTAGGTATACAATCATATCATCGGCAAACAGCAACGGTTTGACTTCCTCTTCACTGATTTGGATGCCCTGTATTTCTTTCTCTTGTCTGATTGCTTTGTCTAGGACTTCCAGTACTATGTTGAATAGAAATGGTGAAAATGGGCATCCCTGTCTTGTTCCCATTCTCAAGGAGAGTGCTCTCAAGTTTTCCTCATTCAATGTAATGTTGGCTGTGGGTTTGTCATAGATGGCTTTTAGTATCTTAAGGTATGTCCCTTCTATGCAGATTTTTGTGAGGGTCTTAATGGTAAAGGGATGCTGAGTTTTGTCAAATGCTTCATGACCAAGAACCCAAAAGCAAGTGCAACAAAAACAAAGATAAATAGATGGGACTTAATTAAACTAAAAAACTTCTGCACAGCAAAAGAAATAATCAGAAAACAGACAACTCACAGAGTAGAAGAAGATCTTCACAAGCTATGCATCTAACAAAGGACTGATATCCAGAATCTACAAGGAACTCAAAGAAATCAGCAAGAAAAAAGCAAATAATCTAATCAAAAGTGGACTAAGGACATGAACAGATGATTCTCAAGATATACAGATGGCCAACAAACATATGAAAAAATGCTCAGCATCGCTAATGATCAGGGAAATACAAATCAAAACCACAATGTAATGCCACCTCACTCCTGCAAAAATGGCCATAATTTAAAAAATAAAAAAAAAATAGATGCTGGTGTGGATGTGGTAAAAAGGGAACACTTTTACACTGCTGGTGGGAATGTAAACTAGTACAACCACTATGGGAAACAGTATGGAGACTTTTTAAGGAACTAAAAATAGATTTACCATTCGATCCAGCAATCCCACTACTGGGCATCTACCCAGAGAAAAAGAAGTCATATGAAAAAGACATTTGCACACTCATGTTTATAGCAGCACAATTCACAATTGCAAAAATATAGAACCAGCCCAAATGCACATCAATCAATGAGTGGACACAGGAAATGTTGTATATACATACAATGGAATACTACTCAGCCATAAAAAGGAATAAAATAATTGTTGTTGCATTTGCAACAACCTGGATGGAGTTGGAGACCATTATTCTTTTCTTTCTTTTTTAAAAAAATATAATTTAAGTTCTGGGATACATGTGCAGAACGTGCAGATTTGTTAAATAGGTATACATGTGCCATGGTGATTTGCTGCACTCATCAACCTGTCACCTACATTAGGTATTTCTCCTAATGCTATCCCTCCCCAGCCCCCACCCCCTGACAGGCCCTGGTGTGTGATGTTCCCCTCCCTGTGTCCATGGGTTCTCTCATTCGACCCCCACTTATGAGTGAGAACATGCAGTGTTTGGTTTTCTGTTCCTGTATTACTTTGCTGAGAATGATGGTTTCCAGCTTCATCCACGTCCCTGCAAAGGATATGAACTCATCTTTTTAATGGCTGCATAGTATTCTATGGTGTATATGTGCCACATTTTCTTTATCCAGTCTATCATTGATGGGCATTTGGGTTGGTTCCAAGTCTTTGCTATTGTGAAAAGTGCCGCAATAAACATAAGTGTACATGTGTCTTTATAGTAGAATGATTTATAATCATTTGGGTATATACCCAGTAATGGGATTGCTGGGTCAAATGGTATTTCTGGTTCTAGATCCTTAAGGAATCACTACACTGTCTTCCACGATGGTTGAACTAATTTACACTCCCACTAACAGTGTGAAAGCATTCCTATTTCTCCACATCCTCTCCAGCATCTGTTGTTTCCTGACTTTTTAAAATGATTACCATTTTAACTGGCATAAGCTTGTATCTCATTGTGGTTTTGATTTGCATTTCTCTAATGATCAGTGATGATGAGCTTTTTTTCAGACGTTTGTTGGCCGCATAAATGTCTTCTTTTGAGAAGTGTCTGTTCATAGCCTTTGCCCACTTTTTGATGGGGTTGTTTTTTCCTTGTAAATTTGTTTGAGTTCTTTGTAGATTCTGGATATTAGCCCTTTGTCAGATGGGTAGATTGCAAAAATTTTCTCCCATTCTGTAGGTTGCCTGTTCACTCTGATGATAGTTTCTTTTGCTGTGCAGAAGCTCTCTAGTTTAATTAGATCCCATTTGTCAATTTTGGCTTTTGTTGACATTGCTTTTGGTGTTTTAGTCATGAAGTCTTCGCCTATGCCTACGTCCTGAATGGTACTGCCTATGCCTACGTCCTGAATGGTACTTCTAGGGTTTTTATAGTTTTAGATCTTACGTTTAAGTCTTTAATCCTTCTTGAGTTAATTTTTGTATAAGGTGTAAGGAAGGAGTCCAGTTTCAGTTTTCTGCATATGGCTAGCCAGTTTTCCTAACACCATTTATTAAATAGGGAATCCTTTCCCCCTTGCTTGTTTTGTCAGGTTTTTCAAAGATCCGATGGTTGTAGATGTGTGGTGTTATTTCTGAGGCCTCTGTTCTGTTCCATTGGTCTATAGATCTGTTTTGGTACCAGTACCATGCTGTTTTGGTTACTTGTAGTATAGTTTGAAGTCAGGTAGCATGATGCTTCCAGCTTTGTTCTTTTTGCTTAGAATTGTCTTGGCTATACGGGCTCTTTTTTGGTTCCACATGAAATTTAAAGTAGTTTTTTCCAATTCTGTGAAGAAAGTCAATGGTAGCTTGATGGGGATAGCATTGAATCTATAAATTACTTTGGGCATTTTCACAATATTGATTATTCCTGTCCATGAGCATGGAATGTTTTCCCATTTGTTTGTGTCCTCTCTTATTTCCTTGAGCAGTGGTTTGTAGTTCTCCTTGAAGAGGTCTTTCATATCCCTTGTAAGTTGTATTCCTAGGTATTTTATTCACTTTGTAGCAATTGTGAATGGGAATTCACTCATGATTTAGCTCTCTGTTGGTCTATTATTGGTGTATAGGAATGCTTGTGATTTCTGAATATTGATTTTGTATCCTGAGACTTTGCTGAAGTTGCTTATCAGCTTAAAGAGATTCTGGGCTGAGATGATGGGGTTTTCTAAATATACAGTCATGTCATCTGCAAACAGAGACAATTTGACTTCCTCTCTTCCTGTTTGAATACTCTTTATTTCTTTCTCTTGCCTGATTGCCCTGGCCAGAACTTCCAATACTATGTTGAATAGGAGTGGGGAGTGAGGGCATTCTTGTTTTGTGCTGGTTTTCAAAGGGAGTGGTTCCAGCTTTTGCCCATTCAGTATGATATTGGCTGTGGGTCTGTCATAAATAGATCTTATTATTTTGAGATACATTCCGTCAATACCTAGTTTATTGAGAGTTTTTAGCATGAAGGGGTGTTGAATTTTATTGAAGGCCTTTTCTGCATCTATTGAGATAATAATGTAATCATGTAGTTTTTGTCATTGGTTCTGTTTATGTGATGGATTAAATTTATTGATTTGTGTATGTTGAACCAGCCTTGCATCCCAGGGACGAAGCCAACTTGATTGTGGTGGATAAGCTTTTTGATGTGCTGCTGGATTCGGTTTGCCAATATTTTCTTGAGGATTTTTGCCTCGATGTTCCTCCGGGATATTGGCCTGAAATTTTCTTTTTTTGTTGTGTCTCTGCCAGGTTTTGGTATCAGGATGATGCTGACCTCATAAAATGAGTTAGGGAGGATTCTCTCTTTTTCTATTGATTGGAATAGTTTCAGAAGGAATGGTACCAGCTCCTCTTTGTACCTCTGGTAGAATTCAGCTGTGAATCCATCTGGTACTGTGCTTTTTTTGGCTGGTAGGCTATTAATTACTGCCTCATTTTCAGAACTTGCTATTGGTCTATTCAGGGATTCGACTTCTTTGTGGGTTAGTCTTGGGAGGGTGTAGGTGTCCAGGAATTTATCCATTTTTTTTTCTAGATTTTCTAGTTTATTTGCGTAGAGGTGTTTATAGTATTCTCTGATGGTAGTTTGTGTTTCTGTGGGATCAGTAGTGATATCCCCTTTATCATTTTGTATTGTGTAATTTGATTCTTTTCTCTTTTCTTCTTTATTAGTCTGGCTAGTGGTCTATCTATTTTTTTAATCTTTTCAAGAAATCAGCTCCTGGACTCATTAATTTTTTGAAGGGTCTTTTGTGTCTCCATCTCCATCAGTTCTGCTCTGATCTTATTCATTTCTTGTCTTCTGCTAGCTTTTGAATTTGTTTGCTCTTGCTTCTCTAGTTCTTTTAATTGTGATGTTAGGGTGTTGATTTTAGATCTTTCCCACTTTCTCCTGTGGGCATTTAGTGCTATAAATTTCCCTCTAAATGCTGCTTTAGCTGTGTCCCAGAGATTCTGGTACATTGTGTCTTTATTCTCATCGGTTTCAAATAACTTATTTATTCCTGCCTTAATTTCATTATTTATCCAGTAGTCATTCAGGAGCAGATTGTTCAGTTTCCATGTAGTTGTGTGGTTTTGAGTGAGCTTCTTAATTCTGAGTTCTAATTTGCACTGTGGTCTGAGACTGTTTGGTATGATTTCTGTTCTGTATTTGCTGAGGAGTGTTTTACTTCCAATTATGTGGTCAATTTTAGAATAAGTGTGATGTGGTGTTGAGAATAATGTATATTCTGTTGATTTGGGGTGGAGAGTTCTGTAGATGTCTATTAGGTCCACTTGGTCCAGAGCTGAGTTCAAGTCTTGAATATCCTTATTAATTTTCTGTCTCATTGATCTAATATTGACAGTGTGGTGTTAAAGTCTCCCACTATTATTGTGTGGGAGTCTAAGTCTTTTTGTAGGTTAGAGACCATTATTCTAAGTGAAATAACTCAGGAATGGGAAACCTATGTTTTCACTTATAAGTGAGAGCTAAGCTATGAGGATGCAAAGGCCTAAGAATGGTACAATGGACTTTGGGGACTTGGGGGGAAGCATAGGAGTGGGGTGAGGGATAAAAGAAGACACATTGGGTGCAATGTAGTGATAGGTGCACCAAAATCTCAGAAATCACCACTGAATAGCTTACCCCTGTTTCTTAGAAGCCTATTGAAATAAAAATATTTAAAAAATGAATTTGCATTGTAATAATCACCACAGTACTTACATACATTTTGGGAAATGGTGTACCTGTGTGTGAAATACATATTCTGTCTACAAATTTGGTGTGCCTGAGGATGCTTGATCCCCTGTAATAATTTCAAGGCCTTTCAGGTTTGGGAACGCACCCTGGGAACCACACCTTTCTAGGTAGAGCTGAGACTCAGGTATTTTCCCTTTGCTGAAACCTGTCCCTTCCTGTGGACTACTTTCAGCTGCGAATTGTGGGGATGTGGATTTGGGGCTTCCAGGAAGCCTGAATTTGGTGTAAGTGGGAGTATTCACAGGCCTTTAAAAACTTTTCTCCAACCTACCTTTTTCAGTTATGAAGGAGCATCTTATTCAAGAGTCCTGAGTGTGGGTGTAAAAGATATTAATTATACCCTTCTCATTTTCTTTCCAAAAGGGAATGTCTTTACCCAGAACAATCAGCATATGGCTTTTTCCTTGTTCCTTTGTCATTTTCTCTCAGGGGACTGGAAGCATGCCTGTTTTAATGAGATAGCATGTGAACTGCCCAGCACAGGGTCTGACTATAGTTCATGCTCAACAAATCTTTGTTCTTCTCTCCTTCCTTCTTCTATTTGATAGCAGGTTCCAAGCTCACATGCAAATTGAGCATTGATCTCACAGCAAATATGTTTTGGCTTAGTGATGAGTCCACTGAAAAGGAGAGAGTTATTTAAATTATTGAAAAACCTTAATCCATAAGTTCACATAAATGTTGTTTTGAACTAATAGTTTTAGGCACTTAGGCTCCTGTGTTCCATCTTATGGGTGGTTAATGTCTCTTGGTGTTACATACCAGGCGAAATCTCTCTTGCTGTCACATACTTTAAAAATTCAGGCATTTGAAATTTTCTTTTTGTTAAACTTGCAGTGGAGTATTGGATTCCTTGGTTCATTTTAAAAAAAGCCCTTTATCAAAATGTTAAGCTTGGTTAATTTGCATAAAATATTTCTTCTGCAATTTATTCCCTATTACTTTTGAAGCACAAATTGCCTCTGCTGCAGCGTGGAGTGCTTGTGATGGTACTCAAGCTATTAGGGCGTTCAGTTCTAGGAATGAACAAGTCTCAGGTTTGAAGCTCAAGGAGACAAATTGGAATCTTGTCTCACTTTCTTGGGTGATCTGAGTTGATTTGAATAAGGAAAGAAAGAAAAGGAAGCCAGGCTTGCAAGGAGAGGGTTCAAAGGCCTAGGCTAAGAGTATAGAATGGTGTGGATAGAAGCTGGGATCGGTTTTGTGCTCACATGTTCTCAGGGAGCACAGGAAGAGGAAGAAAAGCCTTGGGGATATCTCCAGAAAGAAGCTCAGTGACAAATCTAATGGGCATTTACAGTGGAATTCCCCTGCTTTCCATTAGCCCAGAATCAACTCTACATTCAAACAGGGAATCAGAGTAGCTGGTGGATATCAATGCTGAAGGAAATAAACAAGCTTCAGCACAGCAAGCAGGCTGTTGGGAAACCAGAGGCTGAGAGACTTTCCTGGGGCTTGAGTGACAGGAGCCTTGATGGTTCTGCCTTTGCCCAGAGACAACCCACCTCAAACCCGGGTTTGATGCTTTCTATGCAGGGCAGCAGAGGGGAGCCTTTCTGCACTTACTGACAACCCCTCCTTTAAGGCGAAGCTACTCAGCCTGAAAAACACTGACATTCACAAATAGCAGATGGGCAGGCCATAATTAGGCAGTTGCTGGCTCCTCTCACTCCACTTTTCTTAGAAAGGGGAAAACTCACAGAAAAGTGGGGGAGGGTTCCCTGCTGAGGAGAGGTCTTTCCTTTGCACACAGGAGTTTCTTCCTGACTCACCCTAGGCTTTTCTCTGGAAGTTCAGGAAAAGCTAATGTTAGTAGGAACAAATTTGGTGAAAGGTGGGATTCGTGTGCAAGGAGATGGGTTATTTTTAGACCGGTGTAATTAAAGATCCATTTATGTCTGAGCATCCTTAAACAGACAAATATAAAACTCATGAATACCAAATTCTATTTGGGTAAGTGGCTGGAAACACACACACATTTGCACATATACACACTCTAAGCTTGTCTCTGTCTATTCACCTAGAAATAAAGGCCACCACCCATCTCGGCTCAGGGCTAATGAATTTTGAGCCTCGCTTCTTAGGGCTACAATAAAGAATTCTTCAACTCTATATTTAGATAGGAAATCAGAGCGGATAGAGGACATCAATGCTGAAGGAAATGCCGAGAATCAGAGTAGGTGGTGGATGCTGAAGGGAATAAACAAGCTTCAGGACACCAAGCAGGCTTTGGGAAACTAGAGGTTGAGAGACTTTGGGGTTTTAGTGACAGAGGCTGTCGTAGCCCGGCCTTTGCCCAGAAACACCCGCCTCAAAATCAAGTGTCCTGTTCTCTCAGATTTTGAAAGTCTGGTTCTCTTGCAGCCTGAAACCGGAGATGATCTGAGATCAATATTGACAAGGGAGAGACCAACATTTCTTCTGAATTGCTTTTCTCCTGGGACTTAAATGTTCACAACCTAAAAACAAAGAAGTCAATGATTGACAGCTATTGAAAAACAGTTTGTTTTTCACTTAAAAATACTTAAAAAATAAGAAAAAACACAAATTCCCAATCTCGTAAAAGCCCAGCCAGTCTAGAAAATGGGGGAAACTTCCATTTTCAATAACTTAGTGGTAGTGAGAGAAAGGCCACTGATATAGACTTTCTCCACATCAGAGATATCACACATTTCCATAACACATCAGAGATAATCATGTGAAATTACTGCAATCATGTTGTTTTCCAAGCAAGTGGGTACAGGTAGATCTTTGGATTTCAAATGTGCTGGAGTTTAACGACCATATCTTTTGCCACAGAATCCAGCAGAGGCCCGTCTCCCTTTTTCCCTCTCTCCTCGGAATGCCACACATACAGGCACATGTTCTACACAAATCCGTTCTATCCTGTCTGGTGTTTATACCCCTGTGATGCAGCATCTGAAGGAGAGAGAAAGCAACCAGGGGAGCCATAACTCTGGGTGTCACTGAATCACAGAGGGGATACATAGGACAGTGGAAGTGCCAGGGACTATGGGAGAGAGTGGACATGTCCTCCTAGAGTTTTCTCATCAAGGACTTGAATGAAGATAGAGAGTATCTTCTCAGCAACAGAGATGGGAGAGATGGCCAGTATGTTGAATGACAGGTTCAGGGGTCAAAGAGAGCTCGACTAGAGGGAGCTGAAGCCTGGAATTCAACAAGGCAAAAGCTAAGGGGGAAAAGGTAAGGCCTAAACTAACAAGGGCACCAACACGGAGTGGAGGAGGAAGGACTTAGCCTGTATGGATGTGATTTGGGGTTGTAGGTGATTGTGAGGACATTCTAAGTCAACAGTGGGATGTGGGATGCAGGGAAGTAAAGTGATCTTTGGCTCCTTCATTAGAGGTCTGACTATAGTGGAGGAGCTGACAGCCCTCTTCCATTGTGGTATGGACACATTGGAGCATCCTACTCAGGTCAGGATCCCCCAGTGAGAATGCACAGAAAACTGGAGTGTGTTGGAGGAGGGTCCAGGCCCTTGGAGGAACTGGAAACCCTACCAATGAGGGGGAAGGCATTGAGCTTATTTGATCCAGAGAATTGAGGGCTGTTGAGTTTATTGTAAAGTATCTGCAGGACTGACCTATGAAAGAGGGATTTAATTTGTTCTGGGTGGTCTAATGCAGGGGTCATCAAGCTATGGTCTGCTTCCTGGTTTTGTAAATAAGGTTTTATTGGAGCACAGCCATGCTATTTTATATATTGCTTATGGGTACTTTCATGCTGCAATACTAGAGTTGAATAGTTGCCAGAGAGACCATATGGTCCATAAAACCTAAAATATTTACTATCTTATTCTTTTCAAAGGAAAGTGTGCTGACCCCAGGTCTAATGTATGGGAATAAGGTCTGATTTAGAGGAGTTGATGGTGAATATTTTAAGAAGGCATATTTTACTCAATAAAAGGAAGAAAGGTTAAATTTAAGGTATTAGTTGAAGGTAAGAGTTGAGCTACCTTCTTGGTGGGATTGAGTTAGAGGCAATTCAACCTTTAGTGGGTGTTTGGTCTTAGTGGCCTTTGACTGTTCTCCAGTTTTGGGCATTTCTGATTCACTGCCTTGTGAAGTTACTTAAGTTACTTTTGGTTTATTTTCTGATTAACAAATATGATCACCTCTATTATTCCCTACCCTCCTCTCCTTACACACAGAACTAACATCTTACTCTGATTTGTAACTCCTGCCATGGCTAAGGTAAGTCTGCCCTGCACTCTCTTCAAGTATGTTTACAATGAGAATTCTAAGAGGGTCCCCTCTTAGTGTTTCACCTACAAAGATGTCCATAGGCAGGCAATTCAGGGGCAGTATTGTAACAACAATCTAGGGAGGTGGTATGGATTAGAAATAGTATAGGTCTTAGAGCCAGTCTTAAGTTTTAATCTCAACTCTACCATTTACTGTGATCTTGAAAAAGCTTCATTCATTCATTCATTCATTCATTCATTTATTCATTCAATGTGTATTGGATACCTACTATGTGTCAGGCACTATTTAAGGCACTTATGATATGTTAGTGAACAAAGGAGTAAAAATTCCTTCCACCTGGGAGCTTATAGTCTTCCAGTGGAGACAGATAATAAATATAGTAAATATGGAAATTATATAATATGTTGGAAGATGATTAGTACTATGGAAAAATAGAAAGTAGAGCAGGATAAGAATATTTGGAAACTGAGGTTTACGGTTTAGAAAAAAATCAGGATTCCTTCACCTTCTTTTAGTCTTTGATTAAATTTCACTTTCTCAATGAGGTAGTCTATCCTGACCTTAAACAGTGAATCAATAAAATACCTGCTCTGCCATTGGCCTCCCCCAACCTGTAGAAGGAATCCCATCCTTCTAACTTCTCATACCAAAACCCTGTAGTTTTCCTTAAATCCTGTCTTTCTCTCACATTCCCCATCCAATCTGTCATTAATCTTTTCAGCTCCCCACCATTTCTCCTGCTATCACTGCGGCCTAAGCCATTATCATCTCCTGCCAGGATTTCTACAGTAGCCTCCTAACTAATCTCCCTACTGCTGCCCTTGCCCCCAGTCATAGGTTGAATGCCCCCCCAAAAGATATATCCACATCGAAACCCCTGTAACCTGTGAATATGACCTTATTTGCAAAAGACATTTATACTGTCTATCCTGACCTCCTCCTTGAGAAAGTGAAATTTAACCAAAGACTAGAACGAGGTGAAGGAATTGGCCACCCAGACCTCAGGAGAAGATCAGGGCACTAAGGTGGGGTCATCACTGGTGTGTTCAAGGAACAGCAAGGAGACTAGTGTGGCTGGAGTGGAGGGGCAGGAGGGAAAGCAGCGGGGGAGGAAATCAGAGAGGAAACGGGGAGAGTGGGAGCAGATTCCTCAGGGCTTCGCACATACTTTGTCTTTTACTCTGAATGAAATGGGAAGACGTTGTAGGAGCTTCCATTATGAATAAGGCAGTGGATCTGACTTTTGATTCAACAGAATCTTCTGCCTGCTAGTTGAGATTAGATGATAGGGGCGTGTATTTGTTTTCGGCAGCTGCCAAAACAAATGACCACAAACGGGGTGGTTTAAGACATCAGAAATATATTCTCACAGTTCTGGAGGCTAGGGGTCTGGTCAAGGTGTTGGCAGAGGTGTACTCCCTCTGGGGCTGTATTAGTCAGGATTCTCCAGAGAAACAGAACTAATAGGGTGTGTGTATGTGTGTGTGTATGTGTGTGTTTGTGTGTGTGTGTTTATATATGTACGTAGACAGTCCCTGACTTACAGTGGTTTGACTTAATAACTTTTTGACTTCACAATGGTGTGAAAGTGACACACATTCAGTAGAAACCTACTTTGAATTTTGATCTTTTCAATAAATCACATGAGATATTCAATACTTTTTTATAAAATAGTCTTTGTGTTAGCTGATTTTGCCCAACAGCAGGCTGATGTAAATGTTCTGAGCACATTTAAGGAAGGCTAGGCTAATCTATGATGTTCAGTACGTTAGGTATCTTACATGCATTTTTGACTTACAATATTTTCCATGTACAATGGATTTATTGGGTTATAACTCTGCCCAAATTGAGTCAGCCTCTGTGTATGTATGTGTACACACAC